>NW_022261980.1:9304342-9329987 GCF_002021735.2 Oncorhynchus kisutch | reverse complement strand
TCCTCATTCTCTCTCTCTCTTCTCCTCCTCTCTCTCTCTCTCTCTCTCCTCTCATTCTCTCTCTCTCTCTACTCTCTCTCTTCCTCATTCTCTTCTCTCTCTCTTCCTCATTCTCTCGCTCTCTCCGCTCATTCTCTCTCTCTCTCTTCCTCATTCTCTCTCTCTCTCTCTTCCTCATTCTCTCTCTCTCTCTCTCTCTCTCTCTCTCTCTCTCATTCTCTCTCTCTCTCTCACTCCCTCATTCTCTCTCTCTCTTCCTCATTCTCTCTCTTCCTCATTCTCTCTTCCTCATTCTCTCTCATTCTCTCGTTCTCTTTCTCTTCTCTCTCTTCTCTCTCTCTCTTTCTCTTTCTTTCTCTCTCTCTCTCCTTATTCAGCTCCCAGTACTCATTTGGTTACTCTGTGATGGGCGGCTAAGAGCAGGGTATTATATTCTAAGCTGCCCCCCAATGCATCATGGTCCCCTCAATTTTCACACATCTGATTGGATGTTGAAGATGAGCAGGGTTAGACCTAGTAAGTCAAGCAGCACCACGGAGGAAAGGCTTTTTCACCTGACCATGAAATAGTCATTACCCAGAAACCCCCATTCAGAAACACCCCGGACTCTCTATCTTCATGTTCTGCTCATATGTTAGCTATTGAAACCCTTCCGCTAATTACAATGTCTTAAATGGGTTAACCAAGCTGACAACCGTGTCTCTAGGTCTTAAATCCATGTTCCATTGTAATAAGACTACATTGCGTTGTGTTTTCATCGTAGGGCCGGGCTTCCCTTGAAATGCTGAAATCGCTTGTACCTGTATTTTACCTAACATTTACGTCAAGGCTTCCTGTTGACAATGTTTTGATGGGGAATCTCTTTAAAGGTGGAATCTTTGTTTCTCCATCGATGATGTTGAAACTCTTTGATCATGTTTCATCTCAAATGAATTGGCTCTAGAAAATGAGGAACAAGATACTGTACATTTAAATGAGGTCTTCTCTGGGCACTAATTAAAGGGAGAATCCCTGCCTTGGTGGACCCAACACGGTGACCTGTGGACCCCAATTAAACAAGTTTTTTTAGAACGAACACCCCGTTTCCCTCTGGTTTCTGTTGAACCTGGGTTGAATCCGGGTGTGCTGGGTCTTCGGTGTAAAAACCCCACCATACCCATGCAGAGCTGGACAGAAGTACATTTACTAGAGAGATGGTACTTTCAATCTGTTTTTTCATCGATGCTCCTCCCATACTCCCATAGTCTATCTCTCTCTCCCTGTCTCCCTCGTTCTCTCTCCTCTATCTCTCTCTCCCCGTCTCCCTCGTTCTCTCTCCTCTATCTCTCTCTCCCCGTCTCCCTCGTTCTCTCTCCTCTATCTCTCTCTCCCAGTCTCCCTCGTTCTCTCTCCTCTCGCTCTCTCCCTGTCGCCCTCGTTCTCTCTCCTCTCTCTCTCTCTCTCTCTCCCGGTCTCCCTCCTCTATCTCTCTCTCTCCCTGTCTCCCTCCTCTATCTCTCTCTCTCCCTGTCTCCCTCCTCTATCTCTCTCTCTCCCTGTCTCCCTCGTTCTCTCTCCTCTCTCTCTCTCTCTCCCTGTCTCCCTCCTCTATCTCTCTCTCTCCCCGTCTCCCTCGTTCTCTCTCCTCTATCTCACTCTCTCCCCGTCGCCCTCGTTCTCTCTCCTCGCTCTCTCCCTGTCTCCCTCCTCTATCTCTCTCTCTCCCTGTCTCCCTGTCTCCCTCCTCTATCTCTCTCTCTCCCTATCTCCCTCCTCTATCTCTCTCTCTCCCTGTCTCCCTCCTCTATCTCTCTCTCTCCCTGTCTCCGTCTCCCTCGTTCCCTCTGTCTCTCGTATACTCCTTCCCTCTCTCTCTTTCTCTCTCTCTAACAAAAGTCAATTAACCCTCAGTTTGAACTGAGAGAAAAAGAGAGCAAGAGAGAGAGATTGTGTTGTGTTGAGTCAGTCAATGGGTTCATTAGAAGGCCTGTGTGCTTGCTGCCTGCCTGGCTGGCTGTTGGCCTTGCCAACTTATTGTCTCTGTCTCTTTTGGCTGCAGGTGAACACAAGGCCCAATGACTGTTCCCCCGCCGCCATCGGCTCTATGCCCAACAATAGGTGAGGAGTCTGGAGGGTTAAGGCCCAACTGCCTGGGGTGGATGGAGGAGGCATGGATGGGGGAATGTATGGAAATGCCGATGGATAGATGGATGAATGAGTGTGTTGGTGGATGGATAGATGGGTGAATGAGTTTGTTGGTGGATGGATAGATGGGTGAATGAGTGTGTTGGTGGATGGATAGATGGGTGAATGAGTGTGTTGGTGGATGGATAGATGGGTGAATGAGTGTGTTGGTGGATGGATAGATGGGTGAATGAGTGTTTGGTGGATGGATAGATGGGTGAATGAGTGTGTTGTGGATGGATAGATGGGTGAATGAGTGTGTTGGTGGATGGAGAGATGGGTGAATGAGTGTTGTTGGTGGATGGATAGATGGGTGAATGAGTGTGTTGGTGGATGGATAGATGGGTGAATGAGTGTGTTGGTGGATGGATAGATGGGTGAATGAGTGTGTTGGTGGATGGATAGATGGGTGAATGAGTGTTTGGTGAATGGATGGATAGATGGGTGAATGAGTGTTTGGTGGATTGATAGATGGGTGAATGAGTGTGTTGGTGGATGGATAGATTGGTGAATGAGTGTGTTGGTGGATGGGTGAATGAGTGTGTTGGTGGATGGGTGTATGAGTGTGTTGGTGGATGGGTGTATGAGTGTGTTGGTGGATGGGTGAATGAGTGTGTTGGTGGATGGATAGATGGGTGAATGAGTGTGTTGGTGGATGGATAGATGGGTGAATGAGTGTGTTGGTGGATGGATAGATGGGCGAATGAGTGTTTGGTGAATGGATGGATAGATGGGTGAATGAGTGTTTGGTGGATGGATAGATGGGTGAATGAGTGTGTTGGTGGATGGATAGATGGGGGAATGAGTGTGTTGGTGGATGGATAGATGGGGGAATGAGTGTGTTGGTGGATGGATAGATGGGGGAATGAGTGTGTTGGTGGATGGATAGATGGGGGAATGAGTGTGTTGGTGGATGGATAGATGGGTTGAATGAGTGTGTTGGTGGATGGATAGATGGGTGAATGAGTGTGTTGGTGGATGGATAGATGGGTGAATGAGTGTGTTGGTGGATGGATAGATGGGTGAATGAGTGTTTGGTGAATGGATGGATAGATGGGTGAATGAGTGTGTTGGTGGATTGATAGATTGGTGAATGAGTGTGTTGGTGGATGGGTGAATGAGTGTGTTGGTGGATGGGTGAATGAGTGTGTTGGTGGATGGGTGAATGAGTGTGTGGTGGATGGATAGATGGGGAAGGTGTGTTGGTGGATGGATAGGATGGGGGAATGAGTTATGTTGGTGGATGGATAGATGGGTGAATGAGTGTGTTGGTGGATGGATAGATGGGTGAATGAGTGTGTTGGTGGATGGATAGTATGGGTGAATGAGTGTGTGTGGTGGATGGATAGATGGGTGAATGAGTTGTGTTGGTGGATGGATAGATGGGTGAATGAGTGTGTTGGTGGATGGATAGATGGGTGAATGAGTGTGTTGGTGGATGGATAGATGGGTGATGAGTGTGTTGGTGATGGATAGATGGGTGAATGAGTGTTGTGGTGGATGGCATAGATGGGTGGATGAGTGTTTGGTGGATTGATAGATGGGTGAATGAGTGTGTTGGTGGATGGATAGATGGGTGAATGAGTGTGTTGGTGATGATAGATGGGTGAATGAGTGTGTTGGTGGATGATAGATGGGTGAATGAGTTGGTGATTGATAGATGGTAATGAGTGTGTTGGCTGGATGGATAGATGGGTGAATGGTGTGTTGGTGGATGGATAGATGGCGTGAATGAGTGTTTGGTGGATGGATAGATGGGTGAATGAGTGTGTTGGTGGATGGATAGAATGGGTGAATGAGTGTGTTGGTGGATGGATAGATGGCTGAATGAGTGTTGGTGGATAGGTGAATGAGTGTGTTGGTGAATGAGTGTGTGGTGGATGGGTGAATGAGTGTGTTGGTGGATGGGTGAATGAGTGTGTTGGTGGATGGATAGATGGGGGAATGAGTGTGTGGTGGATGGATAGATGGTGTTGAATGAGTGTGTTGGTGGATGGATAGATGGGTGAATGAGTGTGTTGGTGGATGGATAGAGGGTGAATGAGTGTGTTGGTGGATGGATAGATGGGTGAATGAGTGTGTTGTGGATGGATAGATGGGTGAATGAGTGTTTGGTGAATGGAGGATAGATGGATGTGAATGAGTGTTTTGGTGGATTGATAGATTGGTGAATGAGTGTGTTGTGGATGGGTGAATGAGTGTGTTGGTGGATGGGTGAATGAGTGTGATGGGGGAATGAGTGTGTTGGTGGATGGATAGATGGGGGAATGAGTGTGTTGGTGGATGGATAGATGGATGAATGAGTGTGTTGGTGGATGGATAGATGGGTGAATGAGTGTGTTGGTGGATGGATAGATGGTGGTGAATGAGTGTGTTGTGGATGGATAGATGGGTGAAAGGAGTGTGTTGGTGGATGGATAGATGGGTGAAGTAGTGTTGGTGGATGGAATGATGGCGAATGAGTGTTGGTGAATGATGATAGATGGTGAATGAGTGTTTGGTGATGTAGATGGTAATGAGTGTGTTGGTGGATGGATAGATGGTGAATGAGTGTGTGGTGGATGGATAGATGGGGAATGAGTGTGTTGGTGGATGGATAGATGGGGAATAGTGTGTTGGTGGATGGATAGATGGGGGAATGAGTGTGTTGGTGGATGGATAGATGGGTGAATGAGTGTTTGGTGAATGGATAGATGGGTGAATGAGTGTGTTGGTGGATGGATAGATGGGTGAATGAGTGTGTGGTGGATGGATAGATGGGTGAATGAGTGTTTTTGGTGGATTGATAGATGGGTGAATGAGTGTGTTGGTGGATGGATAGATGGGTGAATGAGTGTGTTGGTGGATGGATAGATGGGTGAATGAGTGTTTGGTGATGGATAGATGGGTGAATGAGTGTGTTGGTGGATGGATAGATGGGTGAATGAGTGTGTTGGTGGATGGATAGATGGGTGAATGAGGTGTTGGTGGATAGGTGAATGAGTGTGGTGGTGAATGAGTGTGTTGGTGGATGGGTGAATGAGTGTGTTGGTGGATGGGTGAATGAGTGTGTTGGGGATGGGTGAATGAGTGTGTTGGTGTGATAGATGTGGAATGAGTGTGTTGGGTGGATGGATAGATGGGGGAATGAGAGTGTGTTGGTGGATGGATGATGGGTGAATGAGTGTGTTGGTGGATGGATAGATGGGTTGAATGAGTGTGTTGGTGGATGATAGATGGGTGAATGAGTGTGTTGGTGGATGGATAGATGGGTGAATGAGTGTGTTGGTGGATGGATAGATGGGTGAATGAGGTTTGGTGAATGGATGGATAGATGGTGAATGAGTGTTTGGTGGATTGATAGATTGGTGAATGAGTGTGTTGGTGGATTGATAGATTGGTGAATGAGTGTGTTGGTGGATGGGTGAATGAGTGTGTTGGTGGATGGGTGAATGAGTGTGATGGGGGAATGAGTGTGTTGGTGGATGGATAGATGGGGGAATGAGTGTGTTGGTGGATGGATAGATGGGTGAATGAGTGTGTTGGTGGATGGATAGATGGGTGAATGAGTGTGTTGGTGGATGGATAGATGGGTGAATGAGTGTGTTGGTGGATGGATAGATGGGTGAATGAGTGTGTTGGTGGATGGATAGATGGGCGAATGAGTGTTTGGGTGAATGGATGGATTAGATGGGTGAATGAGTGTTTGGTGATGGATAGATGGGTGAATGAGTGTGTTGGTGGATGGATAGATGGGGGGAATGAGTGTGTTGGTGGATGGATAGATGGGGAATGAGTGTGTTGGTGGATGGATAGATGGGGGAATGAGTGTGTTGGTGGATGGATAGATGGGGGAATGGAGTGTGTTGGTGGATGGATAGATGGGTGAATGAGTGTTTGGTGAATGGATGGATGAGTGGGTGAATGAGTGTTTGGTGGATGGATAGATGGGTGAATGCGTGTGTTGGTGGATTGATAGATTGGTGAATGAGTGTGTTGGTGGATGGGTGAATGAGTGTTGTTTGGTGGATGGGGTGAATGAGTGTGTTGGTGGATGGGTGAATGAGTGTGTTGGTGGATGGATAGATGGGGGAATGAGTGTGTTGGTGGATGGAATAGATGGGGAATGAGTGTGTTGGTGGATGGATAGATGGGTGAATGAGTGTGTTGGTGGATGGATAGATGGGTGAATGCAGTGTGTTGGTGGATGGATAGATGGTGGAATGAGTGTTGTTGGTGGATGGATAGATGGGTGAATGAGTGTGGTTGGTGGATGGATAGATGGGTGAATGAGTGTGTTGGTGGATGGATAGATGGGTGAATGAGTGTGTTGGTGGATGGATAGATGGGTGAATGAGTGTGTGGGGATGGATAGATGGGTGAATGAGTTGTGTTGGTGGATGGATAGATGGGGTGAATGAGTGTTGGTGGATGGATAGATGGCGTGAATGAGTGTTTTGGTGGATTGATAGATGGGTGAATGAGTGTTTGTGGATGGATAGATGGGGTTGAATGATGTGTTTGGTGGATGGATAGATGGGTGAATGAGTGTTGGTGGATGGATAGATGGGTGATGAATGAGTGTGTTGGTGGATGGATAGATGGGTGAATGAGTGTGTTGGGGATTGATAGATGGTGAATGAGTGTGTTGGTGGATGGATAGATGGGTGAATGAGTGTTGGTGGATTGATAGATGGGTGAATGAGTGTGTTGTGGATGGATAGATGGGTGAATGAGTGTGTTGGTGGATGGATAGATGGGTGAATGAGTGTGTTGGTGATGGATAGATGGGTGAATGGAGTGTTGGTGGATTGATAGATGGGTGAAGAGTGTGTTGGTGGATGGATGTAGATGGGGACTGAGTGTGTTGGTGGATGGATATAGATGGTGTGAATGAGTGTGTTGGTGGATGGATAGATGGGTGAATGAAGTGTGTTTGGTGGATGGATAGATGGGTGAATGAGTGTGTGGTGGATGGATAGATGGGTGAATGAGTGTTGGTGGATGGATAGATGGGTGAATGAGTGTGTTGGTGGATGGATAGATGGGTGAATGAATGATGTGTGTTGGTGGATGGATAGATGGGTGAATGAGTGTGTGGTGGATGGATAGATGGGTGAATGAGTGTTGGTGGTGGATGGATAGCTGGGTGATGAATGAGTGTGTTGGTGGATGGATAGATGGGTGAATGAGTGTGTTGGTGGATGGATAGATGGGTGAATGAGTGGTGTTGGTGGATGGATAGATGGGTGAATGAGTGTGTTGGTGGATGGATAGATGGGTGAATGAGTGTGTTGGTGGATGGATAGATGGGTGAATGAGTGTTTGGTGAATGGATGGATAGATGGGTGAATGAGTGTTTGGTGGATTGATAGATGGGTGAATGAGTGTGTTGGTGGATGGATAGATTGGTGAATGAGTGTGTTGGTGGATGGGTGAATGAGTGTGTTGGTGGATGGGTGTATGAGTGTGTTGGTGGATGGGTGAATGAGTGTGTTGGTGGATGGATAGATGGGTGAATGAGTGTGTTGGTGGATGGATAGATGGGTGAATGAGTGTGTTGGTGGATGGATAGATGGGCGAATGAGTGTTTGGTGAATGGATGGATAGATGGGTGAATGAGTGTTTGGTGGATGGATAGATGGGTGAATGAGTGTGTTGGTGGATGGATAGATGGGGGAATGAGTGTGTTGGTGGATGGATAGATGGGGGAATGAGTGTGTTGGTGGATGGATAGATGGGGGAATGAGTGTGTTGGTGGATGGATAGATGGGGGAATGAGTGTGTTGGTGGATGGATAGATGGGTGAATGAGTGTGTTGGTGGATGGATAGATGGGTGAATGAGTGTGTTGGTGGATGGATAGATGGGTGAATGAGTGTGTTGGTGGATGGATAGATGGGTGAATGAGTGTTTGGTGAATGGATGGATAGATGGGTGAATGAGTGTGTTGGTGGATTGATAGATTGGTGAATGAGTGTGTTGGTGGATGGGTGAATGAGTGTGTTGGTGGATGGGTGAATGAGTGTGTTGGTGGATGGGTGAATGAGTGTGTTGGTGGATGGATAGATGGGGGAATGAGTGTGTTGGTGGATGGATAGATGGGGGAATGAGTATGTTGGTGGATGGATAGATGGGTGAATGAGTGTGTTGGTGGATGGATAGATGGGTGAATGAGTGTGTTGGTGGATGGATAGATGGGTGAATGAGTGTGTTGGTGGATGGATAGATGGGTGAATGAGTGTGTTGGTGGATGGATAGATGGGTGAATGAGTGTGTTGGTGGATGGATAGATGGGTGAATGAGTGTGTTGGTGGATGGATAGATGGGTGAATGAGTGTGTTGGTGGATGGATAGATGGGTGAATGAGTGTGTTGGTGGATGGATAGATGGGTGAATGAGTGTTTTGGTGGATTGATAGATGGGTGAATGAGTGTGTTGGTGGATGGATAGATGGGTGAATGAGTGTGTTGGTGGATGGATAGATGGGTGAATGAGTGTGTTGGTGGATGGATAGATGGGTGAATGAGTGTTTGGTGGATTGATAGATGGGTGAATGAGTGTGTTGGTGGATGGATAGATGGGTGAATGAGTGTGTTGGTGGATGGATAGATGGGTGAATGAGTGTTTGGTGGATGGATAGATGGGTGAATGAGTGTGTTGGTGGATGGATAGATGGGTGAATGAGTGTGTTGGTGGATGGATAGATGGGTGAATGAGTGTTGGTGGATAGGTGAATGAGTGTGTTGGTGAATGAGTGTGTTGGTGGATGGGTGAATGAGTGTGTTGGTGGATGGGTGAATGAGTGTGTTGGTGGATGGATAGATGGGGGAATGAGTGTGTTGGTGGATGGATAGATGGGTGAATGAGTGTGTTGGTGGATGGATAGATGGGTGAATGAGTGTGTTGGTGGATGGATAGATGGGTGAATGAGTGTGTTGGTGGATGGATAGATGGGTGAATGAGTGTGTTGGTGGATGGATAGATGGGTGAATGAGTGTTTGGTGAATGGATGGATAGATGGGTGAATGAGTGTTTGGTGGATTGATAGATTGGTGAATGAGTGTGTTGGTGGATTGATAGATTGGTGAATGAGTGTGTTGGTGGATGGGTGAATGAGTGTGTTGGTGGATGGGTGAATGAGTGTGATGGGGGAATGAGTGTGTTGGTGGATGGATAGATGGGGGAATGAGTGTGTTGGTGGATGGATAGATGGATGAATGAGTGTGTTGGTGGATGGATAGATGGGTGAATGAGTGTGTTGGTGGATGGATAGATGGGTGAATGAGTGTGTTGGTGGATGGATAGATGGGTGAAAGAGTGTGTTGGTGGATGGATAGATGGGTGAATGAGTGTGTTGGTGGATGGATAGATGGGCGAATGAGTGTTTGGTGAATGGATGGATAGATGGGTGAATGAGTGTTTGGTGGATGGATAGATGGGTGAATGAGTGTGTTGGTGGATGGATAGATGGGGGAATGAGTGTGTTGGTGGATGGATAGATGGGGGAATGAGTGTGTTGGTGGATGGATAGATGGGGGAATGAGTGTGTTGGTGGATGGATAGATGGGGGGGAATGAGTGTGTTGGTGGATGGATAGATGGGTGAATGAGTGTTTGGTGAATGGATAGATGGGTGAATGAGTGTGTTGGTGGATGGATAGATGGGTGAATGAGTGTGTTGGTGGATGGATAGATGGGTGAATGAGTGTTTGGTGGATTGATAGATGGGTGAATGAGTGTGTTGGTGGATGGATAGATGGGTGAATGAGTGTGTTGGTGGATGGATAGATGGGTGAATGAGTGTTTGGTGGATGGATAGATGGGTGAATGAGTGTGTTGGTGGATGGATAGATGGGTGAATGAGTGTGTTGGTGGATGGATAGATGGGTGAATGAGTGTTGGTGGATAGGTGAATGAGTGTGTTGGTGATGAGTGTGTTGGTGGATGGGTGAATGAGTGTGTTGGTGGATGGGTGAATGAGTGTGTTGGTGGATGGGTGAATGAGTGTGTTGGTGGATGGATAGATGGGGGAATGAGTGTGTTGGTGGATGGATAGATGGGTGAATGAGTGTGTTGGTGGATGGATAGATGGGTGAATGAGTGTGTTGGTGGATGGATAGATGGGTGAATGAGTGTGTTGGTGGATGGATAGATGGGTGAATGAGTGTGTTGGTGGATGGATAGATGGGTGAATGAGTGTTTGGTGAATGGATGGATAGATGGGTGAATGAGTGTTTGGTGGATTGATAGATGGTGAATGAGTGTGTTGGTGGATTGATAGATTGGTGAATGAGTGTGTTGGTGGATGGTGAATGAGTGTGTTGGTGGATGGGTGAATGAGTGTGATGGGGGAATGAGTGTGTTGGTGATGGATAGATGGGCGAATGAGTGTTTGGTGAATGGATGGATAGATGGGTGAATGAGTGTTTGGTGGATGGATAGATGGGTGAATGAGTGTGTTGGTGGATGGATAGATGGGGGAATGAGTGTGTTGGTGGATGGATAGATGGGGGAATGAGTGTGTTGGTGGATGGATAGATGGGGGAATGAGTGTGTTGGTGGATGGATAGATGGGGGAATGAGTGTGTTGGTGGATGGATAGATGGGTGAATGAGTGTTTGGTGAATGGATGGATAGATGGGTGAATGAGTGTTTGGTGGATGGATAGATGGGTGAATGAGTGTGTTGGTGGATTGATAGATTGGTGAATGAGTGTGTTGGTGGATGGGTGAATGAGTGTGTTGGTGGATGGGTGAATGAGTGTGTTGGTGGATGGGTGAATGAGTGTGTTGGTGGATGGATAGATGGGGGAATGAGTGTGTTGGTGGATGGATAGATGGGTGAATGAGTGTGTTGGTGGATGGATAGATGGGTGAATGAGTGTGTTGGTGGATGGATAGATGGGTGAATGAGTGTGTTGGTGGATGGATAGATGGGTGAATGAGTGTGTTGGTGGATGGATAGATGGGTGAATGAGTGTGTTGGTGGATGGATAGATGGGTGAATGAGTGTGTTGGTGGATGGATAGATGGGTGAATGAGTGTGTTGGTGGATGGATAGATGGGTGAATGAGTGTTTGGTGGATGGATAGATGGGTGAATGAGTGTTTGGTGGATTGATAGATGGGTGAATGAGTGTTTGGTGGATGGATAGATGGGTGAATGAGTGTTTGGTGGATGGATAGATGGGTGAATGAGTGTTGGTGGATGGATAGATGGGTGAATGAGTGTGTTGGTGGATGGATAGATGGGTGAATGAGTGTGTTGGTGGATTGATAGATGGGTGAATGAGTGTGTTGGTGGATGGATAGATGGGTGAATGAGTGTGTTGGTGGATGGATAGATGGGTGAATGAGTGTTTGGTGGATGGATAGATGGGTGAATGAGTGTGTTGGTGGATGGATAGATGGGTGAATGAGTGTGTTGGTGGATGGATAGATGGGTGAATGAGTGTTGGTGGATAGGTGAATGAGTGTGTTGGTGAATGAGTGTGTTGGTGGATGGGTGAATGAGTGTGTTGGTGGATGGGTGAATGAGTGTGTTGGTGGATGGATAGATGGGGAATGAGTGTGTTGGTGGATGGATAGATGGGGGAATGAGTGTGTTGGTGGATGGATAGATGGGTGAATGAGTGTGTTGGTGGATGGATAGATGGGTGAATGAGTGTGTTGGTGGATGGATAGATGGGTGAATGAGTGTGTTGGTGGATGGATAGATGGGTGAATGAGTGTGTTGGTGGATGGATAGATGGGTGAATGAGTGTTTGGTGAATGGATGGATAGATGGGTGAATGAGTGTTTGGTGGATTGATAGATTGGTGAATGAGTGTGTTGGTGGATTGATAGATTGGTGAATGAGTGTGTTGGTGGATGGGTGAATGAGTGTGTTGGTGGATGGGTGAATGAGTGTGTTGGTGGATGGATAGATGGGGGAATGAGTGTGTTGGTGGATGGATAGATGGGGGAATGAGTGTGTTGGTGGATGGATAGATGGGTGAATGAGTGTGTTGGTGGATGGATAGATGGGTGAATGAGTGTGTTGGTGGATGGATAGATGGGTGAATGAGTGTGTTGGTGGATGGATAGATGGGTGAATGAGTGTGTTGGTGGATGGATAGATGGGTGAATGAGTGTGTTGGTGGATGGATAGATGGGTGAATGAGTGTTTGGTGAATGGATGGATAGATGGGTGAATGAGTGTTTGGTGGATGGATAGATGGGTGAATGAGTGTGTTGGTGGATTGATAGATTGGTGAATGAGTGTGTTGGTGGATGGGTGAATGAGTGTGTTGGTGGATGGGTGAATGAGTGTGTTGGTGGATGGGTGAATGAGTGTGTTGGTGGATGGATAGATGGGGGAATGGTGTTTGGTGGATGGATAGATGGGTGAATGAGTGTGTTGGTGGATGGATAGATGGGTGAATGAGTGTGTTGGTGGATGGATAGATGGGTGAATGAGTGTGTTGGTGGATGGATAGATGGGTGAATGAGTGTGTTGGTGGATGGATAGATGGGTGAATGAGTGTGTTGGTGGATGGATAGATGGGTGAATGAGTGTGTTGGTGGATGGATAGATGGGTGAATGAGTGTGTTGGTGGATGGATAGATGGGTGAATGAGTGTTTGGTGGATTGATAGATGGGTGAATGAGTGTGTTGGTGGATGGATAGATGGGTGAATGAGTGTTTGGTGAATGGATGGATAGATGGGTGAATGAGTGTGTTGGTGGATGGATAGATGGGTGAATGAGTGTTTGGTGGATGGATAGATGGGTGAATGAGTGTGTTGGTGGATGGATAGATGGGTGAATGAGTGTGTTGGTGGATGGATAGATGGGTGAATGAGTGTGTTGGTGGATGGATAGATGGGTGAATGAGTGTGTTGGTGGATGGATAGATGGGTGAATGAGTGTTTGGTGAATGGATGGATAGATGGGTGAATGAGTGTTTGGTGAATGGATGGATAGATGGGTGAATGAGTGTTTGGTGGATGGATAGATGGGTGAATGAGTGTGTTGGTGGATGGATAGATGGGTGAATGAGTGTGTTGGTGGATGGATAGATGGGTGAATGAGTGTGTTGGTGGATGGATAGATGGGTGAATGAGTGTGTTGGTGGATTGATAGATGGGTGAATGAGTGTGTTGGTGGATGGATATATGATTGTGCTTCTCAGATAGACAGTGTTTTTGAATATCTTGGTATCTATGTACAGTACCAGTCAAGTTTGGACAAAACTATTCATTCAAAGGTTTTTTTATAGATTTTTTTCTATTTTCTACATTGTAGAATAATAGTGAAGACATAAACACTCTGAAATAACACATGGAATCATATGTTAAACGTTCTTCAAAGTAGCCTACCTTTGCCTTTCTCTTTGCTTATTTGAGCTGTTCTTGCCATACTATGGACTTGGAAATTCCACAAATGAACTTAACAAGGCACACCTGTTAATTAAAATGCATTCCAGGTGACTACCTCATGAAGCTGGTTGAGAGAATGCCAAAAATGTGCAAAAATTACAGCTTTGCACATTTTTGGCATTCTCTCAACCAGCTTCATGAAGTCACCTGGAATGCATTTCAATTAACAGGTGTGCCTTGTTAAGTTCATTTGTGCAATTTCTTTCCTCCTTAATGCATTTGAGCCAATCAGTTATGTTGTGACAAGGTAGGGGTGGTGTACAGAAGGTAGCCAAGTCCATATTAGCAAGAACAGCTCAAATAGGCAAAGAGAAACGAGAGTCCGTCATTACTTTAAGACATGAAGGTCAGTCAATCTGGAAAATGTCAAGAACTTTGAAAGTTTCTTCAATTGCAATCACAAAAACTATCAAGTGCTATGATGAAACTGGCTCTGATGAGGACCGCCACAGGAAAGGAAGACCCAGAGTATAAGTTCATTAGAGTTACCAGCCTCGGAAATGGCAAAGAAACCACTACTAAAGGACGCCAATAAGAAGAGACTTGCTTGGGCTAAGAAACACGAGCAATGGACATTAGACTGGTGGAAATCTGTCCTTTGGTCTGATGAGTCCAAATTTGAGATTTTTGTTTCCAACAGCCGTGTCTTTGTGAGATGCAGAGTAGGTGAACGGATGATCTCCGCATGTGTGGTTCCCACTGTGAAGCATGGAGGAGGAGGTGTGATGGTGTGGATGTTCTTTTGCTGGTGGTACTGTCATTGATTCATTTAGATTTCAAGTCACACTTAACCAGCATGGCTACCACAGCATTCTGCAGCGATAAGCCATCCCATCTGGTTTGCGCTTAGTGGGACTATCATTTGTTTTTCAGCAGGACAATGACCCAACACACCTCCAGGCTGTGTAATGGCTATTTGAAAGAAGGAGAGTGATGGAGTGCTGCATCAGATGACCTGGCCTCCACAATCACCTAACCTCAACCCAATTGAGATGGTTTGGGATGAGTTGGACTGCAGAGTGAAGGAAAAGCAGCCAACAAGTGCTCAGCATATGTGGGATCATTCGAGACTGTTGGAAAAGCATTCCAGATGAAGCTGGTTGAGAGAATGCCACGAGTGTGCAAAGCTGTCGTCAAGGCAAAGGGTGGCTACTTTGACGAACACTCTTTTTTTGGTTACTGCATGATTCCATATGTGATATTTAATAGTTTGGATGTCTTCACTGTTATTCTACAATGTAGAAAACATTAAGAAAAAGCTGAGAATGAGCAGGTGTGTCCAGACTTTTGACTGGTACTGTAGACTATAGTGTAGACATCACACCTTTGCTCTGTAGTCTGTGTCTTTTGACTGAATCCAGATGTTGTCATTTTTCAGTCCCAGTCTAAAGAAGTCCTCCGCAGAGCTAAAGAAGATTTTGACTAATGGACAGGTATTGTATTTCTCCCCCTTCTGAACTAACACACACGTGTCCCCAATGGCTGTCCTCAGGGCCATGGCCTGCACCCTGTTAGTCCCTGTCCTCAGGGCCTTGGCCTGCAACCTGTTAGTCCCTGTCCTCAGGGCCTTGGACTGCACCCTGTTAGTCCCTGTCCTCAGGGCCTTGGTCTGCACCCTGTTAGTCCCTGTCCTCAGGGCCTTGGTCTGCACCCTGTTAGTCCCTGTCCTCAGGGCCTTGGCCTGCACCCTGTTAGTCCCTGTCCTCAGGGCCTTGGTCTGCACCCTGTTAGTCCCTGTCCTCAGGGCCTTGGTCTGCACCCTGTTAGTCCCTGTCCTCAGGGCCTTGGTCTGCACCCTGTTAGTCCCTGTCCTCAGGGCCTTGGCCTGCAACCTGTTAGTCCCTGTCCTCAGGGCCTTGGACTGCACCCTGTTAGTCCCTGTCCTCAGGGCCTTGGTCTGCACCCTGTTAGTCCCTGTCCTCAGGGCCTTGGTCTGCACCCTGTTAGTCCCTGTCCTCAGGGCCTTGGCCTGCACCCTGTTAGTCCCTGTCCTCAGGGCCTTGGTCTGCACCCTGTTAGTCCCTGTCCTCAGGGCCTTGGTCTGTACCCTGTTAGTCCCTGTCCTCAGGGCCTTGGTCTGCACCCTGTTAGTCCCTGTCCTCAGGGCCTTGGTCTGCACCCTGTTAGATCCTGTTATAGAAGACGCATCATGTCCCTGTTAGTGACTGTTGTCCTGTTATAGAAGACACATCATGTCCCTGTTAGTGAGTGTTGTCCTGTTATAGAAGACACATCATGTCCCTGTTAGTGAGTGGCCGGTCATTGATTTCCTCTGAAAGCTGCTGCCCACTTCCTGTTTCACCACCTGCCCCGGTCGACATCTTTATCCTGACCTACTGGATAGATATTCATTGTCTTAGCTGAGCGCTGTTGCCTAGGACACACTCACACACGTAAGGCCAGGCAAAGTGTGTCAAGCAGACAATTAAGCCCAGCCACTTCCCCGATGTCGCCTGTAACACATTGGTCTAATGGAGCCATACCCCCTCTCTCCCTCTCTCCCTCTCTCTCTCTGTCTCTGACACCTGACAAGTATCTCCCCCCTCCTGCTCTCAATTCAATTCAATTCAATTCAATTCAAGGGCTTTATTGGCATGGGAAACATGTGTTAACATTGCCAAAGCAAGTGAGGTAGACAACATACAAAGTGAATATATAAAGTGAAAAACAACAAAAATTAACAGTAAACATTACACATACATTACACATTACACGCTCTCTCTGTCTCTGTCTCTGACACCTGACAAGTATCTCCCCCTCCTGCTCTCTCTGTCTCTGACACCTGACAAGTATCTCCCCCTCCTGCTCTCTCCGTCTCTGTCTCTGACACCTGACAAGTATCTCCCCCCTCCTGCTCTCTCTGTCTCTGACACCTGACAAGTATCTCCCCCTCCTGCTCTCTCCGTCTCTGTCTCTGACACCTGACAAGTATCTCCCCCCTCCTGCTCTCTCCCTCTCTCTCTCTGTCTCTGACACCTGACAAGTATCCTCTCTCTCTCTCTCTCTCTCTCTCTCTCTCTCTCTCTGTCTCTGTCTCTGTCTCTCTGTCTCTCTGTCTCTCTGTCTCTCTGTCTCTGTCTCTCTCTCTTTCTCTCTCTCTGTCTCTCTCTCTCTGTCTCTCTCTGTCTCTCTCTCTGTCTCTCTCTCTCTGTCTCTCTCTCTCTGTCTCTCTCTCTCTGTCTCTCTCTCTGTCTCTGTCTCTCTCCCTGTCTCTGTCTCTGTCTCTGTCTCTCTCTCTCTCTCTCTCTGACACCTGACAAGTGTCTCACCCCCCTCCCATGTAACCCAATCAATGGGGCTGAATTGGAGTAGGTGGTGGTGGTGCTGGGTCATTTTTAACCCCCAGTGTAGCCCCTTTCCCCCTGGCCAAAATGAACCTTGACAGCAGGCCATTGACTTGATATCATGCTGGTCTCAGCAGCACAAACAAGCATCTGCCCACACAATCAGGCTATTGACAAGCCTGCTAGCCAGGACCAGCCCCTACCCCATCCACCCAAACAGATGTCTCTATCTAATACAGGTTATGAGATATAAATATTTATCTGATAGCTGTCATGGGGTTTAAATGGGAAGGGTGTTGGAGATTGGGGGGTTGTTGTAGGTATTGATGAAGTGACAAGGGTCACGCCAGCCGAGGACGTGTCTTTATTAGGCTATAGACTTTATAAAAAAAGGCTGGAACTGAGCCCGTGTCCTCACTCACAACAGAGCTGGTAAACTGGGATGGCTCGGGGGTTGTTTCAGTGTGTTTTGTCCTGAAGCAGAGCAGAATGTGTGTATAAGGTTGATTAGATAATAAGCTGATGGAAACGGACTGTTTTATGCGTATGAATTACCAGGCTCTTCATTAAAACACTCACGACAGATGTGATGGAGAAAGATAATTCTCTGTAAGATTTCAGAAATGTCAACAAAATCGAAATGCGTTGGACAAGAGCGGATCATTTTAGTGGGTGAAATAGATTCTGCTTCATATTTTGGTGGAGATGCTCCTGTATTGCTAGAACAACATCATGTTGTGGTGCTGTGTGGTCCTTTCCCGCTACGACCCTGGAAAAGCAGGAAGTGTTTATTTGACTACAGGTGAAATAAGTTATGATGAACTTCTCAAGGTGGTGAATGTGCGGTGATGAGCTTGATGCTAATTTCCAGGAAATAGGCCTATCTGGGATATTCATTTCCAGGAAATAGGCCTAACTAGGATATTCATTTCCAGGAAATAGACCTATCTGGGATATTCATTTCCAGGAAATAGGCCTAACTAGGATATTCATTTCCAGGAAATAGGCCTATCTGGGATATTCATTTCCAGGAAATAGGCCTAACTAGGATATTCATTTCCAGGAAATAGGCCTAACTGGGATATTCATTTCCAGGAAATAGGCCTATCTGGGATATTCATTTCCAGGAAATAGGCCTATCTGGGATATTCATTTCCAGGAAATAGGCCTAACTAGGATATTCATTTCCAGGAAATAGGCCTAACTAGGATATTCATTTCCAGGAAATAGACCTATCTGGGATATTATTTGAAGGCTATCATGGTGCTTGGCTGCCATTTGAAAAATAAAAATGATCTTTTGTCTCATCATGAAGCTGTGCCAAGACCAGATCACTCTATCTGCCAAGTGAGAATATGCCAAGACCAGATCACTCTATCTGCCAAGTGAGAATATGCCAAGACCAGATCACTCTATCTGCCAAGTGAGAATATGCCAAGACCAGATCACTCTATCTGCCAAGTGAGAATATGCCAAGACCAGATCACTCTATCTGCCAAGTGAGAATGTGCCAAGACCAGATCACTCTATCTGCCAAGTGAGAATGTGCCAAGACCAGATCACTCTATCTGCCAAGTGAGAATGTGCCAAGACCAGATCACTCTATCTGCCATGTGAGAATGTGCCAAGACCAGATCACTCTATCTGCCATGTGAGAATGTGCCAAGACCAGATCACTCTATCTGCCAAGTGAGAATGTGCCAAGACCAGATCACTCTATCTGCCAAGTGAGAATGTGCCAAGACCAGATCACTCTATCTGCCAAGTGAGAATGTGCCAAGACCAGATCACTCTATCTGCCATGTGAGAATGTGCCAAGACCAGATCACTCTATCTGCCAAGTGAGAATATGCCAAGACCAGATCACTCTATCTGCCAAGTGAGAATATGCCAAGACCAGATCACTCTATCTGCCAAGTGAGAATATGCCAAGACCAGATCACTCTATCTGCCAAGTGAGAATGTGCCAAGACCAGATCACTCTATCTGCCAAGTGAGAATGTGCCAAGACCAGATCACTCTATCTGCCAAGTGAGAATGTGCCAAGACCAGATCACTCTATCTGCCATGTGAGAATGTGCCAAGACCAGATCACTCTATCTGCCAAGTGAGAATGTGCCAAGACCAGATCACTCTATCTGCCAAGTGAGAATGTGCCAAGACCAGATCACTCTATCTGCCATGTGAGAATGTGCCAAGACCAGATCACTCTATCTGCCATGTGAGAATGTGCCAAGACCAGATCACTCTATCTGCCAAGTGAGAATGTGCCAAGACCAGATCACTCTATCTGCCAAGTGAGAATGTGCCAAGACCAGATCACTCTATCTGCCAAGTGAGAATGTGCCAAGACCAGATCACTCTATCTGCCATGTGAGAATGTGCCAAGACCAGATCACTCTATCTGCCAAGTGAGAATGTGCCAAGACCAGATCACTCTATCTGCCAAGTGAGAATGTGCCAAGACCAGATCACTCTATCTGCCAAGTGAGAATGTGCCAAGACCAGATCACTCTATCTGCCAAGTGAGAATGTGCCAAGACCAGATCACTCTATCTGCCAAGTGAGAATATGCCAAGACCAGATCACTCTATCTGCCAAGTGAGAATGTGCCAAGACCAGATCACTCTATCTGCCAAGTGAGAATATGCCAAGACCAGATCACTCTATCTGCCAAGTGAGAATGTGCCAAGACCAGATCACTCTATCTGCCAAGTGAGAATGTGCCAAGACCAGATCACTCTATCTGCCATGTGAGAATGTGCCAAGACCAGATCGGACGAGTTTGCTCTTTATCTAAAAATGTTTGTAGCAAAACCATCGGTAGAGTTTAAGAGGAGATGGAAGCACATTGAACTGCTGTGTTTTATCTGAAGACGTTTGTAGCAAAACCATCGGTAGAGTTTAAGAGGAGATGGGAGCACATTGAACTGCTGTGTTTTATCTGAAGACGTTTGTAGCAAAACCATCGGTAGAGTTTAAGAGGAGATGGGAGCACATTGAACTGCTGTGTTTTATCTGAAGACGTTTGTAGCAAAACCATCGGTAGAGTTTAAGAGGAGATGGGAGCACATTGAACTGCTGTGTTTTATCTGAAGACGTTTGTAGCAAAACCATCGGTAGAGTTTAAGAGGAGATGGGAGCACATTGAACTGCTGTGTTTTATCTGAAGACGTTTGTAGCAAAACCATCGGTAGAGTTTAAGAGGAGATGGGAGCATATTGAACTGCTGTGTTTTATCTGAAGACGTTTGTAGCAAAACCATCGGTAGAGTTTAAGAGGAGATGGGAGCACATTGAACTGCTGTGTTTTATCTGAAGACGTTTGTAGCAAAACCATCGGTAGAGTTTAAGCGGAGATGGGAGCACATTGAACTGCTGTGTTTTATCTGAAGACGTTTGTAGCAAAACCATCGGTAGAGTTTAAGCGGAGATGGGAGCACATTGAACTGCTGTGTTTTATCTGAAGACGTTTGTAGCAAAACCATCGGTAGAGTTTAAGAGGAGATGGGAGCACATTGAACTGCTGTGTTTTATCTGAAGACGTTTGTAGCAAAACCATCGGTAGAGTTTAAGCGGAGATGGGAGCACATTGAACTGCTGTGTTTTATCTGAAGACGTTTGTAGCAAAACCATCGGTAGAGTTTAAGCGGAGATGGGAGCACATTGAACTGCTGTGTTTTATCTGAAGACGTTTGTAGCAAAACCATCGGTAGAGTTTAAGAGGAGATGGGAGCACATTGAACTGCTGTGTTTTATCTGAAGACGTGTTTTTTAGAAGCACAATGTCATTACAAACGTTTATATTCACAACAAGTCAGTTTGACGGAAACACCTCTGTCAGTGAAATGTCTTTTTGTGTGAATATTAGAATAGTGGCTGGATGGACACCTGGCTGTGATACTTTTATTCCGTGCAGTATATTCTTTTTTGGGGGGCTAGTAAATGCAGTGTGTGTGTGTGTTTGTGTGTGTGTGTTGTAACACACACCCCCTACCCTCCTCCCATCAGTCTGACAGAAGGAAACTTTTCCCCAGCCTCCCCTCCGTGTCACACGGGGCCATGTTATATTACCCCGTTCTGACACCTTTTATCAACACAGGACTGGAACGACGACAGCAAACAAATCATCATTAAACTCTCCATCACTCCTCCCCCACCCGCCCCCCTACACACCATTGTCCTTTTAGAAATTGGACAGCAAATGTTGTATTGATCTCGCTCTCTCTTTCCCTCTCTCTCTCTTTCCCTTTACATCTCTCTCTCCCTCTCCCTCTCTCTCTCCCCTCTCTCCCCTCCCTCTCTCCCTCTGAACTTGGGATGACCTGAATGCCTGTTTCCTTGTTTATGGCCTCCAGTAACATTCCTCTCTCTCTCTCGCTCTCCGTCGCTCTCCCTCTCTCTCTCCCTCTCCCTCCCTCCCTCCCTCCCTCCCTCCCTCCCTCCCTCCCTCCCTCCCTCCCTCCCTCCCTCCCTCCCTCCCTCCCTCCCTCCCTCCCTCCCTTTCTAAATCTCCATTGACATCTCTATCTTCTATCTCCTATCCTATTAGTATTGATCTCTGTTTGTGCCTCTATAGATCAATGGCCAAGACATACAATACCAGGAGCAGCTTGGCCATGGAAACGGAGGGACCGTGTACAAGTAGGTGCCTGTCTGTACTTTACTGTCGGCCTTCGTGCCAACACTGGTAGGTATAACAATAAGAATGGTGTTGAGAGAAGAGACATGGCTGGAGTATGGGCTTCTCAGTGAAGGGTAGAGAGAAGAGATGTGGTGGGAGTATGGGCTTCTCAGTGAAGGGTAGAGAGAAGAGATGTGGTGGGAGTATGGGCTTCTCAGTGAAGGGTAGAGAGACGAGACATGGCTGGAGTATGGGCTTCTCAGTGAAGGGTAGAGAGAAGAGACGTGGTGGGAGTATGGGCTTCTCAGTAAAGGGTAGAGAGAAGAGACGTGGTGGGAGTATGGGCTTCTCAGTGAAGGGTAGAGAGAAGAGACATGGTGGGAGTATGGGCTTCTCAGTGAAGGGTAGAGAGAAGAGACGTGGTGGGAGTATGGGCTTCTCAGTGAAGGGTAGAACCTGGCCTTTAACAACATGATTTGGGTTACCACCTGACTTCATTAAAGTGTCACTCACCCCCTCACATATACAACCCATGTTACAATCCAGACTTTTACAACTACACATTTTCTTTATTTTTCTCTCCCTATTTCTCTGTTCTCCTTTTCTCACCATATCTATCGATCTCTCTTTTTCTCTCTCTCTTTCTCTCTGTCTGTCTCTCTCTTTCTCTCTGTCTGTCTCTCTCTCTTTCTCTCTGTCTGTGTCTCTCTCTCTTTCTCTCTGTCTGTGTCTCTCTCTCTTTCTCTCTGTCTGTGTCTCTCTCTCTTTCTCTCTCTCTCTGTCTGTGTGTCTCTCTCTCTCTCTCTCTCTCTCTCTGTCTGTGTCTCTCTCTGTCTGTGTCTGTCTGGATCTCTCTCTCTCTCTCTCTCTCTCTCTCTCTCTCTCTCTCTCTCTCTCTCTCTCTCTCTCTCTGTCTGTGTCTCTCTCTCTCTCTCTCTCTGTCTGTGTCTGTCTGTCTGGATCTCTCTCTGTCTGTTAATCTCTGGTGTCCCTCTGAAATCCATCAGGCTGGTTAGTGTCTGTGTCTCTCTCTCTCTCTCTGTGTGTGTCTGTCTGTCTGGATCTCTCTCTGTCTGTTAATCTGTGGTGTCCCTCTGAAATCCATCAGGCTGGTTAGTGTCTGTGTGTCTCTCTCTCTCTCTGTCTGTTAATCTGTGGTGTCCCTCTGAAATCCATCAGGCTGGTTAGTGTCTGGGGCGCGAGTGGCGATTCAATTTATTTATGTATTTTCTTTACGATGTGAAGGTTGCCAAACGTATGTGGTATTGATCTGGTATGAGAGTGATTGTCCCACTGGACCATACAGCATGTTACCTGGAGAGAAGACTCTCCTCCCAAATCACCTGACTGATGTGTTGTCAACACACACACACACACACACACACACACACACACACACACACACACACACACACACACACACACAGAGTCACTGGGGCATTTGGTTCGTCACTCTCAAATCTTTCCCCCCCTTATAACTTTCCTTCTCTTCTCTGTCCTCCTCTCCTCCTCCTCCTCTCCTCCTCCTCCTCTCTTCCTCCTCCTCTCCTCCTCCTCCTCTCTTCCTCCTCCTCTCCTCCTCCTCCTCCCTTCATCTCCTCCTTCTCTTCTCTGTCCTCCTCCTCCCTTCATCTCCTCCTCTTCTCTGTCCTCCACTTCTTCTATTCTCTGTCCTCCTCCTCCCTTCATCTCCTCCTCGTCTTCTCTGTCCTCCTCCTCCCTTCATCTCCTCCTCGTCTTCTCTGTCCTCCTCCTTCTCCCTTCATCTCCTCCTCGTCTTCTCTGTCCTCCTCCTCCCTTCATCTCCTCCTCGTCTTCTCTGTCCTCCTCCTCCCTTCATCTCCTCCTCGTCTTCTCTGTCCTCCTCCTCCCTTCATCTCCTCCTCGTCTTCTCTGTCCTCCTCCCTTCATCTCCTCCTCGTCTTCTCTGTCCTCCTCCTCCTCCCTTCATCTCCTCCTCGTCTTCTCTGTCCTCCTCCTCCCTTCATCTCCTCCTCGTCTTCTCTGTCCTCCTCCTCCTCCCTTCATCTCCTCCTCATCTTCTCTGTCCTCCTCCTCCTCCCTTCATCTCCTCCTCGTCTTCTCTGTCCTCCTCCTCCCTTCATCTCCTCCTCGTCTTCTCTGTCCTCCTCCTCCCTTCATCTCCTCCTCCTCTTCTCTGTCCTCCTCCTCCTCCCTTCATCTCCTCCTCTTCTCTGTCCTCCTCTTCCTCCCTTCATCTCCTCCTCGTCTTCTCTGTCCTCCTCCTCCTCCCTTCATCTCCTCCTCGTCTTTACTGTCCTCCTCCTCCCTTCATCTCCTCCTCCTCTTCTCTGTCCTCCTCTTCTCTGTCCTCCTCATCCTCCTCTTCTCTGTCCTCCTCTTCTCTGTCCTCCTCTTCTCTGTCCTCCTCTTCTCTGTCCTCCTCTTCTCTGTCCTCCTCCTCCTCCTCTTCTCTGTCCTCCTCCTCCTTCTCTTCTCTGTCCTCCTCTTCTCTGTCCTCCTCTTCTCTGTCCTCCTCTTCTCTGTCCTCCTCTTCTCTGTCCTCCTCTTCTCTGTCCTCCTCCTCCTTCTCTTCTCTGTCCTCCTCTTCTCTGTCCTCCTCTTCTCTGTCCTCCTCTTCTCTGTCCTCCTCTTCTCTGTCCTCCTCTTCTCTGCCCTCCTCTTCTCTGTCCTCCTCTTCATCTCCTGTTATTGTTTTATTGAGATAGTGATATTGATCACTTCTCTAACCTTGACTTGACGGAGAGAGAGGCTGTGCTTCTGTCGTCTCTGTCAGAGCTCCTCGTAAATTTCATCCGGAGCAAATCCTGTTTATTTCTTTAACAGTCTTGTTCAGGCTTTTTGCTGTTGTTTTCTGCAGGTTCCTTTGACCGTTTTATTGTGTTGAGGTTGTTTCATTAACTATCTCTTATAGTTGAGGGAGAAAGCGACTGGCTATTCGCTCGGCTTGGGAAATTGTTCCGCTGGGCTGAGGAAAGCCAATATTGCAAACCTCCGACAACTTCTCAGTCAATTGAGCTCAGCAGAAAATCCATCCGGTTCTGTGGCAGATTGTTTTTCTGGTCGGGAGAGAAACTGCTGATCTCATTGTTTTCTCCGTCTGTCCAATTGTTCATGTTAGTTTTGGTTTTGTTATGTTTTCTGTTTGTATTTTTGTCAACATGCAAACAAGGCAGCACCTCAAATATTGTACTCGGCTGTACATTAAACCTGACTGTTTACATAGATGGAGTTGGTTCCTATCAGGCTGTACATTAAACCTGACTGTTTACATAGATGGAGTTGGTTCCTATCAGGCTGTACATTAA
This sequence comes from Oncorhynchus kisutch, assembly GCF_002021735.2. Lineage (NCBI taxonomy): Eukaryota > Metazoa > Chordata > Actinopteri > Salmoniformes > Salmonidae > Oncorhynchus > Oncorhynchus kisutch. The sequence goes on along the minus strand of NW_022261980.1, from coordinate 9,305,229 downwards.
ACCTGACTGTTTACATAGATGGAGTTGGTTCCTATCAGGCTGTACATTAAACCTGACTGTTTACATAGATGCAGTTGGTTCCTATCAGGCTGTACATTAAACCTGACTGTTTACATAGATGGAGTTGGTTCCTATCAGGCTGTACATTAAACCTGACTGTTTACATAGATGGAGTTGGTTCCTATCAGGCTGTACATTAAACCTGACTGTTTACATAGATGGAGTTGGTTCCTATCAGGCTGTACATTAAACCTGACTGTTTACATAGATGGAGTTGGTTCCTATCAGGCTGTACATTAAACCTGACTGTTTACATAGATGGAGTTGGTTCCTATCAGGCTGTACATTAAACCTGACTGTTTACATAGATGGAGTTGGTTCCTATCAGGCTGTACATTAAACCTGACTGTTTACATAGATGGAGTTGGTTCCTATCAGGCTGTACATTAAACCTGACTGTTTACATAGATGGAGTTGGTTCCTATCAGGCTGTACATTAAACCTGACTGTTTACATAGATGGAGTTGGTTCCTATCAGGCTGTACATTAAACCTGACTGTTTACATAGATGGAATTGGTTCCTATCAGGCTGTACATGTCTAATATATGCAGTAGCCTTACACCAAACAGTGATGTTCGGTAGCTCAGCCACAGATGAACCTGGTCGAAGGCTGACACATCCTCCGCAACAGTTAGACGTTGTCTGCCAACTTTAACCCACACTGTGTAATGATCACCTCAAACACTAGACTACATTTTACACCTGACCTCCAGGGTATTACTTGGCATCTAAATCACTTGATTGGCTGAAGTACAGTAGGCTTAGTTCCTGACTTGTCTAGTTGTTGTTCAGGATCCTGTTGTCCTCCTGCTGTTTCTTGAAAGAC
>NW_022261980.1:9149342-9299342 GCF_002021735.2 Oncorhynchus kisutch | reverse complement strand
CAGGCTGCATGGAGGATAGAGACTGGAGTTAGACTACTCACCCGCTCTAACAGTGAGGTTGTACTGTCGTCATGTCATCACTCTGTTGGGTTGGCCCTGAGGGGGGTCAAGGACAGTGGATCTACTGGGCCCATTACATTACAGGCTGCATGGAGGATAGAGACTGGAGTTAGACTACTCACCCGCTCTAACAGTGAGGTTGTACTGTCGTCGTGTCATCACTCTGTTGGGGAGGAGAGGAGGAACATTAGGCTACTAAAATGCCTGGTATAAGTGACACACTCATCCTGAGGGGTCTGTTAGCTCACCTGTTAGATTTAAATGTGATCTTGTATCTTCACAACAACTGTTGTTATGGTTCGTCTGCTTGTCCCCTAGTTTCCTGGTTCATTAGTGACAGAATGGTGCAGATGTGAGAAAAGAGGTTATCCTCCAAAACAGTTACTAATCACGACATCGTAAAGAAACATCTTCCTGAGTGAGTCAGCATTTTTTTTTTCTGTGAACCTGAACATGTTCAGCATGATAAAATAACGATTATTTGCTCTGTTCGTTTGCTACACACAGAATCAGTCCAATCACTATTTAACATCTCTGGCTCTCCGCTCCGGTCTCAATTAACAGTCTTCCTCTTGTCTTAATTAAGAACCAGTAGTGGTCTTCCTCTTGTCTTAATTAAGAACCAGTAGTGGTCTTCCTCTTGTCTTAATGAAGAACCAGTAGTGGTCTTCCTCTTGTCTTAATGAAGAACCAGTAGTCGTTTTCCTCTTGTCTTAATGAAGAACCAGTAGTCGTCTTCCTCTTGTCTTAATGAAGAACCAGTAGTCGTCTTCCTCTTGTCTTAATGAAGAACCAGTAGTGGTCTTCCTCTTGTCTTAATGAAGAACCAGTAGTCGTCTTCCTCTTGTCTTAATGAAGAACCAGTAGTCGTCTTCCTCTTGTCTTAATGAAGAACCAGTAGTCGTCTTCCTCTTGTCTTAATGAAGAACCAGTAGTCGTCTTCCTCTTGTCTTAATGTAGAACCAGTAGTCGTCTTCCTCTTGTCTTAATGAAGAATCAGTAGTCGTCTGCCTCTTGTCTTAATGAATAACCAGTAGTCGTCTTCCTCTTGTCTTAATGAAGAACCAGTAGTCGTCTTCCTCTTGTCTTAATGAAGAACCAGTAGTCGTCTTCCTCTTGTCTTAATGAAGAACCAGTAGTCGTCTTCCTCTTGTCTTAATGAAGAACCAGTAGTCGTCTTCCTCTTGTCTTAATGAAGAACCAGTAGTGGTCTTCCTCTTGTCTTAATGAAGAACCAGTAGTCGTCTTCCTCTTGTCTTAATGAAGAATCAGTAGTCGTCTGCCTCTTGTCTTAATGAATAACCAGTAGTCGTCTTCCTCTTGTCTTAATGAAGAACCAGTAGTCGTCTTCCTCTTGTCTTAATGAAGAACCAGTAGTCGTCTTCCTCTTGTCTTAATGAAGAACCAGTAGTGGTCTTCCTCTTGTCTTAATGAAGAACCAGTAGTCGTCTTCCTCTTGTCTTAATGAAGAATCAGTAGTCGTCTGCCTCTTGTCTTAATGAAGAATCAGTAGTCGTCTTCCTCTTGTCTTAATGAAGAACCAGTAGTCGTCTTCCTCTTGTCTTAATGAAGAACCAGTAGTCGTCTTCCTCTTGTCTTAATGAAGAACCAGTAGTCGTCTTCCTCTTGTCTTAATGAAGAACCAGTAGTCGTCTTCCTCTTGTCTTAATGAAGAACCAGTAGTCGTCTTCCTCTTGTCTTAATGAAGAACCAGTAGTCGTCTTCCTCTTGTCTTAATGAAGAACCAGTAGTCGTCTTCCTCTTGTCTTAATGAAGAACCAGTAGTCGTCTTCCTCTTGTCTTAATGAAGAACCAGTAGTCGTCTTCCTCTTGTCTTAATGAAGAACCAGTAGTCGTCTTCCTCTTGTCTTAATGAAGAACCAGTAGTCGTCTTCCTCTTGTCTTAATGAAGAACCAGTAGTAGTCTTCCTCTTGTCTTAATGAAGAACCAGTAGTCGTCTTCCTCTTGTCTTAATGAAGAACCAGTAGTGGTCTTCCTCTTGTCTTAATGAAGAACCAGTAGTCGTCTTCCTCTTGTCTTAATGAAGAACCAGTAGTCGTCTTCCTCTTGTCTTAATGAAGAACCAGTAGTCGTTTTCCTCTTGTCTTAATGAAGAACCAGTAGTCGTCTTCCTCTTGTCTTAATGAAGAACCAGTAGTCGTCTTCCTCTTGTCTTAATGAAGAACCAGTAGTGGTCTTCCTCTTGTCTTAATGAAGAACCAGTAGTCGTCTTCCTCTTGTCTTAATGAAGAACCAGTAGTCGTCTTCCTCTTGTCTTAATGAAGAACCAGTAGTCGTCTTCCTCTTGTCTTAATGAAGAACCAGTAGTCGTCTTCCTCTTGTCTTAATGTAGAACCAGTAGTCGTCTTCCTCTTGTCTTAATGAAGAATCAGTAGTCGTCTGCCTCTTGTCTTAATGAATAACCAGTAGTCGTCTTCCTCTTGTCTTAATGAAGAACCAGTAGTCGTCTTCCTCTTGTCTTAATGAAGAACCAGTAGTCGTCTTCCTCTTGTCTTAATGAAGAACCAGTAGTCGTCTTCCTCTTGTCTTAATGAAGAACCAGTAGTCGTCTTCCTCTTGTCTTAATGAAGAACCAGTAGTGGTCTTCCTCTTGTCTTAATGAAGAACCAGTAGTCGTCTTCCTCTTGTCTTAATGAAGAATCAGTAGTCGTCTGCCTCTTGTCTTAATGAATAACCAGTAGTCGTCTTCCTCTTGTCTTAATGAAGAACCAGTAGTCGTCTTCCTCTTGTCTTAATGAAGAACCAGTAGTCGTCTTCCTCTTGTCTTAATGAAGAACCAGTAGTGGTCTTCCTCTTGTCTTAATGAAGAACCAGTAGTCGTCTTCCTCTTGTCTTAATGAAGAATCAGTAGTCGTCTGCCTCTTGTCTTAATGAAGAATCAGTAGTCGTCTTCCTCTTGTCTTAATGAAGAACCAGTAGTCGTCTTCCTCTTGTCTTAATGAAGAACCAGTAGTCGTCTTCCTCTTGTCTTAATGAAGAACCAGTAGTCGTCTTCCTCTTGTCTTAATGAAGAACCAGTAGTCGTCTTCCTCTTGTCTTAATGAAGAACCAGTAGTCGTCTTCCTCTTGTCTTAATGAAGAACCAGTAGTCGTCTTCCTCTTGTCTTAATGAAGAACCAGTAGTCGTCTTCCTCTTGTCTTAATGAAGAACCAGTAGTCGTCTTCCTCTTGTCTTAATGAAGAACCAGTAGTCGTCTTCCTCTTGTCTTAATGAAGAACCAGTAGTCGTCTTCCTCTTGTCTTAATGAAGAACCAGTAGTCGTCTTCCTCTTGTCTTAATGAAGAACCAGTAGTAGTCTTCCTCTTGTCTTAATGAAGAACCAGTAGTCGTCTTCCTCTTGTCTTAATGAAGAACCAGTAGTCGTCTTCCTCTTGTCTTAATGAAGAACCAGTAGTCGTCTTCCTCTTGTCTTAATGAAGAACCAGTAGTCGTCTTCCTCTTGTCTTAATGAAGAACCAGTAGTCGTCTTCCTCTTGTCTTAATGAAGAACCAGTAGTCGTCTTCCTCTTGTCTTAATGAAGAACCAGTAGTCGTCTTCCTCTTGTCTTAATGAAGAACCAGTAGTCGTCTTCCTCTTGTCTTAATGAAGAACCAGTAGTCGTCTTCCTCTTGTCTTAATGAAGAACCAGTAGTCGTCTTCCTCTTGTCTTAATGAAGAACCAGTAGTCGTCTTCCTCTTGTCTTAATGAAGAACCAGTAGTCGTCTTCCTCTTGTCTTAATGAAGAACCAGTAGTCGTCTTCCTCTTGTCTTAATGAAGAACCAGTAGTCGTCTTCCTCTTGTCTTAATGAAGAACCAGTAGTCGTCTTCCTCTTGTCTTAATGAAGAACCAGTAGTCGTCTTCCTCTTGTCTTAATGAAGAACCAGTAGTCGTCTTCCTCTTGTCTTAATGAAGAACCAGTAGTCGTCTTCCTCTTGTCTTAATGAAGAACCAGTAGTCGTCTTCCTCTTGTCTTAATGAAGAACCAGTAGTCGTCTTCCTCTTGTCTTAATGAAGAACCAGTAGTCGTCTTCCTCTTGTCTTAATGAAGAACCAGTAGTCGTCTTCCTCTTGTCTTAATGAAGAACCAGTAGTCGTCTTCCTCTTGTCTTAATGAAGAACCAGTAGTCGTCTTCCTCTTGTCTTAATGAAGAACCAGTAGTCGTCTTCCTCTTGTCTTAATGAAGAACCAGTAGTCGTCTTCCTCTTGTCTTAATGAAGAACCAGTAGTCGTCTTCCTCTTGTCTTAATGAAGAACCAGTAGTCGTCTTCCTCTTGTCTTAACTTAATGAAGAACCAGTAGTCGTCTTCCTCTTGTCTTAATGAAGAACCAGTAGTGGTCTTCCTCTTGTCTTAATGAAGAACCAGTAGTCGTCTTCCTCTTGTCTTAATGAAGAACCAGTAGTCGTGCTTAATTGATATTGATTGTAGCTTAAAGGAGGAGTATAACACCTCAAAAGGTGAAAGTAGGCCTCAAATACACCGAGGCCTTTTACAGACCTAAAGGAGAGTTCACTAGGTAACATCCAGGGGTGGGAGGAGTGGTAGCCGTTCCTACGAAGGACCTGTGTTCGATGCATTATCATGCCTTCATGCATTTAAGACTCAGCTGTAATTATGTAAAGCTAAAACCAAGGTAAAAACTCCATTGTCATGAAGTATCTAAGTAGAAACAGTATGTCGGTGTGTCCAGCGCCCGTCATCCTGACTGGAGGGTCAGACGACCCAGACCAGACACTAAGAGGTGTTATTAATTAAAGGGCCAGTTTAGAGGTGCAACACGATCCTCCTATCTACCACGCATTAATCACACACCCTGGTCTGAGCTCCTACACGCCGGCCTACCCTGTTGACAGGTGAAACCTCGGGAGGTATCCAGTATACCTGGCTGTCGTAAACAAACTGGTGAACTGGGCTGGTGACGTACGCCCTCCCTGTGGCCCTCACCCCCGGCAGCTGTTCTACGGGGACAAGAGGATTGGATGTTGAGACATTGGCGCTTTTGGTAAACCGACCCTCTTGGCCGGTAACTAAACCCGCCGGTGGGCATTAAGGAGTTTCATAATTAAATCATCAAGGTCGTCTAGGCCAGCCGGCGCTCCTCGGCTGTTTGGTTTACCTGCCACCTGAAACCTGTCTGGAGAACTGTGACGATACAGGACTGACTGGGCTCAATGGACATGTGTCATGAAGGCTATTGTTTTGACCTCTGACCTTTTTAATGATGGAAATGCTGTTAGACTAAGAGACATGTTGTCATGCTCATTTGGTTTCTACGGTTTCCTTTATGACAACACCCTTTCATGTTATAACTCACCAACTAGGAAAATAGTGGCTGATTTGAATAAGCATGTTTAGTCTGGACCTCTACTGGGGGCGGCAGGGTAGCCTAGTGGTTAGAGCGTTGGACTAGAAACCGGAAGGTTGCAGGTTCAAACCCCCGAGCTGACAAGGTACAAATCTGTCGTTCTGCCCCTGAACAAGCAGTTAACCCACTGTTCCTAGGCCATCATTGAAAATAAGAATTTGTTCTTAACTGACTTGCCTAGTTAAATAAAGGTCAAATAAATAAATAAAATACTGTATGTCCATTCTGAATGTAGTGATGTTCTCCCAAGTCCTTTTCCATTCAACATATTTTCATTGACTTTAGAGGCCCGGATGAATGAACAGTAACAGGGGTGTTTTAATGTGTGAAATAGTTTAGTAGGGACTTTTCTGAAGCTCTGGCTTACTCTTCGTTGGGCTATGTTAACGTTTCCTCTCGTTCTCTCCTACAGAGCGTACCATCTTCTCGGCAACAGAGTGTTGGCGGTGAAGGTGAGATCAACAGCTGTACTGCTGTAGCCTTTTCCCGGGCACCTCTCCTTTTACCAAATCACGTTCAACAACACTAGTCTTCTTCTGTATCTCTACCTCTGTCCTTTTCCCCTCCCTCTTTCATTTTCTATGCTTCTCAACCTCTGTGATCCCCCCCTCTCTCATTGGTTCATTCATCCACTTTGTTCTCATGCTCTGTAATTCTACCAGTAATCTAATCTATTGGAGTGGAATGGAAGGTAGATGTAATGGGTACCTCCTTGACCCTCGTAACACATATCTACTCCCTTCTCTCTCTCTCTCTCTAACCTGTAATCAATGATGTTAACATGTAGCTACTCCCTTCTCTCTCTCTAACCTGTAATCAATGATGTTAGCATGTAGCTACTCCCTTCTCTCTCTCTCTAACCTGTAATCAATGATGTTAACATGTAGCTACTCCCTTCTCTCTCTAACCTGTAATCAATGATGTTAGCATGTAGCTACTCCCTTCTCTCTCTCTCTCTAACCTGTAATCAATGATGTTAGCATGTAGCTACTCCCTTCTCTCTCTCTCTCTAACCTGTAATCAATGATGTTGACATGTAGCTACTCCCTTCTCTCTCTCTCTCTAACCTGTAATCAATGATGTTAACATGTAGCTACTCCCTTCTCTCTCTCTCTAACCTGTAATCAATGATGTTAACATGTAGCTACTCCCTTCTCTCTCTCTAACCTGTAATCAATGATGTTAACATGTAGCTACTCCCTTCTCTCTCTAACCTGTAATCAATGATGTTAGCATGTAGCTACTCCCTTCTCTCTCTCTCTCTCTAACCTGTAATCAATGATGTTAACATGTAGCTACTCCCTTCTCTCTCTCTCTAACCTGTAATCAATGATGTTAACATGTAGCTACTCCCTTCTCTCTCTCTCTCTAACCTGTAATCAATGATGTTAACATGTATCTACTCCCTTCTCTCTCTCTCTCTAACCTGTAATCAATGATGTTAACATGTAGCTACTCCCTTCTCTCTCTCTCTAACCTGTAATCAATGATGTTAACATGTAGCCACTCCCTTCTCTCTCTAACCTGTAATCAATGATAAGCTGCAAGTTTAGCTAATCTTTGCTAGTGCTAGCGTGCCACTGTTGTAGCTATTATCTAAGCTCAGCGCAGCCAGATCAGAATTCACACCCCTGGTAGTGCCCATTTACCGTGTGGTATCCACACTGTCCAGATAGGTTGACATGAAAGAATCATGAGTTTCTCTACAAGGTTTCTAGGTCATGTGTTACCACCAGTGCCAGCAGTATTTTGACCCATAGTTCCATTGTAATAATAATGCACATTGCTTTAAATGTTTCTGTGTGTGTTTTTGAAGGGCTTTAGCAGTGTGTGTGTGCTTGCATATTTAACCTGTGTATGTTACTCTGGTCTCTCATTTGGGCTGTGCTTGGGACTTTACAGGTCATTCCTTTGGATATCACAGTGGAGCTACAGAAACAGATCATGTCCGAGTTGGAGATCCTCTACAAGGTCAGCTTCTATTCTCTAGAGCCCCAAACTGGTCAAATCATGTAGTCAGATCTCTCCCCCAACTGGCCCAAATCATGTCGTTAGATCTCTCCCCCAACTGGCCCAAATAATGTAGTCAGATCTCTTCCCCCAACTGGCTCAAATCATGTAGTCAGATCTCTCCCCCAACTGGCCCAAATCATGTCGTCAGATCTCTCCCTCAACTGGCCCAAATCATGTAGTCAGATCTCTCCCCAACTGGCCCAAATCATGTAGTCAGATCTCTCCCCCAACTGGCCCAAATCATGTAGTCAGATCTCTCCCCCAACTGGCCCAAATCATGTAGTCAGATCTCTCCCCCAACTGGCCCAAATCATGTCGTCAGATCTCTCCCCCAACTGGCCCAAATCATGTAGTCAGATCTCTTCCCCCAACTGGCTCAAATCATGTAGTCAGATCTCTCCCCCAACTGGCCCAAATCATGTCGTCAGATCTCTCCCTCAACTGGCCCAAATCATGTAGTCAGATCTCTCCCCCAACTGGCCCAAATCATGTAGTCAGATCTCTCCCCCAACTGGCCCAAATCATGTCGTCAGATCTCTCCCCCAACTGGCCCAAATCATGTCGTCAGATCTCTTCCCCCAACTGGCCCAAATCATGTAGTCAGATCTCTTCCCCCAACTGGCTCAAATCATGTAGTCAGATCTCTCCCCCAGCTGGCCCAAATCATGTAGTTAGATCTCTCCCCCAACTGGCCCAAATCATGTAGTCAGATCTCTCCCCCAACTGGCCCAAATCATGTCGTCAGATCTCTCCCCCAACTGGCCCAAATCATGTCGTCAGATCTCTCCCCCAACTGGCCCAAATCATGTCGTCAGATCTCTCCCTCAACTGGCCCAAATCATGTAGTCAGATCTCTCCCCCAACTGGCCCAAATCATGTCGTCAGATCTCTCCCCCAACTGGCCCAAATCATGTCATCAGATCTCTCCCCCAACTGGCCCAAATCATGTAGTCAGATCTCATCCCCAACTGGCCCAAATCATGTCGTCAGATCTCTCCCCCAACTGGCCCAAATCATGTCGTCAGATCTCTCCCCCAGCTGGCCCAAATCATGTCGTCAGATCTCTCCCCCAACTGGCCCAAATCATGTCGTCAGATCTCTCCCCCAACTGGCCCAAATCATGTCGTCAGATCTCTCCCCCAACTGGCCCAAATCATGTCGTCAGATCTCTCCCCCAACTGGCCCAAATCATGTAATCAGATCTCTCCCCCAACTGGCCAAAATCATGTAGTCAGATCTCTCCCCCAACTGGCCAAAATCATGTAGTCAGATCTCTCCCCCAACTGGCCCAAATCATGTCGTCAGATCTCTCCCCCAACTGGCCCAAATCATGTCGTCAGATCTCTTCCCCCAACTGGCCCAAATCATGTCGTCAGATCTCTTCCCCCAACTGGCCCAAATCATGTCGTCAGATCTCTCCCCCAGCTGGCCCAAATCATGTAGTCAGATCTCTCCCCCAGCTGAAGCCTATCTTATCAGACCTGCAGTGTTTAGTCTACTCTGTTACATTAGACTGGTTCATGGAGCACCTTTATTCTGAGTGGGTCTCCTCTCCTCCTGCGTGACAAGCCAGGGATTGGCGAAATACGCACGAGGCAGGAACACGTGATTGCTGATAAGCCCTCTCAATAATTTACCCCAGATCTCTCCTGTTCTTCTGAGGTAGACTGTGAAATGGGCTAAACAGTTCAACAATAAATACTGCAACATGCATCAATGTTAATTAATGAGTGGATGAACTGTGTTAATTGTCTTTTTGTTTTTTGCAGTGTGATTCCTCCTACATCATAACCTTCTACAGTGCCTTCTTTGTGGAGAACAGGATCTCCATATGCACAGAGTATATGGACGGTGAGTGTTAAGGCTGGGGTTGGTGTTGAGGCTGGGGTTGGTGTTGAGGCTGGGCTTGGTGTTGAGGCTGGGCTTGGTGTTGAGGCTGGGCTTGGTGTTGAGGCTGGGCTTGGTGTTGAGGCTGGGCTTGGTGTTGAGGCTGGGCTTGGTGTTGAGGCTGGGCTTGGTGCTGAGTCTGGGCTTGGTGCTGAGTCTGGGCTTGGTGCTGAGGCTGGGGTTGGTGCTGAGGCTGGGGTTGGTGCTGAGGCTGGGGTTGGTGCTGAGGCTGGGGTTGGTGCTGAGGCTGGGGTTGGTGCTGAGGCTGGGGTTGGTGCTGAGGCTGGGGTTGGTGCTGAGGCTGGGGTTGGTGCTGAGGCTGGGGTTGGTGCTGAGGCTGGGGTTGGTGCTGAGGCTGGGGTTGGTGCTGAGGCTGGGGTTGGTGCTGAGGCTGGGGTTGGTGCTGAGGCTGGGGTTGGTGCTGAGGCTGGTGCTGAGGCTGGGGTTGGTGCTGAGGCTGGGGTTTAGGGTTAGTGCTGAGGCTGGGGTTAGGGTTAGTGCTGGGGTTGGGGTTAGTGCTGAGGTTAGGGTTAGAGTTGAGGCTGGGGTTAGGGTTAGTGCTGGGGTTTAGGGTTAGTTTTGAGGCTGGGGTTAGGGTTAGTGCTGGGGTTAGGGTTAGAGTTGAGGCTGGGGTTAGTGCTGGGGTTAGTGCAGGGGTTTAGGGCTAGTGTTGAGGCTGGGATTAGGGTTAGTGCTGGGGTTAGTGCTGGGGTTTAGGGTTAGCTTTGAGGCTGGGGTTAGGGTTAGTGCTGGGATTTAGGGTTAGTGCTGGGATTTAGGGTTAGTGCTGGGGTTAGGGTTAGTGCTGAGGCTGGGGTTAGGGTTAGTGCTGGGGTTAGGGTTAGTGCTGAGGCTGGGGTTAGGGTTAGTGCTGAGGCTGGGGTTAGGGTTAGTGCTGAGGCTGGGGTTAGGGTTAGTGCTGAGGCTGGGGTTAGGGTTAGTGCTGAGGCTGGGGTTAGGGTTAGTGCTGAGGCTGGGGTTAGGGTTAGTGCTGAGGCTGGGGTTAGGGTTAGTGCTGAGGCTGGGGTTAGGGTTAGTGCTGAGGCTGGGGTTAGGGTTAGTGCTGGGGTTAGGGTTAGTGCTGGGGTTGGGGTTAGTGCTGAGGTTAGGGTTAGTGCTGAGGCTGGGGTTAGTGCTGGGGTTAGGGTTAGAGTTGAGGCTGGGGTTAGGGTTAGTGCTGGGGTTTAGGGCTAGTGTTGAGGCTGGGATTAGGGTTAGTGCTGGGGTTTAGGTTTAGCTTTGAGGCTGGGGTTAGGGTTAGTGCTGGGGTTAGGGTTAGTGCTGGGGTTAGGGTTAGAGTTGAGGCTGGGGTTAGGGTTAGTGCTGGGGTTTAGGGTTCGTTTTGAGGCTGGGGTTAGGGTTAGTGCTGGGGTTAGGGTTAGAGTTGAGGCTGGGGTTAGTGCTGGGGTTAGTGCAGGAGTTTAGGGCTAGTGTTGAGGCTGGGATTAGGGTTAGTGCTGGGGTTAGTGCTGGGGTTTAGGGTTAGCTTTGAGGCTGGGGTTAGGGTTAGTGCTGGGATTTAGGGTTAGTGCTGGGATTTAGGATTAGTGCTGGGGTTAGGGTTAGTGCTGAGGCTGGGGTTAGGGTTAGTGCTGAGGCTGGGGTTAGGGTTAGTGCTGAGGCTGGGGTTAGGGTTAGTGCTGAGGCTGGGGTTAGGGTTAGTGCTGAGGCTGGGGTTAGGGTTAGTGCTGAGGCTGGGGTTAGGGTTAGTGCTGAGGCTGGGGTTAGGGTTAGTGCTGAGGCTGGGGTTAGGGTTAGTGCTGAGGCTGGGGTTAGGGTTAGTGCTGGGGTTGGGGTTAGTGCTGAGGTTAGGGTTAGTGCTGAGGCTGGGGTTAGTGCTGGGGTTAGGGTTAGAGTTGAGGCTGGGGTTAGGGTTAGTGCTGGGGTTTAGGGCTAGTGTTGAGGCTGGGATTAGGGTTAGTGCTGGGGTTTAGGGTTAGTGTTGAGGCTGGGGTTGGGGTTAGGGTTAGTGCTGGGGTTAGGGTTAGTGCTGGGGTTTAGGGTTAGTGTTGAGGCTGGGGTTGGGGTTAGTGCTGGGGTTAGGGTTAGTGCTGGGGTTGGGGTTAGGGTTAGTGCTGGGGTTTAGGGTTAGTGTTGAGGCTGGGGTTGGGGTTAGGGTTAGTGTTGAGGCTGGGGTTAGTGTTGAGGCTGGGGCTAGGGTTTAGGGTTGATGCTGGGGTTGGGGTTAGGGTTAGTGCTGGGGTTTAGGGTTAGTGTTGAGGCTGGGGTTAGTGTTAGGGTTTAGTGCTGAGGCTGGGGTTAGGGTTAGTGTTAGGGTTTAGTGCTGAGGCTGGGGTTAGTGCTGGGGTTTAGGGTTAGTGTTGAGGCTGGGGTTAGGGTTAGTGTTAGGGTTTAGTGCTGAGGCTGGGGTTAGGGTTAGTGCTGAGGCTGGGGTTAGGGTTAGTGTTAGGGTTTAGTGCTGAGGCTGGGGTTAGGGTTAGTGTTAGGGTTTAGTGCTGGGGCTAGGGTTGGGGTTAGTGCTGAGGCTGGGGTTAGGGTTAGTGCTGAGGCTGGGGTTGGGGTTAGGGTTAGTGCTGGGGTTAGGGTTAGTGCTGAGGCTGGGGTTAGGGTTTAGGGTTGAGGCTGGGGTTAGGGTTAGTGTTAGGGTTTAGTGCTGAGGCTGGGGTTAGGGTTTAGTGCTGAGGCTGGGGTTAGGGTTTAGGGTTGAGGCTGGGGTTAGGGTTAGTGTTAGGGTTTAGTGCTGAGGCTGGGGTTATGGTTTAGTGCTGAGGCTGGGGTTAGGGTTTAGTGCTGAGGCTGGGGTTAGGGTTAGTGTTAGGGTTTAGTGCTGAGGCTGGGGTTAGTGTTAGGGTTTAGTGCTGAGGCTGGGGTTAGGGTTAGTGTTAGGGTTTAGGGTTGAGGCTGGGGTTAGGGTTAGTGTTAGGGTTTAGTGCTGAGGCTGGGGTTAGGGTTTAGGGTTGAGGCTGGGGTTAGTGTTAGGGTTTAGTGCTGAGGCTGGGGTTAGGGTTAGTGTTAGGGTTTAGTGCTGAGGCTGGGTTTAGGGTTGAGGCTGGGGTTAGGGTTAGTGTTAGGGTTTAGTGCTGAGGCTGGGGTTAGGGTTTGGGGTTGAGGCTGGGGTTAGGGTTAGTGTTAGGGTTTAGTGCTGAGGCTGGGGTTAGGGTTTAGGGTTGAGGCTGGGGTTAGGGTTAGTGCTGAGGCTGGGGTTAGGGTTAGTGCTGAGGCTGGGGTTAGGGTTAGTGCTGAGGCTGGGGTTAGGGTTAGTGCTGAGGCTGGGGTTAGGGTTAGTGCTGAGGCTGGGGTTAGGGTTAGTGCTGAGGCTGGGGTTAGGGTTAGTGCTGAGGCTGGGGTTAGGGTTAGTGCTGAGGCTGGGGTTAGGGTTAGTGCTGAGGCTGGGGTTAGGGTTAGTGCTGAGGCTGGGGTTAGGGTTAGTGCTGAGGCTGGGGTTAGGGTTAGTGCTGAGGCTGGGGTTAGGGTTAGTGCTGAGGCTGGGGTTAGGGTTAGTGCTGAGGCTGGGGTTAGGGTTAGTGCTGGGGTTAGGGTTAGTGCTGGGGTTAGGGTTAGTGCTGGGGTTGGGGTTAGTGCTGAGGTTAGGGTTAGTGCTGATGCTGGGGTTAGTGCTGGGGTTAGGGTTAGAGTTGAGGCTGGGGTTAGGGTTAGTGCTGGGGTTTAGGGCTAGTGTTGAGGCTGGGATTAGGGTTAGTGCTGGGGTTTAGGTTTAGCTTTGAGGCTGGGGTTAGGGTTAGTGCTGGGGTTAGGGTTAGAGTTGAGGCTGGGGTTAGGGTTAGTGCTGGGGTTTAGGGTTCGTTTTGAGGCTGGGGTTAGGGTTTAGTGCTGAGGCTGGGGTTAGGGTTAGTGTTAGGGTTTAGTGCTGAGGCTGGGGTTAGTGTTAGGGTTTAGTGCTGAGGCTGGGGTTAGGGTTAGTGTTAGGGTTTAGGGTTGAGGCTGGGGTTAGGGTTAGTGTTAGGGTTTAGTGCTGAGGCTGGGGTTAGGGTTTAGGGTTGAGGCTGGGGTTAGGGTTAGTGTTAGGGTTTAGTGCTGAGGCTGGGGTTAGGGTTAGTGTTAGGGTTTAGTGCTGAGGCTGGGTTTAGGGTTGAGGCTGGGGTTAGGGTTAGTGTTAGGGTTTAGTGCTGAGGCTGGGGTTAGGGTTTAGGGTTGAGGCTGGGGTTAGGGTTAGTGTTAGGGTTTAGTGCTGAGGCTGGGGTTAGGGTTTAGGGTTGAGGCTGGGGTTAGGGTTAGTGTTAGGGTTTAGTGCTGAGGCTGGGGTTAGGGTTAGTGTTAGGGTTTAGTGCTGAGGCTGGGGTTAGGGTTTAGGGTTGAGGCTGGGGTTAGGGTTAGTGTTAGGGTTTAGGGTTGAGGCTGGGGTTAGGGTTAGTGTTAGGGTTTAGTGCTGAGGCTGGGGTTAGTGTTAGGGTTTAGTGCTGAGGCTGGGGTTAGGGTTAGTGTTAGGGTTTAGTGCTGAGGCTGGGGTTAGGGTTTAGGGTTGAGGCTGGGGTTAGGGTTAGTGTTAGGGTTTAGGGTTGAGACTGGGGTTAGTGTTAGGGTTTAGTGCTGAGGCTGGGGTTAGGGTTGAGGCTGGGGTTAGGGTTAGGGTTGAGGCTGGGGTTAGTGTTAGGGTTTAGTGCTGAGGCTGGGGTTAGTGTTAGGGTTTAGTGCTGAGGCTGGGGTTAGTGTTAGGGTTTAGGGTTGAGGCTGGGGTTAGTGTTAGGGTTTAGGGTTGAGGCTGGGGTTAGTGTTAGGGTTTAGGGTTGAGGCTGGGGTTAGTGTTAGGGTTTAGTGCTGAGGCTGGGGTTAGCAGAGGCCTTTACTCCACTCCCATCCAGAGCTCTATGAAAGCTGGAATGTCAAACCTCTTACCACCCTGTATCCATTTACACTTCTACTTAGAGGACGACTGTCATCTTCAGTGGCTGGGGGCAGCATGCTTCTTCGCTAAAAGCTACAAGGGTGGGAGTGTGTGTGCGTGAATTTAACACAGTGATTTCTCAGTTATAACACATTGTCTCCCTCGAAGGACGACCTGTCAGCATGCGTCCATCAACACTCAACTGTGTGCGTGTATGTGTGTGTGTGTGTGTGTGTGTGTGTGTGTGTGTGTGCGCGCAGGTGGCTCTCTGGACGTATACAGGAGGATCCCAGAACATGTGTTGGGTAGGATCTCTGTGGCGGTGAGTGAACAGCCTTTCAGCTCTCAAACCAACTGACCACAGCTATTTAAAATGAGACTCTCATATTCTATAACTGACCACAACTATTTAAAATGAGACTCTCATATTCTATAACTGACCACAGCTATTTAAAATGACTCTCATATTCTATAACTGACCACAACTATTTAAAATGAGACTCTCATATTCTATAACTGACCACAACTATTTAAAATGAGACTCTCATATTCTATAACTGACCACAGCTATTTAAAATGAGACTCTCATATTCTATAACTGACCACAACTATTTAAAATGACTCTCATATTCTATAACTGACCACAGCTATGTAAAATGACTCTCATATTCTATAACTGACCACAACTATTTAAAATGACTCATATTCTCTAACTGACCACAACTATTTAAAATGAGACTCTCATATTATATAACTGACCACAGCTATTTAAAATGACTCTCGTATTCTATAACTGACCACAACTATTTAAAATGACTCTCATATTCTATAACTGACCACAGCTATTTAAAATGAGACTCTCATATTCTATAACTGACCACAACTATTTAAAATGACTCTCATATTCTATAACTGACCACAGCTATTTAAAATGACTCTCATATTCTATAACTGACCACAGCTATTTAAAATGACTCTCATATTCTATAACTGACCACAGCTATGTAAAATGACTCTCATATTCTATAACTGACCACAGCTATGTAAAATGACTCTCATATTCTATAACTGACCACAACTATTTAAGAAGACTCATATTCTATAACTGACCACAACTATTTAAAATGACTCATATTCTCTAACTGACCACAACTATTTAAAATGAGACTCTCATATTCTATAACTGACCACAGCTATTTAAAATGACTCTCGTATTCTATAACTGACCACAACTATTTAAAATGACTCTCATATTCTATAACTGACCACAGCTATTTAAAATGACTCTCATATTCTATAACTGACCACAGCTATTTAAAATGACTCTCATATTCTATAACTGACCACAGCTATGTAAAATGACTCTCATATTCTATAACTGACCACAGCTATGTAAAATGACTCTCATATTCTATAACTGACCACAGCTATTTAAAATGACTCTCATATTCTATAACTGACCACAGCTATTTAAAATGACTCTCATATTCTATAACTCACCACAGCTATTTAAAATGACTCTCATATTCTATAACTGACCACAGCTATTTAAAATGACTCTCGTATTCTATAACTGACCACAGCTATTTAAAATGACTCTCGTATTCTATAACTGACCACAGCTATTTAAAATGACTCTCATATTCTATAACTGACCACAGCTATTTAAAATGACTCTCATATTCTATAACTGACCACAACTATTTAAAATTAGACTCTCATATTCTATAACTGACCACAGCTATTTAAAATGACTCTCATATTCTATAACTGACCACAGCTATTTAAAATGAGACTCTCATATTCTATAACTGACCACAACTATTTAAAATTAGACTCTCATATTCTATAACTGACCACAGCTATTTAAAATGAGACTATCATATTCTTTAACTGACCACAGCTATTTAAAATGAGACTATCATTCTGTAAAGCATCACCTAGGAAGACAATGGATCAGGTAGCTTTGTATGGGAGTTGCAGGTTTGACAAATTGGCTACAATTCATCATTCTATCCAATTCAGTAAATAATAACTCAATTAATAACTTTGAGACTTTTGCTGGTAAAGTTTACCCATTTTGGCAAGTGTGGCCAACAGGTGTGAATCTCCCAAGTAGCCTTCATCACTGAGAAAGGGATGAAATGGACAGACTCTCTCTCACACACACACATCACAGCACAGAGGAGCGTTTGATTCAGCCTAACGTGGGTGTTTCCACCTCTATTAGCCCCTCTCCCTCTGATTCAGCCTGTAATCAAACATTGACAGCTATTTAGTCAGCGTTAATTCTAATTCACAGCTCTCCTCCCTCTCTTCCCCCTCTCTCACTGTCAGAGCTGTTAATTATCGCTGGGAAAATCACCCGGGAGGGCGAGATGGATGATGCATACGCACAACAGTTGTTTTGGCACCAGAGCCACAGTCCAATCACATCTTTTTGATTCTGTCTGAATTGAGAAGTAGATTTGGCACGTTGTTTTGTGGTCAAATCTACTTTGTCAATAATAAACCAAAATATGTGAATCCTTAAAGTCTTTGCTGCTCGCTCTAGTCATTTAAAAGCAAAAGGTTTTTGATATCAAGAACGTAAAGATGCAAAGTAGCTATGCAACTCTGTGGCTCTGGACTTATAGGCATGTTGTGTACAGTCCATGATCAATGAGCAGATACATGGCCTTCACAAAGGATTCACACCCCTGGACTTATAGGCATGTTGTGTACAGTCCATGATCAATGAGCAGATACCTGGCCTTCACAAAGTATTCACACCCCTGGACTTATTCCACATGTTGTGTACAGTCCATGATCAATGAGCAGATACCTGGCCTTCACAAAGTATTCACACCCCTGGACTTATTCCACATGTTGTCGTGTTCCAGCCTGAATTTCAAAATGGATGAAATATAGTTTTTTTTTTACACTGGCCTACACACAATAACCCCATCATGTCAGTGGAATTATGATTTTAAGACATTTTTTACATATGAAAGCTGAAATGTCTTGAGTCAATAAGTATTCAACCCCTCTGTTATGACAAGCCTAAATGTGTTTAGAAGTCAAATGTTGCTTAACAAGTCACACTAAGTTGCATGGACTCATTCTGTGTGCAATAATAGTGTTTAACATTATTTTTTAAATGAATACCTCATCTCCGTACCCCACACATACAATTATCTGTAAAGTCCCTCAGTTGAGCAGTGAATTTAGGGTTCAACCACAGATTCAACCACAAAGACCAGGGAGATTTTCCAGTATTTTCCAGAAGGGAACCTATTGGTAGACATTGAATATCCCTTTGAGCTTGGTGAAGTTATTTATTTCCCTTTTAGATGGTGTATCAAAACACCCAGTCACTACACAAATACAGGCGTCCTTCCTAACTCAGAGGAAGGAAACCGTTCAGGGATTTCACCATGAGGCCCATGATGACTTTAAAACAGAGTTTAATGGCTGTGCTAGGAGAAAACTGAGGATGGGTCAACAACATTGTAGTTACTCCACAATAATAACCTAATTGACAGTGAAAAGAAGGAAGCCTGTACATAGTACAAAATATTCCAAAACATGCATCCTGTTTGCAACAAAGCAATAAAGTAATAGTGCCCAAATAATTCCCAAATCAATTCACTTTTTGTCCTCAATACAAAGTGTTATGTTTAGGGCAAATCCAATACAACACCTTACTGAGGACCACTCTTGTCAACAGGTGTATAGAGGTGAAGTCCGGTGCAGGAGAGTAGAGTGATGTAAACAGGTGCACTTTTATTTTAGTTCCCAAAACGAGAGCACTACATAAATCAAACACGCTCAAAACACGGAACATACAAAAATAAAGCTGGTAATAAAATAACATGAAACAATTACACACACAACATGATGGGAAACAGAGGGTTAAATACAAGTAGATTGATTGGGGAAATGAAAACCAGGTGTGTATGGAAACAAGACCAGACAAATGGATATATGAAAACCAGGTGTGTATGGAAACAAGACCAGACAAATGGATATATGAAAACCAGGTGTGTATGAAACAAGACAAGACAAATGGATATATGTAAACCAGGTGTGTATGGAAACAAGACAAGACAAATGGATATATGTAAACCAGGTGTGTATGGAAACAAGACAAGACAAATGGATATATGAAAACCAGGTGTGTATGGAAACAAGACAAGACAAATGGATATATGAAAACCAGGTGTGTATGGAAACAAGACAAGACAAATGGATATATGAAAACCAGGTGTGTATGGAAACAAGACAAGACAAATGGATATATGAAAACCAGGTGTGTATGGGAACAAGACAAGACAAATGGATATATGTAAACCAGGTGTGTATGAAACAAGACAAGACAAATGGATATATGTAAACCAGGTGTGTATGGAAACAAGACAAATGGATATATGAAAACCAGGTGTGTATGGAAACAAGACAAGACAAATGGATGTATGAAAACCAGGTGTGTATGGAAACAAGACAAATGGACATATGAAAACCAGGTGTATATGAAACAAGACAAGACAAATGGATATATGGAAACCAGGTGTGTATGGAAACCAGACAAATGGATATATGAAAACCAGGTGTGTATGGAAACAAGACAAGACAAATGGATGTATGAAAACCAGGTGTGTATGGAAACAAGACAAATGGACATATGAAAACCAGGTGTATATGAAACAAGACAAGACAAATGGATATATGGAAACCAGGTGTGTATGGAAACCAGACAAGACAAATGGACATATGAAAACCAGGTGTATATGAAACAAGACAAGACAAATGGATATATGTAAACCAGGTGTGTATGGAAACCAGACAAGACAAATGGACATATGAAAACCAGGTGTATATGAAACAAGACAAGACAAATGGATATATGAAAACCAGGTGTGTATGAAAACCAGACAAGACAAATGGATATATGAAAACCTGGTGTGTATGGAAACAAGACAAATGGAGATATGAAAACCAGGTGTGTATGTAAACAAGACAAATGGAAATATGAAAACCATTGTGTGTATGGAAACAAGACAAATGGAGATATGAAAACCAGGTGTGTATGGAAACAAGACAAGACAAATGGAGATATGAAAAATGGAGCGGCGATGGCTAGAAAGCCGGTGACGTCGACCGCCGAACGAACATATTTTCAAGCATAGTGGTGGCTGCATCATGTAATGGGTATGCTTGTAATCCTTAATTAAGGATTGGGGAGTTTTTCAGGATAAAAAAAAATTATGGAATGCACAGGCAACATCCTAGAGTATAACTTGGTTCAATCTACTTTCCACCAGACACTGGGAGATTAATTCACCTTCCAGCAGGACAATAACCTACAACACAAGGCCAAATATACACTGGACTTGCTTACCAAAAAGACAGTGAATGTTCCTGAGCGGCCGAGTTACAGTTTTGACTTAAATCTACTTGAAAATCTGAAAATGGTTGTCTAACAATGATCAAAACCAATTTGACAGAGTTTGAAGAATTTTGAAAATAAAAATGGGCAAGTGTTGTACAGTCCAGGTGTGGAAAGAGACTTGCACAGAAAGACTCACAGGCAAAAGTGCTACTACAAAGTATTGACTCTATGGTGAATTTTGCTTACCAAAAAGACAGTGAATGTTCCTGAGCGGCCGAGTTACAGTTTTGACTTAAATCTACTTGAAAAGGTATTGTGTGTAGATGGCTGAGAGAGAAAAATATATTTAATGGATTTTGGATTCAGACTGTAACAACAAAATGGGGAATAAGTCAAGGCCAGGGGGTGTGAATTATTACTGAAGGTCCTTTATACAGATGCTTTACCAAATGAGTTAGCCCATCTGTGTCTGAAAGCAGTGGTTTTGGGTATGGTTGAATTCTGAACTCCATATCTCCGATCTGTCTTCAGGTTGTGAAAGGCCTAACCTATCTATGGAGCCTGAAGATTCTTCACAGAGGTCAGTGGTGTGAAAGGTAGTAGATTCTACAGAGGTCAATGGTGTGGGAGGCAGTAGATTCTACAGAGGTCAGTGATGTGGAAGGTAGTAGATTCTACAGAGGTCAGGGATGTGGAAGGTAGTAGATTCTACAGAGGTCAGGGATGTGGAAGGTAGGAGATTCTACAGAGGTCAGTGAGATGAAAGGTAGGAGATTCTACAGAGGTCAGTGATGTGGATTCTACAGAGGTCAATGAGGTGAAAGGTAGTAGATTCTACAGAGGTCAGTGAGGTGAAAGGTAGTAGATTCTACAGAGGTCAGTGATGTGGAAGGTAGTAGATTCTACAGAGGTCAGTGATGTGGAAGGTAGTAGATTCTACAGAGGTCAGTGAGGTGAAAGGTAGGAGATTCTACAGAGGTCAGTGATGTGGATTCTACAGAGGTCAATGAGGTGAAAGGTAGTAGATTCTACATAGGTCAGTGATGTGGAAGGTAGGAGATTCTACAGAGGTCAGTGATGTGGAAGGTAGTAGATTCTACAGAGGTCAGGGATGTGAAAGGTAGTAGATTCTACAGAGGTCAGTGATGTGGATTCTACAGAGGTCAGTGAGGTGAAAGGTAGGAGATTCTACAGAGGTCCGTGATGTGAAAGGTAGGAGATTCTACAGAGGTCAGGGATGTGAAAGGTAGTAGATTCTACAGAGGTCAGTGATGTGGATTCTACAGAGGTCAGTGAGGTGAAAGGTAGCAGATTCTACAGAGGTCAGTGAGGTGAAAGGTAGGAGATTCTACAGAGGTCAGTGGTGTGGATTCTACAGAGGTCAGTGATGTGGAAGGTAGTAGATTCTACAGAGGTCAGGGATGTGGAAGGTAGGAGATTCTACAGAGGTCAGTGAGATGAAAGGTAGGAGATTCTACAGAGGTCAGTGATGTGGATTCTACAGAGGTCAATGAGGTGAAAGGTAGTAGATTCTACAGAGGTCAGTGAGGTGAAAGGTAGTAGATTCTACAGAGGTCAGTGATGTGGAAGGTAGTAGATTCTACAGAGGTCAGTGATGTGGAAGGTAGTAGATTCTACAGAGGTCAGTGAGGTGAAAGGTAGGAGATTCTACAGAGGTCAGTGATGTGGATTCTACAGAGGTCAATGAGGTGAAAGGTAGTAGATTCTACATAGGTCAGTGATGTGGAAGGTAGGAGATTCTACAGAGGTCAGTGATGTGGAAGGTAGTAGATTCTACAGAGGTCAGGGATGTGAAAGGTAGTAGATTCTACAGAGGTCAGTGATGTGGATTCTACAGAGGTCAGTGAGGTGAAAGGTAGGAGATTCTACAGAGGTCCGTGATGTGAAAGGTAGGAGATTCTACAGAGGTCAGGGATGTGAAAGGTAGTAGATTCTACAGAGGTCAGTGATGTGGATTCTACAGAGGTCAGTGAGGTGAAAGGTAGCAGATTCTACAGAGGTCAGTGAGGTGAAAGGTAGGAGATTCTACAGAGGTCAGTGGTGTGGATTCTACAGAGGTCAGTGATGTGGAAGGTAGTAGATTCTACAGAGGTCAGGGATGTGGAAGGTAGGAGATTCTACAGAGGTCAGTGAGATGAAAGGTAGGAGATTCTACAGAGGTCAGTGATGTGGATTCTACAGAGGTCAATGAGGTGAAAGGTAGTAGATTCTACAGAGGTCAGTGAGGTGAAAGGTAGTAGATTCTACAGAGGTCAGTGATGTGGAAGGTAGTAGATTCTACAGAGGTCAGTGATGTGGAAGGTAGTAGATTCTACAGAGGTCAGTGAGGTGAAAGGTAGGAGATTCTACAGAGGTCAGTGATGTGGATTCTACAGAGGTCAATGAGGTGAAAGGTAGTAGATTCTACATAGGTCAGTGATGTGGAAGGTAGTAGATTCTACAGAGGTCAGTGATGTGGAAGGTAGTAGATTCTACAGAGGTCAGGGATGTGAAAGGTAGTAGATTCTACAGAGGTCAGTGATGTGGATTCTACAGAGGTCAGTGAGGTGAAAGGTAGGAGATTCTACAGAGGTCCGTGATGTGAAAGGTAGGAGATTCTACAGAGGTCAGGGATGTGAAAGGTAGTAGATTCTACAGAGGTCAGTGATGTGGATTCTACAGAGGTCAGTGAGGTGAAAGGTAGCAGATTCTACAGAGGTCAGTGAGGTGAAAGGTAGGAGATTCTACAGAGGTCAGTGATGTGGAAGGTAGGAGATTCTACAGAGGTCAGTGATGTGGATTCTACAGAGGTCAGTGATGTGGATTCTACAGAGTTCAGTGAGGTGAAAGGTAGCAGATTCTACAGAGGTCAGTGGTGTGGATTCTACAGAGGTCAGTGATGTGGAAGGTAGTAGATTCTACAGAGGTCAGTGAGGTAGAGGGTAGTAGATTCTACAGAGGTCAGTGAGGTAGAGGGTAGTAGATTCTACAGAGGTCAGTGATGTGAAAGGTAGGAGATTCTACAGAGGTCAGTGATGTGGATTCTACAGAGGTCAGTGAGGTGAAAGGTATACGTAGAATATCATGGAAGGACATAATCACTTCCAGTTGCTGCAAGATAATCACTTCCTGTTGCTGCAGGATAATCACTTCCTGTTGCTGCAGGATAATCACTTCCTGTTGCTGCAGGGTAATTTTCTTGCTGGGAGAAACTGGTCAAATGAAGATATAACATGAGTACAGTCTGATTGGAGGAGGTAGCAGCTGTTACTGTATGTACTTGTCTCTGTAGACGTCAAGCCTTCCAACATGCTGGTCAACACTAGAGGTCAAGTGAAGCTCTGTGACTTTGGAGTCAGCACGCAGGTACAGTCCCCCGTGTGTGTGTTTATACCTCTGTGTGTGTGTGTTTATACCACTGTGTGTGTGTCTCTCTGTGTGCTTGTGTTTGTGATCTGTTTCTCTCTCTGTGTGTATTGAGACACCAGTGTGTGTCTCGCTCTCTCTGTGTGTGTGTGTGTGTAGTCAACCTGTCAATCTGGACCTATTCATTGTGTCCTCACGACAGTGGAAGCACCTTGAGGGACAGCCTCTCACATTAACTTCCTCACTACCATTGTTCCACAGGCACTCCAAAACATGCACTTGTTATAATTACTACTCACACACACATACACACACACACACACACACACACACAACGCCAAAGCTTCATTGATATGCCTTTGATGGACGTGGCAAGAGCGTGGCTGGGCAGACAATAGCTGAGGTGTGTGTGTGTGTGTGTCATGTCATTACGTCACCCTGGGACAGCCCTTCCAACTCCCCCAAAGACCCCCGGGAATAACTCCCCCCTACTCTTTCTCACCCTGTCACCCCCACGCCCCAATTTTAATTAATTTTCATCCCTCTCTCCTTGGAGATGTGAGCAGCGTTGACCCCTGCACAGGCTTCTGAATACAAGCTTTACCTCAACACACACACACACTGCCCTGTAGGAAGGTCAGTGTCTCTGCCTTCCCTGAGCAGGACCTCCCCTCCAAACACAGGAGCCATCGGGGAACACAATCATTCACTCATTATCACAGCCCTGTCATCCATGGCATGTCCCTTTGTGCTCACACACACACTCCGACGTCCCCATGTCCTCATCCTGGTCCCCTGTGAGAGGGCTGGGAACAGACCACAGTAACACTGACGTTTCAATAGATTTGGGTATGTAAGTCACAGAGGGAAAGGAGATGGAGATGGGAGCTGTACTTAATGTAGGACAAACAGTCTCTGCTATGCCGACTCTTTTGTTTCTGTTTATAGCCATCACTATGGCCACCTTGTTTCAGTTATAGCCATCACTATGGCCATCATGTTTCAGTTAAAGCCATCACTATGGCCATCATGTTTCAGTTATAGCCATCACTATGGCCATCATGTTTCAGTTAAAGCCATCACTATGGCCATCATGTTTCAGTTATAGCCATCATGCTTCAGTTATATCCATCACTATGGCCATCTTGTTTCAGTTATAGCCATCACTATGGCCATCTTGTTTCAGTTATAGCCATCACTATGACTATCATGTTTCAGTTATATCCATCACTATGGCCTTCTTGTTTCAGTTATAGCCATCACTATGACCATCATGTTTCAGTTATATCCATCACTATGGCCATCATGTTTCAGTTATAGCCATCATGCTTCAGTTATATCCATCACTATGACCATCGTGTTTCAGTTATAGCCATCACTATGACCATCTTGTTTCAGTTATAGCCATCTTGTTTCAGTTATAGCCATCTTGTTTCAGTTATAGCCACCTTGTTTCAATTATAGCCATCACTATGGCCATCATGTTTCAGTTATAGCCATCATGCTTCAGTTATATCCATCACTATGGCCATCTTGCTTCAGTTATAGCCATCACTATGGTCATCTTGTTTCAGTTATAGCCATCTTGTTTCAGTTATAGCCATCACTATGGTCATCTTGTTTCAGTTATAGCCATCACTATGGCCACCTTGTTTCATTTATAGCCATCTTGTTTCAGTTATATCCATCACTATGGCCATCTTGCTTCAGTTATAGCCATCACTATGGTCATCTTGTTTCAGTTATAGCCATCTTGTTTCAGTTATAGCCATCACTATGGCCATCATGTTTCAGTTATAGCCATCACTATGGTCATCTTGTTTCAGTTATAGCCATCACTATGGCCACATTGTTTCAGTTATAGCCACCTTGTTTCAGTTATAGCCACCTTGTTTCAGTTATAGCCACCTTGTTTCAGTTATAGCCACCTTGTTTCAGTTATAGCCACCTTGTTTCAGTTATAGCCACCTTGTTTCAGTTATAGCCACCTTGTTTCAGTTATAGCCACCTTGTTTCAGTTACAGCCACCTTGTTATACAGTAATATAATAGCATGTAATGTAATGATGCCATTTATATACAGTGTAATGTGAAGTGTACTTTTCCCATAAACAAATCAGTTCGCTGGTTTGCCATAATTTGGACAGAACTGAAGGACCTTTAACAGTATGGTACAGTCTGTCCTCATGTTAAACAGAACTGAAGGACCTTTAACAGTATGGTACAGTCTGTCCTCATGTTAAACAGAACTGAAGGACCTTTAACAGTATGGTACAGTCTGTCCTCATGTTAAACAGAACTGAAGGACCTTTAACAGTATGGTACAGTCTGTCCTCATGTTAAACAGAACTGAAGGACCTTTAACAGTATGGTACAGTCTGTCCTCATGTTAAACAGAACTGAAGGACCTTTAACAGTATGGTACAGTCTGTCCTCATGTTAAACAGAACTGAAGGACCTTTAACAGTATGGTACAGTCTGTCCTCATGTTAAACAGAACTGAAGGACCTTTAACAGTATGGTACAGTCTGTCCTCATGTTAAACAGAACTGAAGGACCTTTAACAGTATGGTACAGTCTGTCCTCATGTTAAACAGAACTGAAGGACCTTTAACAGTATGGTACAGTCTGTCCTCATGTTAAACAGAACTGAAGGACCTTTAACAGTATGGTACAGTCTGTCCTCATGTTAAACAGAACTGAAGGACCTTTAACAGTATGGTACAGTCTGTCCTCATGTTAAACAGAACTGAAGGACCTTTAACAGTATGGTACAGTCTGTCCTCATGTTAAACAGAACTGAAGGACCTTTAACAGTATGGTACAGTCTGTTCTCAGGTGAAACAGTTGGACAGAACTGAAGGACCTTTAACAGTATGATACAGTCTGTTCTCAGGTGAAACAGTTGGACAGAACTGAAGGACCTTTAACAGTATGGTACAGTCTGTCCTCATGTTAAACAGAACTGAAGGACCTTTAACAGTATGATACAGTCTGTCCTCATGTTAAACAGAACTGAAGGACCTTTAACAGTATGGTACAGTCTGTCCTCAGGTGAAACAGTTGGACAGATCGACTGGAAGACCAAAGTAAAAGCACAAGTATTTTGCTCAGCCAATTGTTACTGAGGGAAAGAAAGAAACCCATTCACCCATCTACAGTGTATCAATCTAACCTCTTTTGTTTGCAGTTGGTGAATTCCATCGCCAAGACGTATGTGGGAACTAATGCCTACATGGCAGTAAGTAGAGACCTAATAGGAATAGATGTTGGTGGTGGTTGGACATCTTGGTGAAAGAAGCTCTGTATGTTGTTTTGAGGGTCCAGCCTTGAAAATGTGGTAGGAGAAACATTGACAGGACACATCTGATCATGCAGTAACCACAAATGGCTCAGTTGAACACACTATAGCAAAACACAATCAAATTTCGTACATCTCAAGTCAACCACAGCTCATCTGACTCCGTTGTTTGTACCCTGCAGCCGGAGAGGATATCTGGGGAGCAGTATGGTATCCATTCAGACGTCTGGAGCGTGGGCATCTCCTTCATGGAGGTGAGTGCAGAGTGCAGGCGTTTGTGTGTGTGTGTGTGTCTGTGATTGCAGAGTGCAGGTGTTTGTGTGTGTGTCTGTGATTGCAGAGTGCAGGTGTGTGTGTGTCTGTGTGTCAAGGGGCTCCATTGTAGAATAGTGTTTTCATTTCAGTACTACATTTGGCCAGACCCTGTCGTCCCCATTGACACCTATTGATTCCCAATGTATTCCCGTCAGGGACTCCTATTTCCACAGCTCTGACAAACGCTTTACCCTCTCTGGCCTCTACACTGTTTGCCAATACTGTTGAATATTATCACCGTTGTAACCGTAACGGATGGGGCTGCGGAAAATACAAGTCTGTCTGAATTATCGACACAATCTCAGTTTGATCAAGATAGAGTTTCCTCGCCACAGGATCAAAGCCCTCTCCTCTTTGTGAATCGTTAGTGAGAGAGAGAGAACCATACAGGTAAGTGTGCATTAGTCTAAATGAAATGGCTTTTAAACTCTCCTCTTTATTTGGATTAATCTGCCGTCGCTAACAGTCGGTCCACGTTCAAGGCCAGCATGGGTTTTCTCGTGTATTGACATCGTCGTAATAACGTGATGACTCCGACATCATCAGAGATAAAAACCAAGATTAAAGACGCCAGGCGCAACGCAAAGTGAATTGCCAAATGTCAGGAGCGGGTTGGATATTTTCCGGGGGTAGTCATACATCACATGAATCTATCCCTCGATCGTTCCAACCTCTTTGCTTCTCTCTCTGTGCTGTTCTCGGCGGGGGGGGGTTGCAGGGGGTGTTATTAACTAATAGCCGATGTTCTTTGAGGAAGGGGGTTATTCGACGGGGGCGCACTGAGCCCCTCTCAAAGACTGGCCTCTCTAATCTGGAACACGCTTCAGCTAGTCTCCCTCCGTGAGGAGATTAGACCACCTATGAACTCCTATTTCCACGCATTTCCACCACAGTCCTAAAACAAATCCAGTCAACCCTGATCTTGTGTGGTTCAACCACATTTAAACTGATAGGGACTTCCTGATAGTTCATGTAGACCTGTTTATTAAACTTCCTCCCCTTTCTAATACTCTTCCAATAATCACTTATGTCTTTATATATATATATATTTCTTGCATTTTTGTTTATATATGTATGTGTATATATTTATATATATATACATAATATATATACATAATGTGTATATGTGTATATATATATAATGTATATAATGTATATATATATATATATAATGTGTATAATGTATATATATATATAATATGTATGTATATATATGTGTATATATATATATAATGTATATATATATGTGTATGTATATATATGTGTATATATATATATAATGTATATATATATGTGTATGTATATATATGTGTATATATATGTGTATATATATATATGTATGTGTATATATATATAGCTGTATGTATATATATGTATATATATATATATATACACACATATATATACATTATATATATATATACATTATATATATACATTATATATATATATACATTATATATATACATACACATATATATATATATATATATATACACATATATACACATACACATATATATATATATATATATATACACATATATATACATACACATATATATATACATTATATATATATACATTATATATATATACACATATATATACATACACATATATATATACATTATATATATATATACACATATATATACACACACATATATATATATATATATATATACACATATATATACATTATATATATATATACACATATATATACACACACATATATATACACACACACATATATATACACACACACATATATATACACACACACATATATATACACATATATATACATACAGCTATATACACATATATATACACATACAGCTATATATATATAAAAATACAAATATATACACATATAAACAAAAATGCAAGAAATAGATATATGTAAAAAGACAAATGATTATTGGAAGAGTGTGTGTATATATATATACATACACACACACACACACACGTGTATATATATGTATTTATACCCCTTTTTCTCCCCAATTTCGTGGTATTCAATTGATAGTTAGTCTTGTCTCATCGCTGCAACTCCCGTATGGACTTGGGAGAGGCGAAGGTCAAGAGCCGTGCGTCCTCCGAAACACAACCCAACCAAGCCACACTGCTTCTTGACACAATGTCCACAATACCCACTTAACCTGGCAGCACCAATGTGTTGGAGGAAACACCTGGAGACCGTGTCAGCGTGCCCTGCGCCCGGCCCGCCATAGGAGACGCTAGTGCACGATGGGACAAGGACATCCCTGCACCCAGCCCGCCATAGGAGACACTAGTGCACGATGGGACAAGGACATCCCTGTGCCCGGCCCGCCATAGGAGACACTAGTGCACGATGGGACAAGGACATCCCTGCGCCCAGCCCGCCATAGGAGACACTAGTGCACGATGGGACAAGGACATCCCTGCACCCAGCCCGCCATAGGAGACGCTAGTGCACGATGGGACAAGGACATCCCTGCCGGCCTTAGACATCCCTGCCTACCTTAGACCACAGCTAGCACTGAGATGCAGAGCCTTAGACCACAGCTAGCACTGAGATGCAGAGCCTTAGACCACAGCTAGCACTGAGATGCAGAGCCTTAGACCACAGCTAGCACTGAGATGCAGAGCCTTAGACCACAGCTAGCACTGAGATGCAGAGCCTTAGACCACATCTAGCACTGAGATGCAGAGCCTTAGACCACAGCTAGCACTGAGACAAAGAGCCTTAGACCACAGCTAGCACTGAGACGCAGAGCCTCAGACCACAGCTAGCACTGAGATGCAGAGCCTCAGACCACAGCTAGCACTGAGATGCAGAGCCTTAGACCACAGCTAGCACTGAGATGCAGAGCCTTAGACCACAGCTAGCACTGAGATGCAGAGCCTTAGACCACAGCTAGCACTGAGATGCAGAGCCTTAGACCACAGCTAGCACTGAGATGCAGAGCCTTACACCACAGCTAGCACTGAGACGCAGACCCTCAGACCACCGCACCAGTCAGGAGGCCCCTGTAACTGAGCTGTTGATAGTCCAGGTAGGCCTGTTTATTATTTTCGCAGCCTTTGCCGTCACCCTTATTGTCGTGTTTTTCTCTTTCTACAGTTGGCACTGGGCGCTTTCCCCTATCCACAGGTGAGTCCCTTCCTCACTACATTCCATTCACATGGCTTCATGTTTAGTTATGTAGAAGCCAGCCACAGTAGGGTGTCATGACAACATATGTTCTTTCTCACTCCCTTAATTCTGTTTGTGATGTCACTGGTGATCCCGTTGTGACTCTTATCCATTCTCCATGTTGACCCTACTCCTACAATCCTACTCATCTTCAAAAGTAATTGCTGAGCCACAGAAGAGGTCTGCTGAATCCCATCAGCTCTTTAATTAGGCCCAAATGAGGGCTTAGTGCCATAATCCTCCTCTGAGCATGCTGAACTTGGTTACCTCGCCTGACTGGCTGCACGGCGGCCATCTTGGAAAGCCATGTGGATGGTGGCTGTAATGGTGGTTATTGAGTGGATTCTTTGAGTGTTGTTTATGATGTGTCACTGGACCAAAAGGTCTTCTCACTTGATCAAGAGTGACCTTTCTGAAAGGTCACCTGGCTTTGTGACATCTACTTTATCCATTGTGTGCTTCATCTACTCCGACTTACTTTCCATTATTCATTCTTCTGAGAGGAAAATGGAATGACAAGACAAAATGGCTACTGAGTATGTAGAACTTTCTATAAACCTCCAAACAACCATAAAATAATGCAATGTAGGTTTTAAAGAGCATTGTTTTGTGAAAGGAATGGGCTGGGAGTCAGGTACCTCAATTATTGTCCCAAATACCTCAAAATAATACATGTGTGTCCTTTCTACATAAAGGGTCCCGTGTTTCTCAGTTGGCAGAGCAAGGCACTTATAACGCCAGGTTGTGGGTTCGATTCCCACGTGGGACCAGTACAACAACAACAAGTATGAAAATGTCTGAACTCACTAATGTAAGTCTCTCTGGATAAGAGCGTCTGCTAAATGACTAACATGTAAGTCTCTCTGGATAAGAGCATCTGCTAAATGACTAACATGTGAGTCTCTCTGGATAAGAGCATCTGCTAAATGACTAACATGTAAGTCTCTCTGGATAAGAGCGTCTGCTAAATGACTAACATGTAAGTCTCTCTGGATAAGGGTGTCTGCTAAATGACTAACATGTAAGTCTCTCTGGATAAGGGTGTCTGCTAAATGACTAACATGTAAGTCTCTCTGGATAAGAGCGTCTGCTAAATGACTAACATGTAAGTCTCAAAATGATACTTTTAATGATGAGGTTTTATAGTGTTTATTTACAAACATTGGAGCAAGACAAGCTTATGTTGGGTTCAGATGGGGAACAACAGTTGAACTAAAGCTCATGAGACATTTATAGGTTATATTCTCCCAACAATCAGTCCGTACATATCATTCATTTAAAGTCCAAAAAATGGATGAAGCAACTGCATATTGGCCTGTTTTTAAAGGGACATTAAGTTCTACAATGCACTTTTCAGGTCCATGTGTCGATGTCCCAATCCATCAACCGCTGCTAAGGCGATACGTTGTGACTTTTGACTCGTCAACACCACTTCCTCTTACATTTCTCATGCTTAAGAACAAGATATATATTTATATTTAAGTCAAATGTCGATGCACTGCCCCTTTAATATCAGCAGGGTAGCCTAGTGGTTAGAGCGTTGGACTAGTAACCGGAAGGTTGCAAGTTCAAACCCCCGAGCTGACAAGGTACAAATCTGTCATTCTGCTCCTGAACAGGCAGTTAACCCACTGTTCCTAGGCCGTCATTGTAAATAAGAATTTGTTCTTAACTGACTTGCCTAGTTAAATAAAGGTAAAATAAAAAAAATATGTGACTCATAAGGTACACAGTTTCCAAGCTGTCAAATCTAAACTCGGTGGAGGCTGATTTTAAAGGAGCCCAGTGGGCTAAAGCAGAGCGCTAGTACCATTAGTCCAAGCTCTGCGCTGGTGACCACTTTGTTTCCCAATGCTAATTAACCCAACAGGCATGCTGCGAACCAATCTAATGAACATTACTCACGGCTACCATGACCGTCAGCCTGTGGATGGCCTGGAACACCCAAATAAGACTGGAGGGAGACCATAGCACTGACGGACTGAAACTGGGATATGATGCCAAGTGTATCATGGTTGTGAATCTATTCAGTAGCTATAAGATACCGTAGCTGCATGTCCAGAAGAGGAATTGTCTCGAGTCTGTGGCGTTGTTTATGATGTTTAGTACGCAGAGTAAGACCTGTGAATTAGGGTAGTTTCTGTAGGGGCTTTGCAATAAATGGATGTCTTCAAGAGAATAATTAAGAGGATATAAGCCCTCTACACAGTGATTAAGCTGCATAGTGAATCAGTTTTGTTAATACTAGTCCTGGAGACATGGGAAATACTAAACTTGTTTTGAGGCGACCAGTCAAACGTGTGTTTGTGCCCCCTGTGTTCATCCTGCTGTGATGACGTACATGAGGTCTCCATGGTTATTGTGTGTGTGGCCTCGGGCAGGTCTCATTTCGGAGTGCTGCCACTCTTATCTTCAGCAGTGTCTATTAACGTGGCCATTATCATGTTAATCGCCAATGTATGATTACATACAATAATGAATGCCTCACAGTCACACACACACACACACACACACACACGGTTTTTGAATAAGAAGCAGAGAGATGTGGGCTTGTCTGTTCTTCTCTGGTATTTACATATCCACCATTTTGTATGGAAGGGAGTGACATTCACAGCATCTTCATGTTTCTTTTTAATAGGCATGAGACCTCTGGTAACACTTTAATATCTCCAATGTATTGACAGTCTGTCTGTCTGCCAGTATACTTCCACCAGAACCTGATTCATAAATTAGCCTCAATAACCAGAGGAAGAAAAAAGACAAACTTGTTCTTTACAAATGGAGCCATAGGCGTTGTGGTGGAGCGTTGAATGTTTTCACACCCTATTCATTTATTTATTCTTCCTCTCTCTCCCCGTCTTTCACTGTTTCCCCTCTCTCTCTCTTTCTATCTTCTCTCTTTCTATCTTCTCTCTTTCTATCTTCTATCTTCCCTACATATGGAATTTAAAGCTACACCAAGAGACAGTGTGTGCGCCAGGGAGATCTCCCGCTGCCAGTGCTCTCCTCATCTCTCTGTTAATTTTCCCTGCTCCATATGGCGTTACAGACAGTTCACCTGCAGGCTGTAGCAGAGCCCTGGTAGAACGGGTAGAGTGGCGGCCGAGCACCGCTCGGCTTCATCTCGCCAGGCGCAGCCGGCGAACGTCCTCGGGCCCAGGCTGTCAGCTGTCTGCGCAGAAGCCCCCTGTGCTATCACCCTCCACGGTCCACCCGACTGTGGCAGCAACACAAATAGAGAGAATGGAATCAATTGTAAGCACCTGAGATTTGCTCAGGATAGGTGGTTTTGGGAGAATGGGGTCAGTGTTTTCGGTGGGATGTGGGTGGATTTGAAGGGCAGAGGGGTGCTTTTTGTTTTTGGAAAGAGCTGTTGTAACGCTGTAAGGGGGCCTCTGTACTCACCCTTTCCTGTGTGTGTGTGTGTGTGTGTGTGTGTGTGTGTGTGTGTGTGTGTGTGTGTGTGTGTGTGTGTGTGTGTGTGTGTGTGTGTGTGTGTGTGTGTGTGTACTATATGAGTTGCCTGGAGTATGGGTTAACAGTAACAGTGGGGGCGGAGGTGGCGATAACAGAACACACGCCATGGCGTTTTCATCCTGTGTTTGTCATTGATTAGAGACGGCCTCTTTAATTCCTCCTCACCCCATGTTGTGATCCATTTGCATTCGTTGTGAGAGTTAATGGAGTTTTCTCAAGGCTCTGAAAGTCTTTGAAGACAGCAGACTGGATGTGATGTGTATACAGCCGCCGGGGCAGCGCCCCCCTGATTGATTTGGGCCCTTTTTGCTTTTCCTCATCTCCATTTTAAATTGTTCTGCAGAAGAAGAAGAAGAAGAAGAACAGGAAGTAGTTCAAATATGTTTGATGGTGTTGTTATGAAGGGATCACATAAAAATGTCAAACTGTAGAGGGATTTAACAGATCAGTGATTGCACTCCCAAGTATTGAGTAATGTAGACTCTCTTTTGACACTATCCCCATATTGCGTTGTGACGCGGGGACTTTCATATGATGAAGTATCACATTTTCCAAACATGTTGAATGCTTTATGCAGAGGCCACATTCTCCCCTGTCTGTGAACGTTTTGTACTTTTTGATGCTCTAGCTATTGCTCCCCTCAACCCTGGAACATCTGCCTTTCAGATCAACACAGCTGTTAACATCTATAGAAATGGGAGACCAATGGAAGTATTGAGTGTTTCAATACAGTACCGTCTCCCTGTCTGTAGACTGTGCTGCAGCTCTGAGAGAACAACTTCTACATGATGACTGAGTAGGAATACCATTGTCTCCCTGTCTGTAGACTGAGAGAACAGCTTCTACATGATGACTGAGTAGGAATACCATCGTCTCCCTGTCTGTAGACTGTGCTGCAGCTCTGAGAGAACAACTTCTACATGATGACTGAGTAGGAATACCATCGTCTCCCTTTCTGTAGACTGTGAGAACAGCTTCTACCTGAGGACTGAGTAGGAATACCATTGCTTATAACCAAGTCTGTCTATTCTGTAGTGATTGATGACTGTGATGAAACGAGGGAGTTTCATTGAGTTGACCTCGAGTGTCCATCCATTGCCTCTGAAATGTTGTTCCCTCAGAAGTATCGGAGTCCATTTTGAAACCAAGACATTTAAAAAATCCATATTTTTGCCTCTACTCTTATTTGAGGTTATTGTTCATGATTAGAGTTGCTTTAACCTGAATGTGAAACACAGAACACTGTTGTTTTCCTCTGCAGGATTCAATCTCCAGTTTGTTGTCCACAGTAGTCGTGATTTTCACACCAACTCTGTATCAGAAACAACAAGGGACTCATTGAAAGGTTAATGTATTGTTAGACTGTAATCATCATGTGAAGCGCTGATTACCCCCAGGACAAATATATATACTACGTTGTGATGTGTAAATTAGATCATCAAGTTAAATCGTTCAATGACTATGTTAAATGGAAAGATGGGACGGCATTGTTACGGCTCACTTTGTTGACGCCAGATCAAATTACCGTGTACGAAAAGAACAAACTCTTGACAAAATAGAACTCAAATAAGTTTGCCTTCCACAATCCAATTTCAACCCCTGAGCAGCTTGCAATTTTGTTTAGTAATTATTTCTGAATGAATTTGTTTTCTGTAGTCGCCCATAACGTATGTCTGAATCAGTTAAAATAGGTGTAGAGGCCATGAAGGGCCTCTTGAGATTTACCACGAGTGCAAAGCTGTCAGTTAATTCAGAGAATGAATCAATAAGAGTTCTAACGCATTATCAAAAGAGCCTACGAAACAAGCAATTAATTGACTAAACATAATGGCCATCTAGGCTCAAAGCAGAAGACCTTGGGCCTCTTGTTATCTATGCATTAAAAAGCGTTCTCCCTGTCTGACTACAACTCCATTTATTGTGTTGTTTGTTGAGCTTTTCGGACATGAAAGAAACTTCAAAGCCTGTTTT
Source organism: Oncorhynchus kisutch (assembly GCF_002021735.2). Taxonomy (NCBI): domain Eukaryota; kingdom Metazoa; phylum Chordata; class Actinopteri; order Salmoniformes; family Salmonidae; genus Oncorhynchus; species Oncorhynchus kisutch. Next base: position 9,264,220 of record NW_022261980.1, on the reverse strand, counting down.
TTTCTTCAAATATATATATATATCCGAAGTAAAATAATTGAAAGTGTTGATGAACAAAGCCGGCATTTCAGGTCATTGGACTTTCACGTACTTTGTGTTTGAAGCTGTTTGTCTTCTGTGGAGTGGTGATGAATGAAGACAGAATAGTCTATACTGAGCCCTTGTCATTTGGTGGTAGTGTCTCACCAGAGATGACTGGATCATTGTTTTAGTGGGCGACCATAGCCCCCATGTTAGTGTCTCACCAGAGATGGCTGGATAATTGTTTTAGTGGGCGACCATAGCCCCCATGTTAGTGTCTCACCAGAGATGGCTGGATAATTGTTTTAGTGGGCGACCATAGCCCCCATGTTAGCCTCTTAACTTTTTAGCCCTTCTTTTTAACAACATTTCATTCTTTTTATCTGTTTGAGTGGAAATGTTTGCTCAGCCTGCAGATTCCTATTTGAAATATACATTATGCACAGTTCATTCTACAACCCTGCATCTTTAGACAACGTGGAGGGGGTAGCAGGGAAGAGGAAATGAACATTGTTGAATCTCTTCCACCTCCCCAAATGAGAGCAGACTATTAACGTTTGGGTATTTTTGTGTATTACTATGTAAATGGTGTTAACACATGCCCACCGGGGAAACCATCATATTCTCCCAGTGATCATCATGTGTCCAAGTGTGTGCTTTTGATTATGCCATGCTAATTACATATTGCCTCTCTCTCTCTCTCTCTCTCTCTCTTCTTCTTCTTGTCTTCGTCTGCCTTTACAGATTCAGAAAAACCAAGGATCTTTAATGGTGAGATTTGATGTATTTTTCGTGGGGGAAGACAGTGTTTCACTCCCGGCAGTGTTTCACTCTCCAGTAGATCCCTCATTTGAAACGTCCCACAAATTGCGTTTTTTGTTGTTTTTTTTTGCATTGAAATGATACAGCGGGCCTTAACTGCCTGTATTAGATTAGATGCTATTATAGAATAATAGAAACAGTCAGGAGGCGATGGCTGTACCAGAGCTTGGTGCATTTGATTAATGTAAATACCTTTTTATTACATTACTGATTTCCTCTGCCACCTCTCTGTCGTAACGTCTGATGTAGACTAATACTCCTACCATCTCCTCTCTCTCTGTCTCCCCATTCAAGCCTCTCCAGTTACTGCAATGCATCGTTGATGAGGTGAGTCGGCGTCTTATGTGCTTTCTCTCCTAAAGTCATTCCTAATGGTGTGGAAAGCTTATATTTTGTTTCCTAATGAAGCACAGTGCTCAGACGGCTTCGCTCGCGCTCGCTCACCCCTCCTCCGCCCCGCACACACAACCGCCTTGGGCCATTCCACACACACACACACACACTCTCTCAGGCTGCATCCACCCTGAGCGGCTCTGTAGACACACACACACAGGCAGATCACAGATGCACGTATACACACACAGATAGACATACACGTACTACTGCCTTGGACCATTCTATACACACACATTGATAGACACACACACACACACATTGATAGACACACACACATTGATAGACACACACACATTGATAGACACACACACACACACACACACACATTGATAGACACACACACACACATTGATAGACACACACACACATTGATAGACACACACACACACACACACACACATTGATAGACACACACACACACACATTGATAGACACACACACACACACACACACACATTGATAGACACACACACACACACACACACATTGATAGACACACACACATTGATAGACACACACACACACATTGATAGACACACACAGGCAGATCACACACACACATTGATAGGCACACACACACACACACACACATTGATAGACACACACATTGATAGACCCACACACATTGATACACACACACACATTGATACACACACACACACACACACACACACACACACACACATTGATAGACCCACACATTGATAGACCCACACACATTGATAGACCCACACACATTGATACACACACACACACACACACACATTGATAGACCCACACATTGATAGACCCACACACATTGATAGACCCACACATTGATAGACCCACACATTGATAGACACACACATTGATAGACCCACACACATTGATAGACCCACACATTGATAGACCCACACACATTGATACACACACACATTGATAGACCCACACATTGATAGACCCACACATTGATAGACCCACACACATTGATAGACCCACACACATTGATACACACACACATTGATAGACACACACATTGATAGACCCACACACATTGATAGACCCACACACATTGATAGACCCACACACATTGATAGACCCACACACATTGATAGACCCACACACATTGATAGACCCACACACATTGATAGACCCACACACATTGATAGACCCACACACATTGATACACAGACATTGATACACACACATTGATACACACACACATTGATACACCCACACATTGATAGACCCACACATTGATAGACCCACACATTGATAGACCCACACATTGATAGACCCACACATTGATAGACCCACACATTGATAGACCCACACATTGATAGACCCACACATTGATAGACCCACACATTGATAGACCCACACATTGATAGACCCACACATTGATAGACCCACACATTGATAGACCCACACATTGATAGACCCACACATTGAAACACCCACACATTGAAACACCCACACATTGATAGACCCACACATTGATACACACATTGATAGACCCACACATTGATAGACCCACACATTGACCCACACATTGATAGACCCACATTGATAGACCCACATTGATAGACCCACATTGATAGACCCACATTGATAGACCCACATTGATAGACCCACATTGATAGACCCACATTGATATATACCCACACATTGATAGACCCACACATTGATAGACCCACACCTTGATAGACCCACACACATTGATAGACCCACATTGATAGACCCACACATTGATAGACCCACACATTGATAGACCCACACACATTGATAGACCCACACACATTGATACACACACACATTGATAGACACACACATTGATAGACACACACATTGATAGACCCACACACATTGATAGACCCACACACATTGATAGACCCACACACATTGATAGACCCACACACATTGATAGACCCACACACATTGATACACCCACACACATTGATACACCCACACACATTGATACAACACACATTGATACACACACATTGATAGACCCACACATTGATAGACCCACACATTGATAGACCCACACATTGATAGACCCACACATTGATAGACCCACACATTGATAGACCCACACATTGATAGACCCACACATTGAAACACCCACACATTGATAGACCCACACATTGATAGACCCACACATTGATAGACCCACACCTTGATAGACCCACACATTGATAGACCCACACATTGATAGACCCACACATTGAAACACCCACACATTGATAGACCCACACATTGATACACACATTGATAGACCCACACATTGACCCACACATTGACCCACACATTGATAGACCCACATTGATAGACCCACATTGATAGACCCACATTGATAGACCCACATTGATAGACCCACATTGATAGACCCACACATTGATAGACCCACATTGATAGACCCACATTGATAGACCCACATTGATAGACCCACATTGATAGACCCACACATTGATAGACACACATTGATAGACCCACACATTGATAGACCCACACATTGATAGACCCACATTGATAGACCCACACATTGATAGACCCACATTGATAGACCCACATTGATACACCCACACATTGATACACCCACACATTGATACACCCACACATTGATACACCCACACATTGATAGACCCACACATTGATAGACCCACACATTGATAGACCCACACATTGATAGACCCACATTGATAGACCCACATTGATACACCCACATTGATACACCCACATTGATACACCCACATTGATACACCCACATTGATAGACCCACACATTGATAGACCCACACATTGATAGACCCACACATTGATAGACCCACACATTGATAGACCCACATTGATTGACCCACACATTGACCCACACACATTGATAGACCCACACATTGATAGACCCACACATTGATAGACCCACATTGATTGACCCACACATTGATAGACCCACATTGACCCACCCATTGATAGACCCACACATTGACCCACCCATTGATAGACCCACACATTGATAGACCCACACATTGATAGACCCACATTGACCCACACATTGATACACCCACACATTGATAGACCCACATTGATACACCCACATTGATACACCCACACATTGATAGACCCACACATTGATAGACCCACATTGACCCACACATTGACCCACATTGACCCACATTGACCCACATTGACCCACATTGACCCACACATTGACCCACCCATTGACCCACCCATTGACCCACCCATTGACCCACATTGACCCACATTGACCCACACATTGACCCACACATTGACCCACCCATTGACCCACCCACACATAGACCCACATTGACCCACTGCTGCCTCAAGTTGTTCTCAAAGGTTATTATAGTTTTGTTTTTATTTTATTTGAAGTTTAGTTTCAGTTGGTTTTCAGACCTGAATTGATTGTTTTTTTAAATGTAGTTTTAGTTGTTTTAAAATGATTTCTATTTCTAGTTTCTCACACACAGGCCAGGGATAGAAGATACTGGGAGGAAGCTTACTATATTGTATCAGCCCAAACAGCTGTTACTTCTTCAGCCAGATCTCTTTTACAAGCTTTTTGTTACTTTGTTTCTGATGGCGGTCTATTATGCATTTTCTTTAATACTCTTAAGGTAGCAGGTTTTACAGAATATATTATTGACATTTGTTTCTGATGGCAGTCTATTCTGCATTTTCTTTTGTACTCTTAAGGTAGCAGGTTTTACAGAATATATTATTGACATTTGTTTCTGATGGCGGTCTATTGTGCATTTTCTTTTGTACTCTTAAGGTAGCAGGTTTTACAGAATATATTATTGACATTTGCAACGAGCATCCCAGCGGAGTTGTTTGACACACTTTTATTTCAGTCAATACTCTGATCTTCAATTCCCTGGTATTTTTCTTTATACGTTTATGCTTGGTTTCCTTTCCTGCCATTTAACTGCCCCTAATGGACCCGTTGTCCAACTTCCGATGACCCCCGTTAGAGAACATCAGCGTGAAGCAAAGAGCGCTGTTGAATCACCACAAAATAGTTATCCCTCAAAACACACGCGTGGCAAAACGGAAACGATTGATTGGATTGGAGACATTGGGTCAATTACAGAACATTTCCTAAGATTTTCTACCTGCAGCAACACTAGTGGATAATGCTGGAAGTAGCAGTTAAAACACAGGGCCTCCAGAACTGGACCAAAAGGCAGGACTCTGCACATACCTAACTAGCTAACCCACCATGTTAAGTCTATAGGAATGCTAACAGGCCAACTTTAGCTTCGTAGTGCTTATACTATGTGAAAACACACTATATTTTTATTAAACCTTTATTTATACAGGGAATCCCATTTCAGCCGGGCATCTTTTTCAATGGTGCCCTGATGAATTGGTTTCTATATTTAATAGTTTGACAATTGTAATTAATATTTAACCACATCTCCCTGGGTTTGCTTGTGTGTCAATGTGCCGAATTTTGATCGCAACAAATATGGCCGCGCCCTTGTTGCCAGGCTACATAAGGTGAATATAGAGACACACTCAGATGTACTCTCTCAAGTGCTTTAATATACACACACACACACACACACACCTGGCAGAGGTAATGTAGCATGACCAGTCTACGGAGCACAGAGCGTGTCAGGCCATCCAATATGTAGCATTAACCTTGACCTCTGACTCTTAGCAACACATGTTCCCAGAACCTTGACACACTTCCCTGTCCTACACACACACCCACACACACCCACACACACACACACCCTCACACACACCAGGGTCAAGGGCAGTGTACCCCTCAGTCTACATGTAGCGCTGTGCAATCCTTTCTAGAATGATATATTTCAACAGCAAGGATATTTTGTGAAATAGGTTACGACGTGGTACTGCAGTCTGGTTAAGACCCTGGTGAGGTCGACGAAGTACGCAGATGAGCTTCCCTGTTTCTGACCGTTTGGATGTGGAGGCCCTGGGTTGGCGTGGTTACACGTGTGTGTGTGTGTGTGAGGCCTGATGGACGTACTGCCAAATGATCTAAAGTTATATTGAAGGCGGCTTATGGTAGAGAAATTAACATTAAGTTCTATGGCAACCGCTCTGGTGGACATTCCTGCTGTCAGCATGCTAATTGCGTACTGCCTCAATGCTTGAGACATCTGTGGCATTGTGTTATGTGACAAAACTGCACATTTTAGAATGGTCTTTTATTGTCCCCAGCAGAAGGTGCACCTGTGTAATGATCATGCTTCTTGATATTCCACACCTGTCAGGTGGATGAATTATCTTGGATAAAGGAGAAATGCTCACTAACAGGGATATACACATTTGTAAACCAAATTAAGAGAAATAAGCTTTTTTTGTGCGTATGGAAAATGTCTATGATCTTTTATTTCAACTCATGAAACATGGGACCAACACTTTACGTGTTGTGTTTATATTTTTGTTCAGTATAGTTTGTCTTCAGTGTGTGTGTGTGCACGCAGCACCCCATTTCACCCCCTAAAACAAGGGACCTTTCTGTCTCCATTCTCCTCTTCAGCTCCTCACTGACACGCGCTAATAACACAATGCCAGGAGAGAGCCCAACCCCACACACCCCAACCACACATTAAACATACCAAGCTTGTCCTTTACAGAGTATAGATTGGGTGTAATTAATAATTAAACGCTTGCAGTTGTAATGGGTTGACCCGGGCTGAACTGTTCATTAGTCACCAAGGCGAAGGCATCACTCAAACTATTTTCTCCCTCGCCCTTCGCCGCTCTCCCCTGGCAGCGAGAGAGAGGTAGCGGGAGCTCTCGGGCTAGCGGCTAGCACCACCCTCCATTCTAGCAGACCAAGGACTTCATTCTAGCAGACCAAGGACTTGGAGAGGAGGTGATGAGGAGCGAAGAGCAGATGAGCAGATGAGGTGATGAGGGAAGAGGTGATGAGGGAAGAGGAGCGGAGAGGCCCGGCTGGGAATGGGAAAGTGTGGGACGATTGGGGACCCATGTAGGAGGTGGTGGAGCCAGGAGTATTCAATTCCCACTGTCGCTCCTGCTGGGTTAGGATTGGTTAGAAATGGGACGGTATGGGCTGGGTTAGGATTGGTTAGAAATGGGACGGTATGGGCTGGGTTGGATTGGGCCAGGGTAGGGTGGGCTGGGCTGGACTGGATCTATGTGACCTGGGCTCGACGAAGGAGTCTTTGCTGTCCCTCATATGAAGAGCAAATGTGGTCCTGTAGAACTAGGGATGAGTAGGTATATGGAGGAAGTAGAAGAAAATCTAGTGGGTTTTGTCTGAGTGCCAGCCAAATACTGTAGCTAGACCTACAGTACCGGTAGTAGTTATGACTAGCCAGGCCTACAGTAGCAATTGTGACTTGCCAGGCCTACAGTAGTAGTTATGACTAGCCAGGCCTACAGTAGTAGTTATGACTAGCCTGGCCTACAGTAGTAGTTATGACTAGCCTGGCCTACAGTAGTAGTTATGACTAGCCTGGCCTACAGTAGTAGTTATGACTAGCCAGGCCTACAGTAGTAGTTATGACTAGCCAGGCCTACAGTAGTAGTTATGGTTGAAATATTTTGTATTAATTTGCATGAGATCAAAGGTCCCCAGTTATCTGTATCCCTCTTCATTTGAAAATGTCTCTGAATGATTTAGACACACACACACACACACACACACAAACGGGGCTCTTTTAAGTGGATCATTGATATTGCTGTAGCTGGAGGTGTGTTCGGGGGAGAACAGGAGTGCTGCAACACACACACACGCCGTGCCACGTTGCCATGGGACTGCTGGGATTCTGGGGCTCAGGTGAGAGGGTGAAATTAGCTGGGAAATGATTGTGTGTTACTGAACCAGTTTACTGGACTACCTTTTGTTCATGTATCCCCTCTCTCTCTCTCTCTCTCTCTCTCTCTCTCTCTCTTCAAACACACATAACTCACCTCTGTTTGGGAGGACAGACGAGGACATTTGGCCTCGATTCTCCAAAACCAAATCTAGAAGGAGACAATCTCCCAGTTCCATGAATACACACATCGCTCCTGCTGTCCCTCTCTTTCATTAATCTCTTTGTCTCTTCTACTTGTTGAGCAGCAAAGCAAAGCGTTCCACTAACAACAACCCTGCTTTCATTTCCCTAGCCCTGTAATTACGGATCTCATTTTGCCTGATAATTGCGCTGGGCCAATGACATGTATATTTACTGCTCTGTGTGTGTGTGTGTTACAGGGGGTTGAGGTGTGTGTGTGTGTGGTGAGGGGGGGGGGGTGTCACGGCGGTCAGAGAGAAGACACCCAGGGACCGTGGCTTTCATCATCATGCTCATCTCAGAACGCTATACATCAAAGTCTACCGCTGTCCTCCTCAGCTGGGACCATGAATACATGCATGAGTGTGTGTGTGCATGTGTGTGTCTGCATTTTCAGGTGTGTGTGTGTGTGTGTACTGTACAACACATTCATGTTTGTTTCGTGTGTGTGTGTCAGCGTTTGCGACACAGTACAACTCTGCAGGGGAAATTGTTTGGTGCTCGCTCTCTCTAAACGGCGTGACCACTGAAGCATTTGGCCTGTAGTGTGTGTGTGTGTGTGTGTGTGTGTGTGTGTGTGTGTGTGTGTGTGTGTGTGTGTGTGTGTGTGTGTGTGTGTGTGTGTGTGTGTGTGTGTGTGTGTGTGTGTGTGTGTGTGTGTGTATGAGAGAGATATTACTCATCCAAGCAGCAGCAGCACTAGGAAGTAGAGTGATATTAGAATAAGCCATTCCTTTGTTAGTTCAAATAGGTGCATGTATCATCATTTTCTGGGTTCTTGTGATCGATATGTCAGGAATAGGGACAGCTGCCCAGAGGTATTTTAACAGCAAAGCAGCTATTTATTATGGATCCCCATTAGCAGCAGCCAAGGCAGCAGCTACTCTTCCCTTCATAATGTCATTAAGGCAGTTATACAATTTCAAAAACATTCAAATACATACAGAATTCGCATCACACTAAGTGTTTTTCCCTCAGGCCCATACTCCACTACCACATATCTACAACTCTAAATCCATGTGTACGTGTGTGTATAGTGCCTATGTTTGTTGCCTCACAGTCCCCACTGTGTATTTGTATCTGATTCTACTGATTGTATCAGTTACCTGATGTAACTGTTCCATGTAGCCATGGCTCTATGTAGTACTGTGGAATAGAGTTCCATGTAGCCATGGCTCTATGTAGTACTGTGGAATAGAGTTCCATGTAGCCATGGCTCTATGTAGTACTGTGGAATAGAGTTCCATGTAGCCATGGCTCTATGTAGTACTGTGGAATAGAGTTCCATGTAGCCATGGATCTATGTAGTACTGTGGAATAGAGTTCCATGTAGCCATGGCTCTATGTAGTACTGTGGAATAGAGTTCCATGTAGCCATGGCTCTATGTAGTACTGTGGAATAGAGTTCCATGTAGCCATGGCTCTATGTAGTACTGTGGAATAGAGTTCCATGTAGCCATGGCTCTATGTAGTACTGTGGAATAGAGTTCCATGTAGCCATGGCTCTATGTAGTACTGTGGAATAGAGTTCCATGTAGCCATGGCTCTATGTAGTACTGTGCACCTCCCATAGTCTGTTCTGGACTTGGGGACTGTGAAGTGACCTCTGGTGGCATGTCTTGTTGGGTATGGATGGGTGTTTTAGCTGTGTGCTAGTAGTTTAGACAGACCGCTTGGTACATTCAGCTAATGTTAGCTCTCTGTGTACATCTGAAGGCCAGCCGTGCTGTTCTGTTCTGAGCCAATTGCAAGTTTCCTAAGTCCCTCTTTGTGGCACCTGGCCACACGACTGAACAGTAGTCCAGGTGTGACAACTAGGGCCTGTAGGACCTGCCTTGTTGATAGTGTTGTTAAGAACGTAGAGTAGCGCTTTACTATGGACAGATTTCTCCCCATCTTAACACCTTTTGTATCAATATGTTTTGACCATGACAGTTTACAATCTAGTGTTACTCCAAGCAGTTTAGTCACCTCAACTTGCTCAATTTCCACATTATTTATTACAAGATTTAGTTGAGGTTTAGGGTTTAGTGAATGACTTGTCCCAAATACAATGCTTTTGTTTTTCAAATATTTAGGACTAACTTATTCCTTGCCACCTATTCTAAAACTAACTGCAGCTCTTTGTTAAGTGTTGCAGTCATTTCAATCACTGTAGTACCTGACGTGAATAGTGTTGAGTCATCCACATACATAGACACACAGGCTTTACTCAAAGCCATGTTGTTAGTAAAGATTGAAAAAAGTAAGGGGCCTAGACAGCTGCCCTGGGGAATTCCTGATTCTACCTGGATTATGTTTGAGAGGCTTCCATTAAAGAACACCCTCTGTGTTCTGTTAGACAGGTAACTCTTTATCCACAATATAGCAGGGGGTGTAAAGCCATAACACATACGTTTCTCCAGCAGCAGATAATGATCGATAATGTCAAAAGCTGCGCTGAAGTTTATCAAAACAGCCCCCACAATCTTTTTATCATCAATTTCTCTCAGCCAATCATCAGTTCTTTGTGTAAGCTTGTTGAATAGCCTTCCCTATAAGCGTGCTGAAAGTCTGTTGTCAATTTGTTTACTGTAAAATAGCATTGTATCTGGTCAAACACAATTTTTTCCAAAGGTTTACTAAGGGTTGGTCACAGGCTGATTGGTTGGCTCTTTGAGCCAGTAAAGGGGGCTTTACTATTCTTAAGTAGCGGAATAACTTTTGGTTCCCTCCAAGCCTGGTGGCACACACTTTCTAGTAGGCTTAAATTTAAGATGTTGCAAAATCGCCCACTATTAACCTCAGTAATTTTCCATCTAAGTTGTGAGAACCCGGGGGCTTGTAATTGTTGATAGACAACAATAATTTTTTCATCTCTTCCACATTTTCTTTACGGAATAAAAAATTGCAATTCTTGTCTTTCGTAATTTGGTCAGATATACTTGGATGTGTAGCGTCAGCATTTGTTACTGGCATGTTATGCCTACGTTTGCTAATCTTGCCAATAAAAAAGTAGTTTGAAATATCTGTTGGTTTTGTGATGAATGTGCCATCTGATTCAATGAATGATGGAGTTGAGTTTGTCTTTTTTCCCAACATTTTATTAAAGGTGCTTCAAAGCTTTTTACTATAATTCTTTATCATTTATCTTTGTTTCATAGTTTAGTTTCATGTTATTTTTATTCAGTTTTGTCACATGATTTCTCAATTTACAGTTTGTTTGCCAATTGGTTGTGCAGCAAGGCTTATTTGCCATTCCTTTTGCCTCATCCCTCTCAACCATACAATTTTTAAATTCCTCATCAATCCACGGGGATTTAACAGTTTGTACAGTCATTTTCTTAACAGGTGCATGCTTATTAGTAACTAGGATAAGCAATTTCATAAATATGTCAAGTGCAACGTCTGTTTGCTCCTCATTACACACCATGAACCAACAGATATTCTTTACATCAACAACATAGGAATCACTACAAAACGTATTGTATGACTTCTTATACACTGTATTAGGCCCAGCCTTTGGAATTTTGGTTTTCCTAGATATGGCTACTATATTGATATCACTACATTCGATGGATCTGGATACTGCTTTCAAGCACATTTCTGCAGCATTAGTAATACATGTTGATGATTTCATTCATGTGCTGTTTGTAACTACCCTGGTAGGTTGACTGATAATCTGAACCAGGTTGCAGGCACTGGTTACAGTTTGAAGTGGGCAGCTTGATGAAAGCCAGTCAATATAAATCACCCAGAAAATATACCTCTCACATACATTATCAAGCATTTCACACATGTTATCCAGATACTGACTGTTAACACTTGGTCTTATAGCAGCTTCCCACCAGAATGGGCTTTAGGTGAGGCAGATGAACCTGTAGCCATATTACTTCAACAGTATTTCACATGAGATCCTCTCTAATCTTTACAGGAATGTGGTTCTGAATATTAACAGCAACACCTCCACCACTGGCATCCCTGTCTTTTCTGTAGATGTTATAACCGTGTATTGTTACCACTGTATCATCAAAGGTATTGTCTAAGTGAGTTTCAGAGATAGTCAAAATATGAATCATCCGTTACTAGCAAGTTATTAATTTCATTAACCTTGTTTCTTATTAAGCTACATATATTAACATGGGTTATTTTGAGCACTTTTCTGGGATGCTTGCTTGTTTTCATTGCTTTACTTAGCTTAGCAGAAGTAGACATTCTCATGTTTTTTATGTTAGTGCAGGGTGAGCTGCACACATTGGACTTCCTACTAGGGAACACCACCTCAGTGCTAACAATATAAATCTGGTTCATAGACACATGATTGCTGCATACAACAGCTGTAGGATCAGCAGAGGCATTCAGGGCAGTTAGAGGCACATCAATTAGGTTACTTACATTGTGTCTACCAACGCCCCTGGGGTAATGTACATTTGCTGAAGCATTATGACAACTCTGCGTCACAATGGTAGGGATTAACTGATCTGGGCTTGTGTCATTGATGAGTCATTGTCTCAACGCAGCCTTATAATGCTGTGAAAGGATCCAGGACCCCAAATGATCCCATCCTCCTTATAAAATGTGTTTTGTTTCCAAAAGGTATTGAAATTGTCAACAAAAGTTACACCCATTGAGGTGCAATAATCACGTAGCCAGTTGTGAAGAGAAAGAATCCTGCTAAAGTGTTCAATGCCACGATTCAGAGAGGGCACAAGGCCAGATATGATGGGTGTTTTGTTAGTGTCTAGCAGAGAGGTTAATCAGCTCTTTAAAATCCAGTTTCAACTGTTCAGCGCTGCACGTCATAATGTCACTAAAACCCACATGGACTAGGATAGAATCAATTTAAACAGTTCACTCCCCCTTTTTGACTGAACATCCTTTTTTAGGGCTGTGTGTGCCGTACAGCCAAAAGAAGCTAGCTGCTCAAGCACTGTTACACATTTATTTGGTCACTCGGCCATTTATAGGCTACCTTTTCTCTCTCAAGCAAACACGCATTAACAGATATTATTTTGACATTCAAGTTTAAAGTTTTATTGTCACTTGTACACGTACAGTGAAAAGCCTTTCTTGCGAGTTCCTTCCCAACAATGCAGTAATCAATATCAGTAGTACTATAAAGTAAACCAAAAACACACACGAGAAACAGTTCCAGGGTCAGTAGCTATATAAAGGGACAGTTCCAGGGTCAGTAGCTATATACAGGGACAGTATAGCTACAGTGGGGCAAAAAGTATTTAGTCAGCCACCAAGTGTGCAAGTTCTCCCACTTAAAAAGATGAGAGGCCTGTAATTTTCATCATAGGTACACTTCAACTATGACAGACAAAATGAGAGAGAAAAAATCCAGAAAATCACATTGTAGGATTTTTAATAAATTTATTTGCAAATTATGGTGGAAAATAAGTATTTGGTCACCTACAAACAAGCAAGATTTCTGGCTCTCATACCTGTAACTTCTTCTTTAAGAGCCTCCTCTGTCCTCCACTCGTTACCTGTATTAATGGCACCTGTTTGAACTTGTTATCAGTATAAAAGACACCTGTCCACAACCTCAAACAGTCACACTCCAAACTCCACTATGGCCAAGATCAAAGGACACCAGAAACTAAATTGTAGACCTGCACCAGGTTGGGAAGACTGAATCTGCAATAGGTAAGCAGCTTGGTTTGAAGAAATCAACTGTGGGAGCAATTATTAGGAAATGGTAGACATACAAGACCACTGATAATCTCCGTCGATCTGGGGCTCCACGCAAGATCTCACCCCGTGGGGTCCAAATGATCACAAGAACGGTGAGCAAAAATCCCAGAACCCACACGGGGGGACCTAGTGAATGACCTGCAGAGAGCTGGGACCAAAGTAACAAAGCCTACCATCAGTAACACACTACGCCGCCAGGGACTCAAATCCTGCAGTGCCAGGCGTGTCCCCCTGCTTAAGCCAGTAGTTGTCCAGGCCCGTCTGAAGTTTGCTAGAGCGCATTTGGATGATCCAGAAGAAGATTGGGAGAATGTCATATGGTCAGATGAAACCAAAATATAACTTTTTGGTAAAAACTCAACTCATTGTGTTTGGAGGACAAAGAATGCTGAGTTGCATCCAAGAACACCATACCTACTGTGAAGCATGGGGGTGGAAACATCATGCTTTGGGGCTGTTTTTCTGCAAAGGGACCAGGACAACTGATCCGTGTAAAGGAAAGAATGAATGGGGCCATGTATGGTGAGATTTTGAGTGAAAACCTCCTTCCATCAGCAAGGGCATTGAAGATGAAATGTGGCTGGGACTTTCAGCATGACAATGATCCCAAACACACTGCCCGGGCAACGAAGGAGTGGCTTCGTAAGAAGCATTTCAAGGTCCTGGAGTGGCCTAGGCAGTCTCCAGATCTCACCCCATAGAAAATCTTTGGAGGGAGTTGAAAGTCCGTGTTGCCCAGCAACAGCCCCAAAATGTGCCTGCCAGCTGTTCTGAGCCTGCTCTGAGAACATGCCCTGGAATACCGTCTGGCCCCGCAGCCTTGAGTGTTGACCTGATTTAAAGACCTTACTCACATCGGCCTCTGAGAGCGAGACCACCCAGTCCTCTGGGCTGGCGGGGGCCCTCATGCACGGCTCGCTGTTGTTTTTGTCGATGCGTGCATAAAATCCATTGAGTTGATCTGGTAGAGGCATCGTTGGGCAGATCACGTCTGGGTCTTCCTTTGTAAATCCGTAATGGACTGTAGCCCCTACCACATGCAGAGGGCATCAGATTCCAGCTTGTTCCTACAGTGTACTGCCCTTTTGATTGTTTGATGGCTCTGCAGACTTCGTAGCAGGACTTCTGGTACTTGTTTGTGTCTTCAGACATAACCTCGGGGTGGCTGCGATAGCCCTGTGTGCGGTAGCCCTGTGTGCGGTAGCCCTATCTTTAAACTCTGTGTTAATCCAGGGCTTTTGATTAGGGAAGCAGAGAACCTTCAGTGTGGGGACAACGTCCACAATGCATTTCCTAATGAAGCCGGTAGTGGAGGTGATTAGCTCGTTGACGCTATCGGCGGAGTCCCGGAACATATTCCAGTCAGCGCTAGCAAAGCAGTCATGTAGCATAGCCTCCGATTTGGAGGACGTGACATGGCAACTTCCTGTCAACAGATAGATTCCCTCTCCAATTCCCTTTTCACCCTGTTTTCTCCATAAAGACTTTTGGCACACTAGAAAGCATAGAGAACAACAGGATGAGCTTCATTGTGTGAAAAATCACATCGTAATAAATTCTCATAGATGGGTCATTTGAATTTCAATTCACCTCCTGAATTCATCTGTCCACCACTCTAGAAACCACAGTCTTCCATTCCACCCTCTCCATCAACCCTTAGCATGGTGTGTGCAGTCTGGTGTCAATAGGAGAGAGATACAGTGTTGATTGAGTCAGAACTCTCCCTAGAGAGTGATGAAGGGGGGGGGGGGGTGTGAGGGAGGAGCTATGGAGGGGTTAGGGAGGGAGGAGCTATGGATGAGGAGGGAGGAGTTAGGCAGGGAGGAGCTATGGAGGGAGGAGGGAGGGATGAAGGGGCAGGGAGGAACTATAGAGGGAGGGATGGGGAGGGAGGCGCTATAGAAGGAGGGATGGGGAGGGAGGAGCTATAGAGGGAGGGGAGAGGGAAGAGCTGAGGAGGGAGGAGCTATAGAGGGAGGGGAGAGGGAAGACCTGAGGAGGGAGGAGCTATAGAGGGAGGGAGGGAGGGAGGGGAGGAGCTATAGAGAGAGGGAGGCGAGAGGGTGGGAGGCCAACATCTACTGGACAACATCAACTGGGCCTGGCCTGTGCTCTCCACACACATTCACATGAAATACCCACACATTCTCACACACACACACACACGTTCAGACAGCATGGTGAAGAAGGCGCAACAGCGCCTCTTCAACATCAGGAGACTGAAGAAGTTGGGCTTGGCCCTTAAGAAAGGAAATGTTCCTCCTTATATTCTGATTCAGACAATACTGGGATCGTAATAAAACCACATTCTGATTTCTGGCTCTTAGAAATGTTTGTTTTGCAGCTCACATGTAGGAGTGCTGCTTAAAGCCAGTTGACTTGACAGTTTAAATGTCTTCATTCTGTTGGCTGAAGAGGTCTGGGTTGCTGCCCTTCGGCCTTAATTCTCCTCTACCATGCTTTTTAGTTGTCTCTCTCTCCATCCCCCGCGGTCTCTCCATTCCCCCGCGGTCTCTCCATCCCCCGCGGTCTCTCCATCCCCTTCGGTCTCTCCATCCCCTTCGGTCTCTCCATCCCCCGCGGTCTCTCCATCCCCCGCGGTCTCTCCATCCCCCGCGGTCTCTCCATCCCCCGCGGTTTCTCCATCCCCTTCGGTTTCTCCATCTCCAGTCCTCTGTGACTGTCTCACTACAATGTTCATTATGGTTGTTGACTGTGGTTGTTGACTGTGGTAGTTGACTGTGGTAGTTGACTGTGGTAGTTGACTGGGCTAGCTGACTGGGCTAGCTGACTGGGCTAGCTGACTGGGCTAGCTGACTGGGCTAGTTGACTGGGATAGTTGACTGGACTAGCTGACTGGACTAGCTGACTGGGCTAGCTGACTGGGCTAGCTGACTGGGCTAGCTGACTGGGCTAGCTGACTGGGCTAGCTGACTGGGCTAGCTGACTGGGCTAGCTGACTGGGCTAGCTGACTGTGGTTGTTGACTGTAGTTGTTGACTGTGGTTGCTGACTGTGGTTGCTGACTGTGGTTGCTGACTGTGGTTGTTGACTGGGCTAGCTGACTGTGGTTGTTGACTGGGCTAGCTGACTGTGGTTGTTGACTGTGGTTGTTGACTGGGCTAGCTGACTGTGGTTGTTGACTGGGCTAGCTGACTGTGGTTGTTGACTGTGGTTGTTGACTGTGGTTGTTGACTGTGGTTGTTGACTGTGGTTGTTGACTGTGGTTGTTGACTGTGGTTGTTGACTGTGGTTGTTGACTGTGGTTGTTGTGTTGACTGTGGTTGTTGACTGTGGTTGTTGACTGTGGTTGTTGACTGTGGTTGTTGACTGTGGTTGTTGACTGTGGTTGTTGACTGTGGTTGTTGACTGTGGTTGTTGACTGTGGTTGTTGAGTGCACAGCGGGTGAAAAAGTTCTCAAATGGATTCTTATAGTGTTTGACTATCAAACTGTAACACAGATTATAATAAAGTTTTCATTTGTATTCATGCCTCAAACACATTTTATACTGTGCCTTTGCCAAGTGAAATATACTTTAAAATATAGACTTTAGAGGGCATTCATGTAAAATAAATGACAGTTGCAATCTGACAGTAAAATGTAAAATCTCCTTTAATATTTTTATCGGAACGAAGATGACCAGTGCCGCTCACACTTGTGCTCACCCCCCCCCCCCCCCCCCCCACTGATTCCTAAAGGAGATTATTTTCCTTGACTCCATTGTGCTCGTCCAACAATAGGTGGGGTTCAGGTGCAGCTACCTCTTTTTACTAAGAAGACGGGACAATGTATCGCAGCGTTTAGAAATAGCCTCTTTATCAAGGTCGGCGTTTCTCAGCAAAATGTGTTTTAATAACTAGAATTCTATGTGGTTCAGGGTTTGGGGTTTCTCCCAATTGTGCTTTTGTATTCTTAACCAGTGGATACAGATCTAGACACAGTGATTGTGAAGAATTGGGATTTTTAGATTTGTGTAATTAAATCTCTCATTTGGGTTCAAGTTATTCGTATGTTGATTAGTAGTGTTTATCAAAGTGGATCTCTTCAACAAAATTAAGAAACAGGTTTAGCTTTTAGTGACAGATTTGATATCACATAACAACCTTCTAGAAGCTTCCCTGTTATACTGTGTGGTCTAAGTTGTTCAGTTGTGTCCTTGTGTATCTCCCAGGAGCCTCCTGTTCTTCCTGTGGGTCAGTTCAGCCAGAAGTTTGTCCACTTCATCACACAGTGGTGAGTCAACTTGTTTTACATTTGTCATTTAACAGATGATCTTATCCACAGCGACTTACAGTTAGTGGATTCATCTTAAAATAGCTAGATGAGAAAACCCTTATCGCTCTCTCTCAAATATCAGCCTTTTGATGTGTTGGTTTCAGCCCAACAGAAATAAACCTAGAAACAGAAACCTAATACATCAACAGATTCAATATGCTTAAAAATTAAGTTAAACAATTGGATAGAATGCATTTAATTTGCCAAAGACCAGACCTCAACCATGTTAATTTATTTTAAGTCCATCGTCTTTAGTAAACTAAATGCAATCGTTCATATGAATTTAGTAGGCTGTATTTTTTTACTTGATGACTCATGTAGGACATGCATTATCACTGTAGTGCCCTCCACTCTCCTATGTCTGATAATGGTGTTGGGTGGTAATGGGGCAGCTAGCAGAGACAGGATAACAAGCACAGGGCCTTATCCCAGTATACCAGGCGTTCCTGAAGGACAAATTATCTCTCTGATTTGTTTCTTTACTGCAGCAACACAGCACAATATTTACACTGACCATGTCTCCCATGGTCTGTTGGCCCCCTGTTAGCCAAATGCTCTCACTAATAAACACACAGCAGGGGGAACACACCCAATGGACTGACCTACCGGCCAAAAGCAGGACCGTAACAGTGTGTGTATGTTTCTGCATGTGTATGTCCTTGTACGTGTGTCTACATTCTGCCAGCTGTTGTTTACCTATCTCTATGCCTTATTTACTCAAACAGGCCAGGTCTCTGTTTCTCTTCTCCGTGCCCGCCCCAGCCCTGGCACCAGGTTGGCACTGCCACCTCCCAGGCTATTCTTAGAGGTCCCTGTCCTGTCCCTGGTCCCTGCCTGCTGTGATTCATCACACAGTAACTCGGTTAGCTCCAGACGGGCCTCTCTAGAACCACACACTAATCCTTCACAGTCCCCTATGTAGGTCGCCCTGACGAATCTCCACTCCTCATTCTCAGGACTGGCAGGGTCCTCACACAGGGTCAATGACTGTTTGGGTACTTAGTGTGTGTGAGCTGGCGCTGGTGGTTAGAGTGGTGCTGATGCAGATGGTTTTGATCAGCTTTATTGTTCAAATGATAGTAGGCCAACACACACACACACAACATCGAGGAGACCTCGTATGAGGAATATGGACTGGTTGTCCACACATTTTATTGTCAGACTGTACTAGCCATAGCATTTCCACTGCGTGGAGCTCATAGTGTAACAAAAGCACCATTGGGACAATCTGGCAATTAGGCTTGTCAGGTTTGTCAGTAATGTCCTTGGATGCTCATTAGGAACAAATGCTCATTAGGAAATGACTTATAGAAAAATGTAAGTAATGAACCACAAAATGAAATAGTCTTACCTTTGAAAATGTCTCTGTATGCTTAAACAACATTGTGATAAAACTGCTGTTTTCTCTGTTCAGCATGAAGAGACTCCCCAAAGAGAGGCCTGCTCCTACCAACCTTATGGTGAGTTACCATGTTACAGACTATAGAAACCTCCTACCAACCTTATGGTGAGTTACCATGTTACAGACTATAGAAACCTACCAACCTTATGGTGAGTTACCATGTTACAGACTATAGAAACCTACCAACCTTATGGTGAGTTACCATGTTACAGACTATAGAAACCTACCAACCTTATGGTGAGTTACCATGTTACAGACTATAGAAGCCTTATGGTGAGTTACCATGTTACAGACTATAGAAACCTACCAACCTTATGGTGAGTTACCATGTTACAGACTATAGAAACCTACCAACCTTATGGTGAGTTACCATGTTACAGACTATAGAAGCCTTATGGTGAGTTACCATGTTACAGACTATAGAAACCTACCAACCTTATGGTGAGTTACCATGTTACAGACTATAGAAACCTTATGGTGAGTTACCATGTTACAGACTATAGAAACCTCCTACCAACCTTATGGTGAGTTACCATGTTACAGACTATAGAAACCTACCAACCTTATGGTGAGTTACCATGTTACAGACTATAGAAACCTTATGGTGAGTTACCATGTTACAGACTATAGAAACCTACCAACCTAATGGTGAGTTACCATGTTACAGACTATAGAAGCCTTATGGTGAGTTACCATGTTACAGACTATAGAAACCTACCAACCTTATGGTGAGTTACCATGTTACAGACTATAGAAACCTTATGGTGAGTTACCATGTTACAGACTATAGAAGCCTTATGGTGAGTTACCATGTTACAGACTATAGAAACCTTATGGTGAGTTACCATGTTACAGACTATAGAAACCTCCTACCAACCTTATGGTGAGTTACCATGTTACAGACTATAGAAACCTACCAACCTTATGGTGAGTTACCATGTTACAGACTATAGAAACCTACCAACCTTATGGTGAGTTACCATGTTACAGACTATAGAAACCTTATGGTGAGTTACCATGTTACAGACTATAGAAACCTTATGGTGAGTTACCATGTTACAGACTATAGAAACCTACCAACCTTATGGTGAGTTACCATGTTACAGACTATAGAAACCTACCAACCTTATGGTGAGTTACCATGTTACAGACTATAGAAACCTCCTACCAACCTTATAGTGAGTTACCATGTTACAGACTATAGAAACCTACCAACCTTATGGTGAGTTACCATGTTACAGACAATAGAAGCCTCCTAACAACCTTATGGTGAGTTACCATGTTACAGACTATAGAAACCTTATGGTGAGTTACCATGTTACAGACTATAGAAACCTCCTAACAACCTTATGGTGAGTTACCATGTTACAGACTATAGAAACCTCCTACCAACCTTATAGTGAGTTACCATGTTACAGAC
This sequence comes from Oncorhynchus kisutch, assembly GCF_002021735.2. NCBI lineage: Eukaryota > Metazoa > Chordata > Actinopteri > Salmoniformes > Salmonidae > Oncorhynchus > Oncorhynchus kisutch. The sequence goes on along the minus strand of NW_022261980.1, from coordinate 9,243,198 downwards.
TATAGAAACCTACCAACCTTATGGTGAGTTACCATGTTACAGACTATAGAAACCTACCAACCTTATGGTGAGTTACCATGTTACAGACTATAGAAACCTCCTACCAACCTTATGGTGAGTTACCATGTTACAGACTATAGAAGCCTTATGGTGAGTTACCATGTTACAGACTATAGAAACCTCCTACCAACCTTATGTTGAGTTACCATGTTACAGACTATAGAAACCTCCTACCAACCTTATGGTGAGTTACCATGTTACAGACTATAGAAGCCTTATGGTGAGTTACCATGTTACAGACTATAGAAACCTCCTACCAACCTTATGGTGAGTTACCATGTTACAGACTATAGAAACCTACCAACCTTATGGTGAGTTACCATGTTACAGACTATAGAAACCTAACAACCTTATGGTGAGTTACCATGTTACAGACTATAGAAACCTTATGGTGAGTTACCATGTTACAGACTATAGAAACCTACCAACCTTATGGTGAGTTACCATGTTACAGACTATAGAAGCCTTATGGTGAGTTACCATGTTACAGACTATAGAAACCTACCAACCTTATGGTGAGTTACCATGTTACAGACTATAGAAACCTACCAACCTTATGGTGAGTTACCATGTTACAGACTATAGAAGCCTTATGGTGAGTTACCATGTTACAGACTATAGAAACCTTATGGTGAGTTACCATGTTACAGACTATAGAAACCTACCAACCTTATGGTGAGTTACCATGTTACAGACTATAGAAGCCTTATGGTGAGTTACCATGTTACAGACTATAGAAACCTACCAACCTTATGGTGAGTTACCATGTTACAGACTATAGAAGCCTTATGGTGAGTTACCATGTTACAGACTATAGAAACCTTATGGTGAGTTACCATGTTACAGACTATAGAAACCTCCTACCAACCTTATGGTGAGTTACCATGTTACAGACTATAGAAACCTCCTACCAACCTTATGGTGAGTTACCATGTTACAGACTATAGAAACCTCCTACCAACCTTATGGTGAGTTACCATGTTACAGACTATAGAAGCCTTATGGTGAGTTACCATGTTACAGACTATAGAAACCTACCAACCTTATAGTGAGTTACCATGTTACAGACTATAGAAACCTACCAACCTTATAGTGAGTTACCATGTTACAGACTATAGAAACCTTATGGTGAGTTACCATGTTACAGACTATAGAAACCTCCAAGGTTATGGAAGTGAACCAAAACATGACTATAGGAAGATATCACACAGACATATCTGTCTGGACGTGAGTTCCATGTCCCCTCTACCCCCAGTGAGTCTGACTGAGTCTGTCTCACTACGAGTGTTGGCTTGATGGGTTTCTCTGATCTGGTGTTAGTGCACAAGGCCACAGCAATTTACACCAGCTACCTTTTAAGAGCTGTGACAGGGAAGGGAGAGACTGTGGTTCTGTGTGTATAGATAGACTGTGTGTGTGTGTGTGTGTGTGTGTGTGTGTGTGTGTGTGTGTGTGTGTGTGTGTGTGTGTGTGTGTTTTGGGGTTGAGTGTAAAGGCGAAAGTGCTAACTGAGTGTGTGTGTTCACACAAGGAAGAGGAGTTGAGGGGAGAGAAAGAGAACTGTACACTCAGACCCATTTCTCTCCTTATCTCTCTCTCTCTGTATCTCTCTCTCTCTGTATCTCTCTCTCTCTCTATCTCTCTCTCTCTGTATCTCTCTCTCTCTCCATCTCTCTCTGTATCTCTCTCTTAGTCTATCAGTTAGTTAGTTAGTTAGTTAGTTAGTTAGTAGGACATCCCATAGTCACAGACAGTCAGACTGTCAGACAATAACCAAACAGACTGTACATATCCCAGGACACCAGCATCACTAACAGCCACTAATGCTCATACCATAAAACCCCACAGCGGGAATGACGTCAATAAAAGCCATATCAATAATCAGAGGGAGCCGCATCCCATCCTCATCCACCATCCATGCCAAGCTGATGAGCGAGCCCACGGAGGCATAATCGTAAAGAGACACAATTTGCCGTGTCTTCCACCGGCTCTCCTGGAGGAATAAGGCCGTGAAGATAATAACTATTAGTGAACCACGCCACTTTGTACTGGGGATTCCAGCTGTGGCAAGCTGCATTAACATACAGATGGAATGTGTATATAGACTGTTAATATGTACACGGTGGTGGTGGGGGTGGTGGGGGGGGGGGGGGGGGGTGCGTGAGACAATCAGACCCTCGCCACAGAGGCACGCGGCCGTGACCTCATCTCGTGCCTCATCACGGAGAACGGAAATGAAGGGCCTGAGGGGAGAGGGACGCAAAACAGAGAGAGAGAGAGAGAGGAAGGGAGGAGAGAGAGAGGAAGGGAGGAGAGAGAGAGAGGAAGGGAGGAGAGAGAGAGGAAGGGAGGAGAGAGCGAGGAAGGGATGAGAGGTAGGAAGGGAGGAGAGGGGTAGGAAGGGAAGAGAGGGGCAGGAAGGGAGGTAGGAAGGGAGGAGAGGGGTAGGAAGGGAGGAGAGGGGTAGGAAGGGAGGAGAGGGGTAGGAAGGGAGGGAGGAGAGAGGAAGGGAGGGAGGAGAGAGGTAGGAAGGGAGGGAGGAGAGAGGAAGGGAGGGAGGATAGAGAGAGGAAGGAAGGGAGGGAGGAGAGAGGAAGGAAGGGAGGAGAGAGAGGAAGGGAGGGAGGAGAGAGAGGAAGGAAGGGAGGAGAGAGAGAGAGGAAGGAAGGGAGCAGAGAGGTAGGAAGGGAGGGAGGAGAGAGGTAGGAAGGGAGGGAGGGAGGAGAGAGGAAGGAAGGGAGGAGAGAGGAAGGAAGGGAGGAGAGAGGAAGGAAGGGAGGAGAGAGCGGAAGGAAGGGAGGAGAGAGGTAGGAAGGGAGGGAGGAGAGAGAGAGGAAGGAAGGGAGGAGAGAGAGAGGAAGGAAGGGAGGAGAGAGGGGAAGGGAGGGAGGAGGGAGGTAGGAAGGGAGGGAGGAGAGAGGTAGGAAGGGAGGGAGGAGAGAGGAAGGGAGACTTGTTGCCGTTTTCTTGGACAGAGATGAATAAAACAGTCTGGGAATAAAAGGCATTCTGGTAGAGTTTCTCCATTTAAAGTGCTTTTTAGTCTGATCTAGTTTGGGAAACCGGCCTTTGTGTTATAACAAGTCGTAATAACGGCTTACACTGACTTTAAGTCCAGGTAACCACAGCTGGTATGTTTCATAGCTAAACTGAGCTAACTGGTCAACACAGAACTGGGAGACATAACATTTCTGAAAGAGAAAGAACCTGTTAAATAGACGATTCAACATTGTTCCTCTGTTGTCATCAGGTCAATATCAGGGCAGAGGGTCTGTCAACCAGTAAAGTGTGAGCTGAAATCAGGTGTGTGTGTGTATGTATGTATGTGTGTGTGTGTGTGTGTGTGTGTGTGTGTGTATGTGTGTCTCTTTGGAAATAATGTCTTCACAACTTGCATCACAACAGCTGTGTCTGTCAGGAAAGTGCCAGTGTGTTCTCCTTCCACTGATGCATCTTTCATTAGGAGGACATTACCTCATCATATCCTATCAAGGTGTTCATAATACGATGACACACTGAGGGACTTTCCATTGGCTGGCTCCCAGGAAATGACCAGGGCTCCACCATGCTCTAGTCTAGTGTCGTCTGACCTGGTAGGAATACTTCTGAAATACATATTTCCTTCCTCCCTGCAATGAATGCCTGTCTCTCTGTGTGTCTCTCTCTCTCTCTGTGTCTCTCTCTCTGTCTCTCTCTCTTTTGTGTGTGTCTCTCTCTCTCTTTGTGTGTGTCTCTCTCTCTCTCTCTCTCTCTCTCTCTGTCTCTCTCTCTCTCTCTCTCTCTCTGTCTCTCTCTCTGTCTCTCTCTCTGTCTCTCTCTGTCTCTCTCTCTCTCTCTGTCTCTCTCTCTCTGTCTCTCTCTCTCTCTCTGTCTCTCTCTCTCTGTCTCTCTCTCTCTCTCTGTCTCTCTCTCTCGGTCTCTCTCTCTTTGTGTGTCTCTCTCTCTCTGTCTCTCTCTCTCTTTGTGTGTCTCTCTCTCCCTCTCGTTTTTGTAAAGAGCTGTTGTAACGCTGTAAGGGGTCTCTGTACTCACCCTTTCCATTCTGAGGTGTGTGTGTCTGATCCACTCCCTCCCACCATCCCCTTGTCTCTGATTGTGACTTGATTGACATCTCTTCTCCTCCTCTATTCCCCACCGGAGGGCCCTCATTGTCAACGAGCCTTTTAGCACCTTTGTCCCTAACGCAGCCCCCCCCCGCCCCCTTCAAACTCCCCTACCCAGAGGTGCCAGATGAGCCCCCTTGTCTGTGACAAAAGGGGCCGTGCGTGTGTGTGTTGTGTGTGTCGAGTCTTAGACAGTCCCCAACTCCATCAAGGACCCTGACCGCCTCCACTTGCCAAAAACCCTGCAGAAACCCCCATGTAAAAATGACTGTTGAGTGTAGTAATCTGAGTGTGTGTTTGGAGAGGTTGAAAGGTGCGGCACGGGCTGTTAAGGGTGTAAAGAGGTGGAAGGGTTCAGCAGTCCTGCGGGTGCCCCAGAACAGAGAGAGAACTGAGATTTAAAGTCCCATCCTTCACGCAGCGTCACCACTGGGACCCGTGCGAGTGACAGGATTTTAAAAGGACTCCAATCTCCTCCACTTGTTTACACATTAGCAAGATGGAAGGTTTTCTCAGCGTCTCAGACATTTCTGTTGTCGACACTTTAACACCGGGGCCGTTCTTATCACATTTGACCCCAAGGGCCTCACACTGAACATAGTAAGGCTTCTTACTCAGGAAGACTTCACAAAGTGAAATAGGAGAATTTAGACAATTCTGGATTTGGGGGAGTGGTCTGTGTTTACTAGTTGAACATAACCATGCAAACATCTTTTATATAATATATAATATAATAATAACTTCTTATTCATAATTCTAATTCATAAAAGCCTAATGGCAGCTGTTTTTACTCTCTCTGTCATAGAATTTAAACTATTCCAGGCTTGTCAACTCATCATACTGCTGCCCAGAGAATATTCCCTGAGTCTCATTTTCCTCATCATGATGAGAAAGTCAGTGTTGATTAACTACAAGGTTACAAGTTAGTGTAGCCAGCTCCCTTGCAGCGCAGGCTCTAGGTAGATATGGTATTTAGCCATCTCTACGGATGCCGTTTGGCCTATGTAACGGCATCCCTCTTTTAAGTTGATGTACTGGAGTAACGGATCATCTCATATAGAATCCTCGGATGGGGCCACAGTGTCTCCTGACCCCTCCTGTCTCAGCCTCCAGTATTTATGCTGCAGTAGTTTATGTGTCGGGGGGCTGGGGTCAGTTTGTTATATCTGGAGTACTTCTCCTGTCCTATTCGGTGTCCTGTGTGAATCTAAGTGTGCGTTCTCTAATTCTCTCCTTCTCTCTTTCTTTCTCTCTCTCGGAGGACCTGAGCCCTAGGACCATGCCCCAGGACTACCTGACATGATGACTCCTTGCTGTCCCCAGTCCACCTGGCCATGCTGCTGTTCCAGTTTCAACTGACCTGAGCCCTAGGACCATGCCCCAGGACTACCTGACATGATGACTCCTTGCTGTCCCCAGTCTACCTGGCCATGCTGCTGCTCCAGTTTCAACTTCCACCTGACTGTGCTGCTGCTCTAGTTTCAACTGTTCTGCCTTATTATTATTCGACCATGCTGGTCATTTATGAACATTGAACATCTTGACCATGTTCTGTTATAATCTCCACCCGGCACAGCCAGAAGAGGACTGGCCACCCCACATAGCCTGGTTCCTCTCTAGGTTTCTTCCTAGGTATTGGCCTTTCTAGGGAGTTTTTCCTAGCCACTGTGCTTCTCCACCTGCATTGCTTGCTGTTTGGGGTTTTAGGCTGGGTTTCTGTACAGCACTTTGAGATATCAGCTGATGTACGAAGGGCTATATAAATAAATTTGATTTGATTTGATTTGAATCCATCTCTCACACACCTACACACACACACACACACAGTGGAAGTACTGGAGTAAAATGTCACCTCAAGGAGCCCTCGTCATATACACACACACACACCTACCTTGTCTGCCAGTCAGTTTCCTTGTGGGAGCTGGAGATTAGCATGCAAATCTGCAAAGACCTAGTTACTCTTCTGACCTTTCAACCTTTCTCTCTGTCTCTTCCTCTCTCTCTCTCTTTCCCTCCCCACCCCCTCTCACACACACACACACACACGGCTTCTCACACACACACACACACACACACACACGGCTTCTCACACACACACTCATCCACTGCGTCGCGTTCCTCCAACAACGTCTAATGAGGTGATGACCAGCCACTTGTTATAATTGCTTCCGACTCCGTTTAATTTTCCAAAGCTTATTAATCATATGTTGAAGTTATTTAAAATTGCATAAATTAATCTTCGATTAAAAAGCCTATCAAAGAACTCCAAACAATTAAAGAGTACGGTAGAATTTCCCCTGGGATTTGTGGCAGTTTTATTTGAACAGCCCATTCAGGTGATTATCCCACTTTGATGCTCTGAGACTGTGATTAATGTAGTGGTACTTTTTAAATGAGTTTTCTCCCTCTATCCTCCACGCGGCTCGTTGGAAAGGTAAAGCTGTAGCACCTGAAATGACCTAACTAAAGAGTATTTATTCCATTTGACTCTTAATAACGTCCTCCTGGTTTTCGGCTTAATTCTGGTGGCAGGTGTTTTAATTAATGGCGGGTCGTGTGTGTGTGTGTGTGGAACATTTATAAAAGCTTTATTGTCCACGCATTGTGGAGATTTGGCTGGCCTTGAAAAAACATGGTGTGCGTGTGTTAATTTTAGCCTGAATTATGACACCATCTCAACTGGGATTCCAATAATAACTTTGTCCGAGTTAGTGGGTTTTCTCCATGTCTGTCTTTAAACTGGGTGTGTGTGCGTACGTCTGTGTGTATCTGTCTATGAGGTATTAAAAAGGCAGAAGCCAAGCCCCTCCCCCTTCATTCAGGTCAGATTCCATCAGACATGGCCAGTCTGTTAGGGTCGAGAGCAGAGAGCAGGAGCTGGATATTAAAGACATTACTCTGGACCCCATCTCTCCCTCCCTTTACTCCCTCCATCTCCCCCCTCTCTCTCTCTCTCTGTACAGGCACAGCAATGATTGATGAGATGGGTACCCAGAACATTGGGGCATCCAAGAGCATCCACTCCAGCTCTCTCTCTCTCTCTCACACACACTGATATGAGAGTAATTAACCTCAGTCTATCTTAGCCCCAGCTGCCCATTAGAAGGACACCAGGATTGATGGGGCTCTCCTAGTCCCTCAGACTCACTGGACACAGGACTGGACCGGCCCTGTCTGGACTGGACCGGCCCTGTCTGGACTGGACAGGGCTCCGTCTGGACTGGACCGGCCACGTCTGGACTGGACCGGGCTCCGTCTGGACTGGACCGGGCTCCGTCTGGACTGGACCGGGCTCCGTCTGGACTGGACCGGGCTCCGTCTGGACTGGACCGGGCTCCGTCTGGACTGGACCGGGCTCCGTCTGGACTGGACCGGGCTCCGTCTGGACTGGACCGGGCCCCGTCTGGACTGGACCGGGCCCCGTCTGGACTGGACCGGGCCCCGTCTGGACTGGACTGCCAGTTATGTCCTTACGGGTCTTAAGGGTCTAACTTGGGATAAGGTTGCAGAACATTGCCTTTTAAACGTAAAATATCTGACAGAATCCAAACATATTGAAATATAGTATTTATACAAACTACACTTACATTACTGTATATTACACCTCAACACCATCAAGTCCTTGTTCCAATGTTACCTTCTGTAATCTATCCTCCATTCATTTATTGTTTTGGCTAAATTCATTGTCCCCCACACAAGGTCCCTTATATCCCCTGTTCTCGGCCAGATTGGACTCTTGTTAACACTGCTGTGTTTGTTAGTGCCTGTTAGTGAAGGTCCTGTGTCAGGGAAACCAGGGGTGACAAGTCCATTTAAAGAGCGATGGCTTTGGTCGTTGATCTAATTGTCCCTCTACTCGACACACCAAATAAATGTAGCGGTCAGTCACCGTTGGCCCGTCTCCGTGACAACCCCCACCACTTTCACCCTTGACCCCTGTATGAACCCGGCGGAGGTCATCACTGACACAAGGCTCTCCAGATGAGGTTGTATCAGTGCATGGTGCTCTTGTCACTGATGTGTCACACGTCATGTGACCTCTGTCACCATCTCCACAGTGCTAGTTGGACTCTATATGGCTAGGATTATATGCATTTGGTGTTTGTATGGTTTGAGCATTGGTTGATTGATTATGGGAAGCCTTGTGCTAGAGTCTTGGTGTAGCAGTTATTGTCCTGACTGAATGTGTCTCTCTGGTGACACCATAGTGCCACCCTGAACCTCAACACGTTGGCCCCTCAGGGGTGCGTGCTTAGTCCCCTCCTGTACTCCCTGTTCACCCACGAATGTATGGCCTCTCACGACTCCCAACATCATCGTTAAGTTTGCAAATGGAACGACGATGGTAGGCCTGATCGACGACAACGATGAGACAGCCTATAGAGAGGAGGACAGACCCCTGGCAGTGTGGTGCCAGGACAACAACCTCTCCCTCAACGTCAGCAAGACAAAGGAGCTGATTGTGGACTACAGGAAAAGGAGGGCCGAGCACGCCCCCATCCACATGGACGGGGCTGCAGGGGTGCAGGTCGAGAGCTGCAAGTTCCTCGGTGTCCACATCACTAAGGATCATGGTCCACACACACCAACAGTCATGAAGAGGGCGCAACAATGCCTCTTCCCCCGTCATGAAGAGGGCACAACAATGCCTCTTCCCCCGTCATGAAGAGGGCACGACAACGCCTCTTCCCCCGTCATGAAGAGGGCACGACAACGCCTCTTCACCCGTCATGAAGAGGGCACGACAACGCCTCTTCCCCCGTCATGAAGAGGGCACAACAACGCCTCTTCCCCCGTCAGGAAGAGGACACGACAACGCCTCTTCCCCCGTCAGGAAGAGGGCACAACAACGCCTCTTCCCCCGTCATGAAGAGGGCACGACAACGCCTCTTCCCCCGTCATGAAGAGGGCACGACAACGCCTCTTCCCCCGTCATGAAGAGGGCACGACAACGCCTCTTCCCCCGTCATGAAGAGGGCACGACAACGCCTCTTCCCCCGTCATGAAGAGGCCACGACAACGCCTCTTCCCCCGTCATGAAGAGGGCACGACAACGCCTCTTCCCCCGTCATGAAGAGGGCACGACAACGCCTCTTCCCCCGTCATGAAGAGGGCACGACAACGCCTCTTCCCCCGTCATGAAGAGGGCACGACAACGCCTCTTCCCCCGTCATGAAGAGGGCACGACAACGCCTCTTCCCCCGTCATGAAGAGGGCACGACAACGCCTCTTCCCCCGTCATGAAGAGGGCACGACAACGCCTCTTCCCCCGTCATGAAGAGGGCACGACAACGCCTCTTCACCCGTCATGAAGAGGGCACGACAACGCCTCTTCCCCCGTCATGAAGAGGGCACGACAACGCCTCTTCCCCCGTCATGAAGAGGGCACGACAACGCCTCTTCCCCCGTCATGAAGAGGGCACGACAACGCCTCTTCCCCCGTCATGAAGAGGGCACGACAACGCCTCTTCCCCCGTCATGAAGAGGGCACGACAACGCCTCTTCACCCGTCATGAAGAGGGCACGACAACGCCTCTTCCCCCGTCATGAAGAGGGCACGACAACGCCTCTTCCCCCGTCATGAAGAGGGCACGACAACGCCTCTTCCCCCGTCATGAAGAGGGCACGACAACGCCTCTTCCCCCTCAGGAGGCTGACATGTTTGGCATGGGCCCTCAGATCCTCAAAAGTTCTACAGCTGCACCATTGAGAGCGTCTTGACTGGCTGCATCACCGCTTGGTATGGCATCTGGAGCGGCAGGGTAGCCTAGTGGTTAGAGCGTTGGACTAGTAACCGGAAGGTTGCAAGTTCAAACCCCCGAGCTGACATGGTACAAATCTGTCGTTCTGCCCCTGAACAGGCAGTTAACCCACTGTTCCTAGGCCGTCATTGAAAATAAGAATTTGTTCTTAACTGACTTGCCTAGTTAAATAAAGGTAAAACAATTTGTTTTTTTATCTGCTTGGCATCTGACCGCAAGGCACTACAGAGGGTAGTGTGTACGGCTCAGTACATCACTGCGATCGAGCTCCCTGCCATCCAGGACCTGTATACCTGGTGGTGTCAGAGGAAGGCCATAAAAATGGTCAAAGACTCCAGCCACTCCTTGTTATTAAGTATGTATACTGACCAAAAATATAAACGCAACAATTTCAAATATGTTACTGAGTTACAGTTCATAGAAGGAAATCAGTCAATTCAAATAAATTCATTAGTCCCTCATCTATGGATTTCACATGACTGGGAATACAGATATGCATCTGTTCATCACAGATAACTTAAAAAGTTAGGGGCGTGGATCAGAAAACCAGTCGGTATCAGGGTTGAACACCATTCACCTCATGCAGCATGACACATCTCCTTCACATAGAGTTGATCAGGCTGTTGGTTGTGGCCTGTGGAATGTTGTCCCACTCCTCTTCAATGGCCGTGCGAAGTTGCTGGATATTGGTGGGAACTGGAACACACTGTCATACACATCAATCCATCCCGAACATGCTCAATGGGTGTCACATCTGGTGAGTATGCAGGCCATGGAAGAACTGGGTCATTTTCAGCTTCCTGGAATTGTGTACAGTTCCTTGTGAATGGAGTCATGCATTATTATGCTGAAACATGAGGTGATGGCGGCAGATGAATGGCTCGGCAATGGGCTTCAGGGTCACGGTATCTCTATGTATTCAAATTGTTATCGATAAAATGCAATTGTGTTTGTTGTCCGTAGCTTATGCCTACCCCATACCATAACCCCACCCCCACCATGGGGCACTCTGTTCACAACGTTGACATCAGCAATCCTCTCGTCGACACGACGCCATAAACTTGGTCTGCGATTGAGGCCGGTAGGACGTACTGCCAAATTTTTCCAAAACGATTTTGGAGGTGGCTTATGGTAGAGAAATTAACATTCAATTCTCTGGGAACAGCTCTGGTGGACGCTCCTGCTCGTCAATTCTGAATGTCCTTGAAAATAATTTCAACAAAGATCTTAAAGGAGATCGGAACTGATCTCCTTTCTAAGAGGAAAAGAAATATATTATTTTTAGTTCAGTGTGTTTTTATTGACCAATGTGGTAATTTTTCCAGATGTTCTGAGAGATTGGCTGTTCCATTGGTCGTGACCTATGTACAGTATACTCTAATCACTGGATCCATACCGGAGACACTATTAATCTCTCTCCATCTCTCTACCTTCTCTGTCTGCAGGACCATGCCTTCATCCTGCTCTATGACGATGGCAATGCGGAGGTGGTGTCCATGTGGGTGTGTCGCTGTCTAGAGGAGAGAAGAGCCCAGGCTCAGGGACAGATGTGACCCCGTAAACACAGGAGATCACAGAGAAGTTAAGCGGTCAAGGGTATCATGTAGGGCCAGGATGATACCAGTATCTCTATACTCGTTAATATCGTGGCAAAGAAACAAAACACCAAGCGCGGGGGAAGAGGAAAACAGTCCTGATGTTGGAAACAAAACATCATTATGATGTCATCCAGAGTCACATTTATTTATTTTCTATCTATAGCTCACAATATTTTACATACAGCAGGTGTTTAAAGGACTGAAAGAGTTTGGTCTGCTTTGTGTTTTCATTTTTGCCATAGAAACAATATTGCGATACTGGTATGGTCCCGGCCCTAATATCATGCCCCAATCTCTCTGGACTTTCACCATTCGTGAACCCCAGGAGTGGACAGTAAATATCAAAGACGCGGTTTCTAAAACGTATTGAAGACCTCCATTGTGTAAAGAGGGCGTCTGTACGTCCAACGTCAGTAAGCCAAGAGGATACTGGATCTTTACAACTGAACGTTCGTTGCAAGTGGAACTTTGTTATCTGGGCCCTTGGCGTGTTGACTGATGTCTTGATGGTGTATCCTGGCGACTCTCACACTCCAAACCTGGCTGTGTGATGACGCTGCTTTATCAATGAATTTACAAGTGAGTGGGACTTATTCCGTGACTGTTTGCCTACTTAGTTATTTCTAAGACTTTAGGCAGAATGTCAGAGTAAGTGATCAACGATGAGATGGGGCTTGAAAACCCAAATGGCTTTACAATAACAAAGAAGTGCTATTTTCCAGGATGTGGCTCGGATAACCTGTTACGCTTTATTGTTGGCAGCTTTCTAGTGAATGTGGAGGTGTGGCGGTGCATACAGCAGTAACCCCTGTGTGTGTGCAGCAGTAACCCGTGTGTGTGTCGGTATGTAAGGCAGTAACCCATGTGTGTGTACAGCAGTAACCCCTGTGTGTGTCGGTATGTACAGCAGTAACCCATGTGTGTGTACAGCAGTAACCCATGTGTGTGTACAGCAGTAACCCATGTGTGTGTACGGCAGTAACCCCTGTGTGTGTACGGCAGTAACCCCTGTGTGTGTGTACAGCAGTAACCCATGTGTGTGTACGGCAGTAACCCATGTGTGTGTACGGCAGTAACCCATGTGTGTGTACGGCAGTAACCCCTGTGTGTGTGTACAGCAGTAACCCATGTGTGTGTACGGCAGTAACCCATGTGTGTGTACGGCAGTAACCCATGTGTGTGTACGGCAGTAACCCATGTGTGTGTACGGCAGTAACCCATGTGTGTGTACGGCAGTAACCCATGTGTGTGTACGGCAGTAACCCATGTGTGTGTACGGCAGTAACCCATGTGTGTGTACGGCAGTAACCCATGTGTGTGTACGGCAGTAACCCATGTGTGTGTACGGCAGTAACCCCTGTGTGTGTACGGCAGTAACCCCTGTGTGTGTACGGCAGTAACCCATGTGTGTGTACGGCAGTAACCCATGTGTGTGTACGGCAGTAACCCCTGTGTGTGTACAGCAGTAACCCATGTGTGTGTACGGCAGTAACCCCTGTGTGTGTACAGCAGTAACCCATGTGTGTGTACGGCAGTAACCCCTGTGTGTGTGTACGGCAGTAACCCCTGTGTGTGTACAGCAGTAACCCCTGTGTGTGTGTACGGCAGTAACCCCTGTGTGTGTACGGCAGTAACCCATGTGTGTGTACGGCAGTAACCCATGTGTGTGTACGGCAGTAACCCATGTGTGTGCCTAATGTTTTTACAATGATGTTTCTGTGACATTACTTTACCTCATCGAGATACACTATATATATATATATATATATATACGAAAGTATGTGGACACCACTTCAAATTAGTGGAATTGACTATTTCAGCCACACTCGTTGCAGACGGGTGTAGAAAATCGAGCACACAGCCATGCAATCTCCATAGACAAACATTGGCAATAAAATGGCCTTACAGAGGAGCTTAGTGAATTTCAACGTGGCACCGTCATAGGATGCCACCTTTCCAACAAGTCAGTTCGTAAAATTTCTGCCCTGCTAGAGCTGCCCTGATCAACTGTGAGTGCTGTTATTGTGAAGTGGAAACGTCTAGGAGCAACAACGGCTCAGCAGCAAAGTGGTAGGCAATACAAGTTCACAAAATGGGACTGGCAAGTGCTGAAGCGCGTAGTGTAAAGATCGTCTGTCCTCAGTTGCAACACTCCCTACCGAGTTCCAAACTGCCACTGTTTTTCGCGAGCTTCATGAAATTGGTTTCCATGGCCAAGCAGCCATACACAAGCGTCGGCTGGTGTAGTGTAAAGCTCGCCGCCATTGGACTCTGGAGCAGTGGAAACACGTTCTCTGGAGTGATGAATCACACTTCACCATCTGGAAGTCCGACAGACAAATCTGGGTTTGGCGGATGCCAGGAGAAAGCTACCTGCCCGAATGCAGAGTGTCAACTGTAAAGTTTGGTGGAGGAATAATGGTATGGGGCTGTTTTTCATGGTTCAGGCTATGCCCCTTAGTTCCAGTGAAGGGAAATCTTAACGCTACAGAATACAATGACATTCTAGACGATTCTGTACTTCCAATTTTGTGGCAACAGTTTGGGGAAGGCCCTTTCCTGTTTCAACATGACAATGTCCCGTGCACAAAGCGAGGTCCATACAGAAATGGTTTGTCGAGATCGGTGTGGAAGAACTTGACTGGCCTGCACAAAGCCCTGACCTCAACCTCATCGAACACCTTTGGGATAAATTGGAACACCGACTGCGAGCCAGGCCTAAATCGCCCAATGGAAGCAAGTCCCCACAGCAATGTTCCAACATCGAGTGGAAAGCCTTCCCAGAAGAGTGTAGGCTGTTATAGCAGCAAAAGGGGGACATACTCCATATTAATGGCCTTGATTTTGGAATGAGATGTTCGACAAGCAGGTGTCCACATCCTTTAGGTCGTGTCGTGTATAATGGCCTCGGCAGTAGAAGTGATACAGGGCGACCATTTTGCTCACATATGCGTCTAAATATTTTGCTGTGTGAAAATCATCTAGATAATTGTTGCAATGATTGCTTCACTGTACCGCAGCCCCTAAGTGCCGTGGAGAATACACTGAGCGCAGATTCATGACAGTCATGCTTGCACCGTTACATCAAATATTTTTTATTGTGCTCTTAAATTTCTTTGTGTGCTGCTAAATGTTTCAATTTAGATGCACACGTGCTCCTTGTAAAAGGAAAAAGGTCAGCGTAGAGCCCTGTAGTAGTAGAAGCATTGCTTGGGGATCCTAACCTATACCAGGCCACATTGTGGGGACTCTTCAACCACTCAGTGCCATGGAGTTCTACTCTTCTATTCTTCCAAACCTGTTAATGATGCAACACAAACAAACTTCACAACAACTTTGAGAAAAGTCTTAAAGAACTTTCCATTTGTTATTTATGTTAATTTGGAGACGAGCACCAGATTTATGGTTGATGATTCCATTAACTCACCACCTGTATAACCATATTTATATTATCATTCAAATATACTCCTTCACGTTGACTTCATTTGATTGTCCTTGACGTGGAACTGACAGCATTTTAACTACTTTGCAGATATGAAAGGCAATCATATCAGTAAAAAATATACAATTCCCAGTTTATGCTACAAAACCAACTTGTCAAGAGGTTTTAAAAATAGGTTATATTTGACAAGAACATCCATGACGTACAGTAAGGCATTGTTGTCAGAATAAATGGATATAGTTCAATGCAAGATTAATATAGTCCCAAAAAATTGGTATCAGGTTGTAAATCACAGCTGGCCTGGTACACTGCTGCCTCCATCCAATTCGGGATGCTTGGTTTGTTTCAATGACTCAATATTTTTTGGACAAAAACAGCTGGGAATGTCAATATATTCAAACTAGCAAGTGCAGTGATCACAAGTCAGTCATAATGTGGCTAATAGGCTAGCGTATCTATTCAGCAAGGTAAAAACACTGAGCTAAACGTTAGCTAGCTAGCTTCTGGGAAGTATTGGGAGGATGTCGAGTCATTGGGTGAGTGAGTGACCGACTTTTTCCCCTCAGTTTTTTGGTGGCTACAGCTAAGAGATGCAGGTGTCGTTTGGTTAGCTAGCAAGCAAGAAATGTGAATCGCTTTGCTAGCTAGCTATGCTGACTGTTAT
This sequence comes from Oncorhynchus kisutch, assembly GCF_002021735.2. NCBI lineage: Eukaryota > Metazoa > Chordata > Actinopteri > Salmoniformes > Salmonidae > Oncorhynchus > Oncorhynchus kisutch. The sequence continues at coordinate 9,227,569 of NW_022261980.1, read as the reverse complement.
TCAGTTAGCATATATCTTGCATTCGTAAATTAATTCTGGCTATCCACTCCGATTTCAGAGCCCTCTCATCTGAGCGCCAGGGCGCAGAACCACTGATGAATTTACGACGCGCAACACCCGCTGAATATGACCGTGTCAGTAAACGTAAGGAAAAAACGTCATTCAATTGTTGCCAGCAGCACAGTTAGTCACTAACTCTCTAGATAAAATGAAAACAGCCTAACCAGCTTTGCTAGGGTGCGTAAAATGGTCAGAGTGAGATGTTCTCTCATTTGTGTCGAAGTAGCTAGCCAACTTTAGGCAGAGATGGCTTGGGTGCTTGACTGCTGTTGAGGGACGCTGGGATCAACGCTCCTCCTCGGCCAGAGTGGACAGAGCGCACACTGCACTTAACGCTCGGAGAGCGAAACGCGCGGAATTTACAGACAATCCGACAACGCTCCAAATGTATGAATACAGAGTGCACTAACACACGGGAAGCAATTTACAAACGCACCCGTAGTTGTCAATCAAATGTATTTGCCATCAATCAAATGGACAGGCAGGCAAATTCCCATTCAGTTGTCAAAACCTGGGTTGGGACAAGCATGCATTGGCAGACAGGCTGCAGAACAGTGAGCAGGCTACTATTCCCTTTTGTTTATCAGTGCAATTATGACTGCCAACTAGCTGAAATAATTTGAGAGGGTTTATCTAATGTTCTCTCATTAGATTTTAGCTCATCTCGCTCTGGCTAGCATTAGTTGTTGATCTTGTTGTGCATAACTAATGTAGAGAGAGAGCACCTTTTCATGGTTGTTTGATCAATGACTGTAAAGTTCCCAAATGTAAGAACACTGCAGTGGTATTCACACACATTTATTTGCAGAAATAAGTTCAGGTGTATTTTGTGGCTTTTGGAGAATGCGTTCTAATAAGCTAAAGTCGCGCTGTTGCACCTGCCTGTAAACACACAGTCCAGTTCAAAGTGAATGATGACAGGCCCAACTGCCTGTAAACACACAGTCCAGTTCAAAGTAAATGATGACAGGGCCCTGTGACAAATTGCTTATTTGCATAAAGGCCTACTGTAGCTCTGATTGGCCCACCCAGTCTGTGTGGACTCCGGTCCTGGACAAGACAGATGTTTTTAATAGGTTTTATTTACTGCAGTGTCTACTCATTGTCCAAACACACAGACCCTTTCCCACTCTATATTGCTATAGAATTTTCACAAATGCCTTACTCTACGTCATTGCCAAACATTCTATACAAATGTGAAAAGGACCATATCTAAGTGCTCGCTTGTCAGAATTAAAAATATATATATATAAAAATGTGTAATTGTTCCTGGGGGTGTATATAAACAGGACTTTAAGATTTCATGTTGCTAAAATGCTGTCAGTTCCACTTTAATGCCTAGGTTGCTTGGTGCAGATGGTATTGCATTTTCTTATTGAATATTTCAATAGATAAACCTGGACCAGTTGTATGTGTGTGTGGGGGGGGGGGTTATATTTAAAGAGAAATCAGTTAAAGGAGTCATTCACAGTTCAGCACAATCAGCTTTTTACTCCTGTTTTATTTTACATGGTACACTGGAAACATTTGCTTCACTTTGTTCTCCAAAATGATTCCCATCAATGAGAGGTTTGGCAGCACTCTCCAGTGCTTTAATGGATGGTTCTGTATTAAGCGTCTCAGAAAAGGAGTGCTGATTTAGAACCCGTTTTGCCTTTTAGATCCCAACGGTGAGATTACATGGACTGGGGGGGGACCTGATCCCAGATCAGCACTCCTACTCTGAGACGCTTGACACATACGGACCCAGATTGTTTTTAAAGCTATCTGGTATGCAGAGACTCTGTTCGACACTGTAGTGACAACCTTTCAGACAGTTGTCTCAGACTTTGCCGTAATGTGATTTAAGTGGCCTTCTGAGAACACACAGTCTGAGTTATGCCAGTTGAAATGGTTTAATGTGTTGTTGTGCAATGTGATATGTAAATCACCATTCATTCATTTGATCAGGGGAAGAAAGTGCAATATTATAACCGCATCAACAATAACAAAAATCTTAATGTCCTTGTATTTCTACGACCAATAATGTATTCTCTCTTCACTGAAAGATTGCCCAGTGTTGTTGCAATAACCATGAGCGTTTTAAAATATAACCTGTACCCAGTCACCCATGACCATGAAAAGTATTCTATGTCAAAACTAGCTGTAGCAAATTGGATGCCTTTTGAGTTTGAATTGGTTCGTGAACTGGATTAATTGATGAATGAGACATGGATTAAAGTGGTTCAATTTTGATAATAACAATTTAGTTGTGTTTTCTTTGTAAAATGACCTTATTATAGTCCTTTAATGTTCCGTCTGTATTTCAGTTTGGGTTTTTATTTAGAAATGCTAGATTTTTTTTCCTTCTCCTGTAAATCTAAACCACAGAATGAGTTCACATCTCAGGGTGACTCCAGGATAAAACCAAAGTTGATGTATTTTCCCCTCTGAGTCAGATGTTTAACCCTGGGCATTTCAAGACTACTAAGGGCCAGTTTTGTTTTGTTGTTGCATCAGGTTGAGACAGATGCCCTTGGGTGAAAATGCCAATTAAAAAAAAATGTAAAGCGGTTGAGCACAACCTGAAGTGAGGGCGTCATTGCCTGCAAAGACAGAACGTTGGCAGAGTAGTTTTGCCATCCCTATGCTGGTTTTGGGCTGTACCTGTTGTACTAAGACTATTAGTAGTACTGCCCTGCAAAGGGGTATTGTTCTTGAGACATTAAACCACGTTCGACCAGGGAAACCAGGTGTGTGGAGACTCAAGCTAGCTGTTAGCTAGCCACTTATAAACTTCATCATCTTCATGCCCATTGCAACATAAGTCCACAAGAAAGTGTTCGCACATTGTCAATAATTACAATCTAGCTCAGTGGTTCCCAAACTGTGGGCCAGGACCCACTTTGGGTCGAGGCAGGGGTCCAGGTGGGTTGCGGAATGACATTTTTTTTGTGCATTCCACAAATACATTTTTGTGATAAAACATTCTTCTAAGTATAAATTTTAACCACTAAAACCAACTAGAAAGTATGCAGAAAAGGTCATGGACTATATATGTTAATATTATAGCCTATGGCCTTTGAGAACTTTACCATCAACAAAATAAAAGCTAGATAATCGCCATTGATTTTGTTATAATGTTTGAGCATAAGAACACAGCATTAGCCATGTCAAAATGTATAGAATTGCAGGATATTAGTGTAACTGCTAAATGTTCTCTCAGCTCCATGGCGAAATGTATAGAATTGCAAAAATAAAATGTGGCGTTAAAACTGCAACAAAAAAAATTCAGCTCCCATGGCTAGATGGGTAGAATTGCAGAATTTGCAATTCTCTTCACTGCCAAAATTATATTTTTTAGGCTGTATATATTTGCGCCTGGGTCACAAAAGACAATGTCATTGGTCGGTCAAGAAGCCAAAAAAGTTTGAGAACCCATGGTCTAGTTAGTACATGATGGGATCATTAGAAAGAACCACATCCAACCAACCATCTTGTTACCAGGGCCCCCTCCTCACCCCCCAGGATAGCTCTCAGGGTCTTTAAGGAGGAACTCAAGCCACTCCACCACAAAGGCACAAGTAAGTAAGTAGACTATGTACTGTAAGTATCCAACCCAATCATGTTTATTTTTTTCGCAGCATAAAAGTGGGATGTAGGTGCAGTAATAGATTGTTAGTAGAGTTGGTCACAACTGATGAGGTCTCAAGTGACTCTATCCACTCCCTCTCTCTGCTCTGATGATTATCCATTTTGTGTGAATTCAAATGCACCCATGCAGATAATCAATTTGATAAACAGCCTACCTTTTTTTAAGGCTTGTTTGGAAATTGATACAAAGTCTTCGAAATTAACATTTGATACCATGCAAATGATGTACCAAATAGAAAGAGTAAAACATGATGTATAGCGATGTTAAATGTGACCTATTGTCTGATGAAAACGTGGATGCTCAATCTCGTTTTACCATCAACATCCCCGTTGGGATATTGACCGGGTTTTGTTTGGAGATGCGTCTCCATTTTACTCAATCCCGGGCCTTAATATTCCCATTTGCCACCGAGGCACGCGCCCTTATTGTATCGCCTGGTGACCTTTTTACAGAGCAGTCCAAGTTGATTAGCACATCAGGTCAGACAATAGGCGTCGGCGCTGTGCTCCGCCATTACCCAGAACCCTTTATCAATGTCCAGTAATTAAAATGTCACCGTTTAATTTTCGAGTCAACGCGTTCCTCTTGGAGCAATCTTTTCCCAATAAAAAGTGTAATCGAAATGCTCTTTTCACTTGAAACCAAAAGGACTCGAGGAGCCCATTTAAGTGTAGCCTATCAGCACAAGGAGATCAATATGTAAGAAGCGGATTGATTGGCTTCTAAAATGGAATGTATAGGGGTCACGGTTTTATAGGGTGCTGATACAACTGTTAATTATAGAACATTCGCTCTCGATCGGTTCTGTTATTAAACTTCTCCTGAATTAGGCACATTTGATTTATGTGACAATCTTTTCCACTTGGAACTTGCTTTAAAGCCATGAAGGCTTTTTACCTAAAGGACTGATTTACCTTGAATGAAATGTTTAATATAGCCTACTTTTATTTATTATTTTTTAAATGCCTCTAGAAGTAGATTTGATTGAAATAAGAGTTCGTTCAGTGTATGTTCATAGACAATCAGAAAACATTTAACTAGTGTCAGTAAGAACTGTAGTATCAGTAAGTAAACTGGAACCTATGTCTCGTTTGCATTAATAGACTATGAGCCTATATGTGTTTTTATTCTGATTCACTCCAAGCTTAGCAGAGTGTAAATTGGACCAGCCTATGTTAGTCCAAATATAACATTGATCAACGCTTAGATTGCCATATGTTGCCTAGCGTAATTTCTCAATTTTACGAAGTGTAGGCCTATACCTATTTCGTAGGCTCTATTGTGGTCATGGTTTAGCAGCGACCTCTAATTCATCGGCATATATATATTGTTAACTTTAATGGATTATAGTTTATTCAGATTAATTCATGTTACATTTAACCAAGTTGTCAAATATACGTGTGTGTGGTCCCTTTTCGGGTTAGCACCAAAAACATAGATGGAGTAGCACCACTCTGAAGATATCTCACCTCCAATTTGACTATCGGCACTCTGAACCGCCGTAGAGCGCGAGGAGAGATGCTACTTGTTAATAATGCCTTCATTCATATACCGGTATAGGCGAAGCCCCTTTTACCCTACTCCTCTGTGTATTATCTGTTGTTGGCTACTTCAATATATATTAGAGTGCAAATAGTAGCCTAGCTCTGGTCTAATAGTAGCCAAATAGTATCCTAGCTCTGGTCTAATAGTAGCCTAGCTCTGGTCTAATAGTAGCCAAATAGTAGCCTAGCTCTGGTCTAATAGTAGCCAAATAGTAGCCTAGCTCTGGTCTAATAGTAGCCAAATAGTAGCCTAGCTCTGGTCTAATAGTAGCCTAGCTCTGGTCTAATTGTAGCCAAATAGTATCCTAGCTCTGGTCTAATAGTAGCCAATAGTATCCTAGCTCTGGTCTAATAGTAGCCAAATAGTATCTTAGCTCTGGTCTAATAGTAGCCAAATAGTAGCCTAGCTCTGGTCTAATAGTAGCCAAATAGTAGCCTAGCTCTGGTCTAATAGTAGCCAAATAGTACACTAGCTCTGGTCTAATAGTAGCCAAATAGTAGTACTCTGGTCTATATATGCATGTCACTCACATCCTAATTCATTATTTACTATCATTTTAGTGTAGGTTGTTACCATGTCTGCCATTTGCTGTGACAAAATTTGTGATTTAAGTTTTTATTTTGGTCACATTGGTTTATGAAGAAAAAAAACGTTCCAATAATGCATCTAAACTGGAATACAGGCTACTTGGTGTAGCCTACTCTTATGAACTTTGGCTACAACATGTTATTGAAGTGATAGAATAAAGAATGTCACCTGTCAATACCCAATCTAATCATGTATTATATATTACATTACGTTCACCTCTACAGAGTTCGGAATTCTACAGACTTAAACACGGAACGCATTAATATTGTAGCACAGGTTTGTTTAAACAATTGAATGCATATACATGAGTCTCAAGGTAATTTACTCTTCGAAAAAAGATCTCATTGATGTGTATCCAACGGTAATAAAGGGCTCGCCTAAAATGACCGCTGAATCCGCTAATTAAAAGCGCTGCTCTCGTGCTGTATCCCGGCGCTGAACTCCCGCCTTTAATGAGCGTTGTGAGCCACGTGAGCTCACGTTTCTCCGGAATAAGCGGTGACAATGGTGTATTCAGTCGGTGGACTAAATAATTAAAAACATAGGAATAATTACAGTATAAAATTGTAATTATTGTTGGGCTGCAGGAAAGCCTTTTGATTCTGAAAGACGACACGACGGGACCTGGTCGGGTTTAGGTTTCCTTTTCTATCAATATTGCAGAGAGCCAAACTGACGGTCTTTCTCGCTGTCGGACTATGGTGCGTGTGCATTGCAGGGAAAACGAAGTCCAACTTTCGAAATAATTTTCATATTCATCAGCATAATAATGATTGATAACATTTGAATAGGCCAAATTTATGAAGAGACGAATTATTACCCATATGCTCAGTATAATGTTTTGCAAGGCTGTTTAATAGGCCTACATATATATAGTTTCTTTTGACATAGTTTTTTAATAAAGAAACCATAGATGTTTAAGATCGTGATATCTATTTTACGAGACAGGGTGTCAATCCCAAAACATCTGGCGCATAACTGTTTTGTCAGTTCATCTAGACCTAGGTAAACTATATATGCAGCTAGTTTATCCATAATGTAAATTCTAGTTGTCAATGGAAACATATTATGTATCGGCTAATTTATGCTAGTTTTAAAGGGCATAGATGTTCTACTTTAATGGTGTCTGCTTAGCAATAGTTGTCTGGAGGGCGTTTGTGGACGTTATTAACTCCTATTTGATTGTGGTAATTGTTCACATTTTGGCCCGGACAGTTTGATTAATTACATTTTAATCAGTGTCCATTTAGGACAGACAATGTTAGGAATATAGGCATTCAGGCTACATGTGCATTTTAAAATAACAAACAAATGGTAATTTTAGTAAGTCCTTAAACAATAAAAAACAAATTGGAAAAACGTATTTTTAAAATACAACAATTCAAACAAAATGTAAACCTCTGTCATTCAGACTGACCCAAATGTTGTTCAACCCGTGTATTTAGGCCTACGTGTGCAAATAGTTTAAATGTTATTTTAAACTAAAAAGAAAAGTTTGTATGCCGTTCCTTGAACTTTATGCCCCGGCAAGCTATTGATACCTCAGCACAAGGCTTACTGGGGTTAACTGAGGGGCATTGATCAGGTTATGAATAGTTAATATGGTCTTACAGTATTGGGTTTCAACACTAACCTCAGCCTATTGCTCTAATATATCACTCTGTTTGTAGACGCAATCTGCTCGCACCGTGTCCTGTGTGCTCAACAAATTTCCTTCATTTACTGACAGTTTGGTTCGTGGGTGGTGGGTATTGAGAGAGAGAGAGAGAGAGAGAGAGAGAGAGGGGGGGGGGGGGGGGGGGTGCAGCAGCATATGACAGTCCCGCCCGAGGCAAGTTATCCGCTCATCTAGGATTCGGTCCATTTTCAATGCAGAATCTAAGAATGCACAGTATGTGATTTAAAACGTGTCCAATTGTTTGACATTCGAACAAAAGCACGCGAGCCTTAAAATTCATGGCGTCTTTACCAGAAGGGCTGGAATTGATTTGCGTGTCCACGAGAAGCAAAACAGATGGTCGTGTAACTTGATAAATGATACATTCAGCCATTTTGTTGCCTTCGATTTCATATTCAGTTTTGTCCTAAATTTGCTCGTTTGTTAATACTGGAAATAGTCTATAGGCCTTCATTGGCATTTGGTAGGGGCAGTTACTCTCCGATGAAGAGTTGTGATATGCAAAAATACATCAATCATAAAAATATATTAGCATATGGGTATAATACACACTTGTACCTACATGTGTGAAATAGGGCAAATAAATGCACCCATCAAATTATAATTATTTGTCTATTATTAAAATATCGTTGGTCATTAATTGTGTCGAAATAGTGTCAATCTATCAAATGCACCTTACTACTTAGCACACCATGTTAATGCAATATATATCCATCTATCTTTCTCTTAATTATTTTTTTCCCCCACTTCTATGAAAGATCCACTGAGTAAAGTTTAAATGGATCAAGTAACAGCCTAGTGGCTGTTGTTCCTTCATTGTCCAGGAGATAATATAGTTAAAGAGAAGGAACGCTAAGTGGGTGTGCCTTGCCATCCATTAGTTTAGCGGTCACTTCTTCAGTGAGGAGCGTCGACTGCTGTCTTGAGGAGTGGCGAAGGCTCGAGGACTGCCATGCGGTCACTCTCTCGTGCGCCACTCAGCCGGTGAGAGTCGAAGAGGATGGAAGTCCGTTCACTGTACTGAAACAGAGACAGAAACACTACAGAGAGAGATATTTGGCTAGTCTGAACGCTTGGTCCAGCAACGGTATATTTAATCTCGGACTAGACCTCTGCTTGTGTCGGTGATTTTTGTTCAACTTTTTGATGAAAAGTTGTTTCCTAAGCCTAGGAGTACTGTGCTCTTTTCCAGAAAGAAAGGTAAGGATCTTACTCTTTTCAATTCGTTGTCTTGTGTATTTTCTTGAAATTGACATGTTAATATCTCATCACCAGTCACAACAGCTTCATATTTTACGTGTTTTTCATAAGTGTTACCTTTAATTTATTTTCCAATTAATATATTATTTTCGGAAGATTTATAGAATATATATTTACAACCGTTGCGCAAAACAAAAAAACACGGGACGGATGTGAGATGCTAAATGTGAGGGAAATATTTGCCTTTTGTAAAAGTCGATTTTAAGATTTTATTGTAGACCTATAAACCGTTGTACTAACGTTAATCTAGGGAGACACGCATGCGATGTTTTAATTATATATATGGCTAGTCTTTTATTAACAGATCAAATACGTACAATTTAACCCGTGTAATTACCAAGAAAGCAGCTTAGCTGTTCTTTTCCTCTCTGGTAAGCGCATTGGCGCAGCTCAGAGTGTATTTTCCTTCTGCTCTTTTGCGTGTAAGGATCTTATGTAGTTCTTAAGTAATCACCCTCGCCTCTGAGCCGATTTAAAGACGACAGGAAAAGGTCCCGTCAATAAACAACTAACTGATCATGGATAGCCTTAGTTGGCATAGTCCTACAATTTTTAAAATTTGGATGGTTTAGACACTTAATATTAATATACCTATACTAAACATGCTCGTATAAAATTGAACGTTAATATTAAATTATGTAGACCTATTTTATTTATTAGGCTATTATGTATCTATTTATTTAGAACCGGGTCACCAAAAACGAATAACTAACTAATCCTTGACTTTTGTGAATAATGCTGAGTTAGAAATGTTTTTGATTGTTCTATAATAACACTAAGTATGTAGTAATAATAATAATAATAATAATAATAAATAATGCATAGTTATTAGTATATAATAACACTGATCCTCTGCGTTACTTTTAAGACCTTGACCATGTTATTGTTAATATTGCACGAGCGTGCGTAGGCCTTTTGGTAAGATTAATTACAAAGCTATTTCATGGACTTTATTTATTTATTTGTTGATTTGGAATGAATTGCAAACAATTTAGGGCTAGTGCATTTTTTGACAGGCGTTATGCCAACTGTAGGCCTATATGGTAGTGCAATAGGCTGCCCTAAAATATTATTTTTATTTTCAGACTTCCAGGAATGGAGTCGATACCCAATCAACAACCAGCGGGACGAGACTCCAGCTCTTCCCCCAGCTCCAAGCAGGACGTTCAGCCCTTCTCCAGCCCCATCTCCCTGAAGCCTAACCAAGTCAGCGAGACCGCGTTGTATGGAGTGCACATCGTGTCTTTGGTCATAGATGGCCAGGAAAGACTTTGCTTGGCGCAGATATCCAACACATTGCTAAAGAACTACAGTTACAACGAAATCCATAACCGACGCGTTGCTCTTGGAATCACCTGCGTCCAGTGCACGCCCGTCCAGCTCGAGATACTGAGGCGCGCTGGCGCCATGCCAATCTCCTCGCGGCGCTGCGGTATGATCACTAAGCGGGAGGCGGAGAGGCTATGTAAATCATTCCTCGGTGCTCACAACCCACCAAAGCTACCGGAAAATTTCGCTTTTGATGTCTCTCATGAATGCGCGTGGGGAAGCAGAGGTAGCTTCATACCTGCCAGGTATAACAGCTCGAGGGCCAAGTGCATTAAATGCACATATTGTAACATGTATTTTTCCCCGAATAAATTCATATTCCACTCTCATCGCACTCCCGAGTCCAAGTATACACAGCCAGACGCAGCAAACTTCAATTCGTGGAGGCGCCATCTCAAACTAACAGACAAAAGCTCGTCGGATGATGTTGCCCACGCGTGGGAGGATGTTAAAGCGATGTTCAACGGGGGAAGTCGTAAGAGGACGCTACCTATGAGTGGGTCATCCATGACCTCTCCTTTGAAGTCACATTCCACCAGTAACCCAACCCAAAGAAGTTCCCCCGAGGTACCCCATAAAACGTTGCGCTGTGACGAAGACCGAGGTAGGCCTAACATCAGTCTGTCAAATGGCGTCCGGAACTACCCGGTTATCCCTGTGCCCAGTAAGAGCTTTGGGATGCTTCAAAAGATCCAGCCACCGCTCTTCCCCCACCCGTATGGATTCCCTGCGTTTGGACTGTGTCAAAAGAAGGACGACGGAGTGGGAGAGACAAATAAAACCAACGTTTCGGGTGTCTTTTGGCCAGGAGCAAAGGACAGTATCTATCCCTCTTTCCCGATGTTTTGGCCAACAGCAGGTGGCCTGCCGATGCCACCGTATCAACAGTCACCACCCAAACCACCCACAGAGCTCTTAAGTGTCAGACAGAGTGATCTCGAGTTATCGGATCAAAGTGACCGGTGCGCAAACACACCTAAGGAAAGCTTTCAAGACAGCGAACGGTGCTCCAGCTCACAATCCACCCGGAACGACGAGGATAAATCCGGGGATGAGGCCCGGTCGACGGAAGGACTCCCCACAACTCCACGGAAGATAAATTACATCTCTGCGTTCAGACCTGTGGTGAAAGACGCCGAAAGCATTGCAAAGCTATACGGCAACAGGGACACGTACAGCGGTGTGCGCTCTGGTTACCTATCGCCAGATTTCGTGAGTGAAAGTTCTAGCTATAGGTCTATGTCCCCGGATGTGGATAGCGTGGACGACCCAGACGTTGACGTGGAGTCAAACAGGGCACACGAGGATGAAGAGTCAGTCCAACTGTCAGTGGAGGACCGTCAGAGTCCCCCGCCCCTCAACTCAGCCCATTCCGGGCCTGAAGATAGTCGAGAGCTGGGGACAAGTCCAGGACCACAACCGGAAGATCCCCACTCCGGGTCCTCTGATGACGAGAGGCAGGGTGGACAGGTGTCAGAGCGCCATGATACACCGGTGTACGAAGTAAGTGTGCCAAGGTCCATATGAGTGCTTTTATGTTCAATATATTTACGCACATGTTTGTAAATTAATTTAGGCATCAATCCACGGAGACTTATTTGGATCCCATATGAAAATGGGTGATGTTTGGTCTTGTAAGTGCATGGGCGTAAAGTATGGTCATCATGCTATGTTTAATGTTCCAATGGCCATAGGCCTATGCCTTAAAGGATGTTGATATGGCTGGCAGCTTTTAACAGTTTGAAGCCTAAACAGTAGGCTAATTTCAACGCGTTTTTGCAAGGGATTTTTCATATTTTGGTCAAATGAAGAAAAAAAAAGAAGCCACTTATATTAACTATATCCAGGCCTTCTCGCATTGGGTTTTATTGTGTTGAAAACCCTGACATTACAGAAGGCTGAGCCTGTTTAGACATACATTGGCAGGTTGGAACAAATATGGAAATTATCTTTTGTTCAAATACATTTTGGCAATGACATTTACAAAAAAGACCATCGTCCCAATATTAAAGAGATTGAGAATGGAGTAGGCTTGTTTTAATAAGGTCGCTGAGTGGGAGCCTAGGTCTGTGTCTTGTCTTTTGTTCTAAAGATAATTGAAGTGGTTCTGTTTGGAGTGTTTACTGCGAGCCTTGTAGTGTGTTGGGAAAAGGTTAGGCCTGCGCCGGCCTCGTCCTAATGTCAGTCAAACTGCAATTTAGATAGGTGGACAACAATTGAATTACTACCCTATAATTATAAATTGGAGACGTGTCACGTGGGTATATCCGTTCAAAGAATTGCTTGTGAAATTAAGAGAATTATAGATAATTGCAGTTGTATTGACTATAATGGCTTTGGTTAATTTTGCAGGTGTACACACATGAAAAGGATGGACACATGCCTTTGAACGGTCCATCTACGTTTGGATCAAAACATAGCAGCCCATTGCAATCGAACGGTAGGCCTATTATCTTGCATAGTACATATTCATGGTATAGTTTCTGTATGCAAATAGGCACGTCGCTTATTACTGTCTGTCTTTATCAGGTGTACTCCATGTTTCCGACCCACACAAACAACGTTCTCCTACAAGAGAGGACGTTCCACAGAGAGCCTATCAGGACCAAGCAAAGGAAAGCCCACCATGTGAGTCTCTCTCTCTCTCTCTCTCTCTCTCTCTCTCTCTCTCTCTCTCTCTGTCTCTCTGTCTCTCTGTCTCTCTGTCTCTCTGTCTCTCGTCTGTCTTTCTGTGTGTGTGTAAGTGTTTAAAGGTTTAGTAGGCCTACCATGGTAATATAGCCTATTGTATTATATTTTATGTAACGAAATTGTTAGCCAAAGGTTTCTCACTTTTTACTGTTCCAAATATGATCATTAATAACAGAAAATTGAGTAAATTAGATGAATTAATGAGCTGATGCCATCTTTAATATTTCTCTCGCAGGCGATGGGGCATTACGTCAGCATGACGTCAGTAGGATCCACGAAAAAGATATCGAAAACATGGCTAAAGGTAATCATTTGATTTTTATCAATGATCATTGACATTTGTTTATATTGATTAGCCTCGTGCAAAACGACCAACAAGTAGGCCTAGCCTAGCCTCGTTTCAAGTCATTAGATCTCATCTTAAATTGAGCAAAGCAAGGTGGAAATCACTAAACATAATAGGCACATTATCGGTTCTGGAATAAAATAATAAAAAAATCATATTTAGCATTGAATTAACGGAGTTATATTTTAAACATAACGAACACGTGTGAACGCGGCTCTATTTGCATCTCTACTTCCTCAAAGCCGACTATTTCAACATTCGAAAAACCCTCGTGTTGTTAATTCTAAGCCTTTATATGGAACATGAGAACCATGTTCCATGTTGGTCTTGTGTAGGCTACGACGTGTGGAATCACCAGTCTAATATGCTAGACTGAGGTTTCCCCTTCCATATCTAGGTACTGCACTAACAACATAATACCTATTATGATCTGTCTAATAATCTTTTTTTTTAAATCGCTTTATAAAAAAATGTTATGCCTACAGCTTAACACAAGTTTGCACGGTCACGTTTGAATTGTTTTCCATTCGTTAACCTCCTCTAATGTTAAATTATGAGAAACGGAATTGTTCTACATATTGTAACACGAAATCGTTTTTACACTATTAATATTTTAACGAGCCCAGCCGTTAAGCTGCGTCGCTCGAGCCTCTAACCCCGAGGCGATGGAGCTAATTATTTAGCAATACCATGCTTGGAGACACAGTGAGGCTAAACGACTGTTAGCGTTCCAACCATAGGCCTTCTGATAATAGTTATTACGATACTATAGGGAAATAAACCAAGGGAAACAGTGTGGTTGTTTTTACCCATAGGCCTGTATTGTATTAGGCCTATAAAGGCCTGTAATCAAAATCAAAAGCTTTAATTGTTGAAAAGGCAAAGATAGGTCTGCAATATATAGGGTTAGTATGTTGAAAGCCACATTTGGAATTTACTGCTTTGTCTATTGCCTTTTTACAACGACGATTATGATAATGGTGATGACCGCTTCGGTTTGCAGAGGAACTTCAGAAACAGCTTGTCGAACAAGTGGAGCTCAGAAAAAAGTTGGAACGCGAATTTCAAAGTTTAAAAGGTAGGACGCTTTATTGTTCTACTGCTTAAACATACACAGAGTCGAGGTGCAGCTGAAATATTTACATGAGGGGAAACAGGCGCAACTCGATCTCCTAAAGTAAACCAAAAAAATTAACTTTATTTTTTAAGAGTTAGTCATTCACGTTTCCACCATCTTGGCCTGTTTCAGAATGAGTTTAAACATAAAGAGACATACAGCGAACATATTGACTACAACGAAGCAAACATTAGTGGACAGCGGCATGGTGCTGAAATGGAAGTAAATGATTGTTTAGCTTCAAAAGCGAGAGCTGCTCCTGTTTCCCACATCTTGGCGTCTTTATTTTAATGTAGTCATACGTCATAATGCTGAGAACCCATTAGGCTTAAATTATATTATTTGGACTTGCGCACTGTGTTAATAGTAGCCGTCTGCTTGCTCACTATGCAGATAATTTTCAGGACCAAATGAAGAGGGAACTGTCCTACAGAGAAGAGATGGTCCAACAACTTCATATTGTCCGAGGTGAGTCTCCAGGAAAAATGATCGGAATATGCTAAATGGTCAGTGTTTTAATAAATGAAATAATATGTCCCGACTTAAATTGAATGAAATGACCCATATCGTTATAGCATTTATGCTCTAAAGTATGAAAACATGCGTGCACAAGAACAGTCATATTGACTTTGTTGCTTCCTTGTACCACACAAGAATGAAGAGGGGAAAGTGACACTTGCATAAATTCGGTCATTATAGAATTAGGCTGCGTGTCCACAATCTACAAATAATAGTTTATCATTCCTGTCAAATAGTCAACATTTTTCGCAATTTGACTGGAAATTGTCGAATGAACTGCAATAATATCAAACCATAGAGAGATTGATTTCGCTGTGTTTTGTTTGTAAATGTTATTTTCTCCTAAATCACGCAGTGGAAAATGTAAAAGGCTGACCATTACGTATCGTCGTATCAGTTACATACAGTAGACGACAACAGCTGATGCCGCCCTTTCACGGATAAACTAGTTCTAGAGTTACTGGAACGCGGTAGTGTAAATACACACTTCAACTACACTAAGAGGTCACTCAAAATACCCGAGAGGGTGAACAACATCAATTACAGTCATCCATTTCAACGTTTACAAACCACCGCTTTGTAGCTCAATTATTGCGTTTTCTTTTCTTATTATGTATGTGTTGTTTGCTTAGACACTTTGTGCAGCGAGTTGGATCAAGAAAGAAAGGCGCGTTATGCAATACAACAGAAGCTAAAAGGTAATTTATATGGTCCAAAAACAGAACATGTATCCAGTTTCAGTCCATTTGTGAATTAATTCAATGGCTAGCTGGGCAAGAGCATGGCCTTCTAATGGACTTTGATTATGACTAGTAGTATTTGTCAAATTACAACCGTACCTATGCAAGTGCTACTTTTTATTCTTCGCTAGCATGTGTGTCCTTATGATATTCTAATTCCTAGCGCATTTGATATTGAGCAGAACTACTGTGACGTGTAGACTGAACTTAGAGGAAAGAACGACTAGAGAACACAGTGTGGATAGAAAAATAACAAAGACATTTCATCTGCCCAGTGTTTGAAGTGACACATCCCCTTTCTCCCTAGAAGCTCATGACGCCCTGCACCATTTCTCCTGCAAGATGCTGACCCCTCGCCATTGTACTGGAGCCTGTACTTTCAAACCCCCTCTGCTGCCTCCATAATAGACCACAAGACCCCCCCCCCCTTGACTCCAGTACAGCTCACTGCAGCCAAAAAGAGAGACACCCACCTCAAGTAGTCACAGTCTCTCCGTAACTTCTTTACCTTTGCCCTCCCTCACCAGTCATCCAAGGATTCACAACTTGTGTACACACTCCAGCGCTATTTATTTAACGCAGAAGAAGTGGCTATGGAGGTCAGGAGAACAGGACCATCCATTGAAAAGAACTCTTGAAGATACACCAACACCAAACGACTGGTCCATTGTATGTGTTGTATTTATAGACAGTTATCAAGTTGTAAAGAGCTCTTGATATGGACTCACAAAGTCCCTTTGAATCACAATCCATTGCTCTTCATATATCCCATATATATATATATATATATATATATGGAGATGTGCAATGAGTTGTATAATGTGATATTTCATAAGTAACACGAATCCTAGCATTCTTGGGTTGTTTTACCACATTATGTATTATGTGTTTTTACATATATTTATTTGTGTTTAAGTTAGTCGTTAATCTTTTCTGTCCATCTGAAACATTAAACAATGTATATTATTGATGTAAAGCACTTTAAAAAATTGGCAACATTACTACTGATCTGGACCTCACTGGACTAAGAAATAAAGTAAACTCTGTTAGGCATCTAATGTATAGAATACACTTCCTTCTAATGCAGCGTTTCCCAAATGCTGGACCAGGGGGATCCAAAGATGATGCCCCTTTCTAGGTTTTTGTCCTAGCCCTAACACACCTGATTCAAATCAAAGGCTTGATGATGAATGGTTGATTAGTTGACTCAAGTGTGTGAGTGTTAGGACAAAAACACCGCTTTGGGTCACCGGGACCAGGAAAGGGAAAGGCTGTTCTAATGGCGTCAACATTTATTCTAGCACTTATTTCGAAGTAACCAATGACCTTTCAACCTTGAACTAATTAAAAAGGTTCCGTTTGCCTAAAATGTCACACAACAGATTAGTATTTTACAGTGTATAGAATGTTCATTCAGTCTCAACTATGATTGTTTTTAATCATACATAGATACCATGTACAGTATATTCATTATAAAAGGTATATTTCTTCCGTATGATTTGAGCATTCGGTTACAAGACACACCCAGCTTCTGTTGTACTTAATAAAGGGTTTGACTCATCGTCAGAACCCTACCATACATTAAATAAACCACAGGCACAGAAACCAAACCTATTTGTTGTGTATTTAATTATGTCTTGTAGGCTTTATTTTGTCATGTCAATCCTTTGTGCAAGAGTTATGAGTGGGGATGAGATTAAAGGAAACCAAGACGCCACGTAAAGAGACTTGAAACGGCCATTTGTGACTGAATTCCATGTTGTGCAGTTGATTTCTGTAACCAATCTTTTTTTAAATCAATTCCAAGCCAGTTGGTTATTTTTTTCCACGATATATATGACCTTTAAAAAGTGTTGTTGTGACCCCATTAAGGGCCAATAAGACTCATGTATGTATTATATCAGAAATTAATGTAAAATACGATTAAAAAGTGAATCCTCTTTTTGCCTTGTCTCCTGAATGTCTCTTAATAGGAACGATACTGACACCTGCTGGAACCTTTAAGGAATAACAACCTGATTATAATTAATTTAGCATCCAGGTTGTTTTATTTATTTATTTTTTCATATCAAACGACTCATTCCATACATGGGCTGTCTCAGAAGTCCAGTCAAGTTATGTTCGACATTCTGTCAGGGGAATAGCCCTGTTTAATAGTGAAATCTAATTATTCTGATGTGAAGCCTAATAGCTATTGATTAAATGCTCTTTAGATGGCCCTCTGTCCCTAGGCACAAGAGAGTAAGAGAGATGCTCGCATAATGGCAGTGATGCATGTTGAATATTAATCTTTTTTGACAGTAATTGCTCCCCACGTGAAAGCACCTTTTCATTTGAATACTAACCACTCGTGTGTGTATTGTAACATGTTTACACAAGGTATAGTGAAGAAGTTGTTTATGAACCAGAGTTTTCATGTTCCTGTTCCGTCCACATGAGAATGGCATTGAACACAAGTGATGTGATCTTTTTTTTTGTTGCTGTTGCACATGGTATAGATCAGCAACACAGTATCGATATAATAATTTATATATTTACTGGTTTGTTAAGCCTCATATCACAAACTACTAAACATTTGACTCGACACAACTTCACAAGTTCAACTGACATTTGAGTGAAGTACTGACATCGTGACATTAATTACATTACAATGATTAACAGATACTGTTGAAGTATGATTATTTTAAATGTTTTAAATCCTATTTTTAAAGATATATTTTAGTCTGACTGTATACACGAGTATGATTGTGAGAAGCCATGAATAAAAGTCTTCTTAAATTCTAAGAATGAACAGACCACATAACCCATTACACCCTTGGTAAATAGTGTCGGAGGGCTGCCTTCAATACCAAACAATACTCTTTTTGAAAGTCGCTCAAACTGTTTGTCGTGGTTACACCCAAACATATAAAAGCCCACTTAAATATCAGTTGTAATGAGTGAACCCATTTTCACAGTGAATGATGTCAGATTTATTAGCTTTTTTTGTTACAATTGTTCAGAATGGCCCGGTCAAACATGAGAATGGCCCGGCCAAACATGAGAATGGCCCGGCCAAACATGAGAATGAAAGGGTATGGTTTGTACATCATAGAAGTTTATCAACCTATTAGAGTGGCCATGAAATAATGTTTGTTCCTGTTCATTATGCCAACATTGGTCATGGAATCTAACTCTAAATGCCTCCTTTGACAAAGACAAATACAAAGTTAACCTGCACTTGTTCTGTCACTGTGGACATCACATTGAACAGGTGGGGACTGGAACATGTGCACCAGCCGTCCCTGTTCAAATACCCCTCCACGTGAGCCTTCTATGGTTGACTAAAGTCATCCGTAATGGATTTGTGTCATCAATCATTACATTGAAGATGAATTGCATTGTTAGGGAGTAATGTACTCCACCCAGTGTTCTGTTCATGTCCCTCTTAGGGATAAGGAGTAGCCATGTATGGTATAACCAAATACGATACATAGATATCAGTACAACACTGGAAAGCTGGGGGGCATTATCTTATTCATGATTAGATATAACATAGTCATATTAACAATTTCATGAGGACTTTGGGGGCTCTATAAATGTCAGAAAAATAGTGGGTAATCTGTATTTATCATAGTCTGAATTACAATGGAGATAGTGCCATCTACTGGACAATGAAGATTAGTGACATCTACTGGCTCATGAATATCCAGCATTTATAACTTTCAAACGTATGCTCTGATTGACCAAAAGTATGCTCGTCGAACATCTCATTCCAAAATCATTCCAAAATCATGGTACATTAACATTAGAGTTGGTCCCCCCTTTGCTACTTTAACATCCTCCACTCTTCTGGGAAGGCTTCCCAATAGATGTTGGAACATTGCTTTGGGGACTTGCTTCCATTCAGCCACAAGAGCATTAGTGAGGTCGGGCACTAATGTTGGGCGATTAGGCCTGGCTCGCAGTCGGCGTTCCAATTCATCCCAAATGTGTTCTATGGGGTTGAGGTCAGGGCTCTGTGCAGGCAAGTCAAGTTCTTCCACATCAATCTTGAAAAAACATTTCTGTATGGACCTCGCTTTATACACGGGGCCATTGTCATGCTGAAACAGGAAAGGGCCTTCCCCAAACTGTTGCCACAAAGTTGGAAGCACAGAATTCTCTAGAATGTCTTTGTTTGCTGTAGTGTTAAGATTTCCCTTCACTGGAACTATGGGGCCAAACTATGAAAAACAGCCCCAGACCTTTATTCCTCCTCCACCAAACTTTACAGTTGGCACTGTGCATTCAGGCAGGTAGCATCCCCCTGGCTTCCGCCAAACTGTCAGATGATGAAGCGTGATTCATCACTCCAGAGAACGCATTTCCACTGCTCCAGAGTCCAATGGCGGCAAGCTTTACACCACTCCAGCCGACTCTTGTCATTGTGCATGATGATCTTAGGCTTTTGTGCGGCTGCACGGCCATGGAAACCCATTTCATGAAGCTCCCGACAAACAGTTATTGTGCTGCCGTTGCTTCCAGAGGCAGTTTGGAACTCGGTAGTGAGGGTTGCAACCGAGGACAAATTATTTTTATTTTTGACGTGCTTTCTGTGAGCTTGTGTGGCCTACCACTTCACGGCTGAGCCGTCAATGCTCCTAGAAGTTTCCACTTAA
Organism: Oncorhynchus kisutch; assembly: GCF_002021735.2. NCBI lineage: Eukaryota > Metazoa > Chordata > Actinopteri > Salmoniformes > Salmonidae > Oncorhynchus > Oncorhynchus kisutch. The sequence continues at coordinate 9,207,422 of NW_022261980.1, read as the reverse complement.
CAATAACAGCCCTTACAGTTGAACGGGGCAGCTCTAGCAGGGCAGATATTTGATGAACTGACTTGCTGGAAATGTGGCGTCCAATGACGGTGCCACGTTAAAAGTCACTGAGCTCTTCAGTATGGCCATTCTACTGCTAATGTTTGTCTATGGAGATTGCATGGCGGTGTGCTCGATTTTATACACCTGTCAGCAACGGGTGTGGCTGAAATAGCCGAATCCACTCATTTGAAGATGTGTCCACATACATTTGTTATATATAGTGTATATATAAAACAGGTAAATCCCATTTTTCAAGCATATCTCAAGAACTGTTTTTGTTACAAATTGACTCTTATCAGCACCTCACAACCCTTTCAATCTGCACAGCCCACTCCCCATCTCCCAGGAGCATGCCTGAGTGTCTGGGGGCACCATAAACGTAGGTCAAAAATATATATATATATATATATATTTTCGACCAAGCCATAAACCGGCCTCTCAAACTCTCTCTGACATGTGTGACTTAACCGTGATTGGTTGCTAATGGGCACGTTGTCAGGGGGCACGACACCTGACAGCTCTTCTCTCTGTGCAGCCCACTGTCTCCTCACTTCTCCTCTGAGTGGACTTGTGGGATGGAGTGCGTGCAGAAGTACTTTAATATTGTTGTTGTAACTTTGTGTGTTTACTGTTACTGATAGTTGTTTGATTATATATATAATTATATATATATTTATTATACAGTCCTGTGCTATTTCATTATTAATCCAGTCCATTCTGTTGTATTCTGGATCCATTTGCTTATCCTGTTGTATCCATTGCATTTATTCCCTGTCTTGTGTGTGTGTGTGTGTGTGTGTGTGTGTGTGTGTGTGTGTGTGTGTGTGTGTGTGTGTGTGTGTGTGTGTGTGTGTGTGTGTGTGTGTGTGTGTGTGTGTGTGTGTGTGTGTGTGTGTGTGTGTGTGTGTGTGTGTGTGTGTGTGTGTGTGTGTGTGTGTGTGTGTGTGTGTGTGTGTGTGTGTGTGTGTGAGTGAGTGAGTGAGTGAGTGAGTGAGTGAGTGAGTGAGTGAGTGAGTGAGTGAGTGAGTGAGTGAGTGAGTGAGTGAGTGAGTGAGTGAGTGAGTGAGTGAGTGAGTGAGTGAGTGAGTGAGTGAGAGAGAGAGAGAGAGAGAGAGAGAGAGAGAGAGAGAGAGAGAGAGAGAGAGAGAGAGAGAGAGAGAGAGAGAGAGAGAGAGAGAGAGAGAGAGAGAGAGAGAGAGAGAGAGAGAGAGAGAGAGAGAGAGAGAGAGAGAGAGAGAGAGAGAGAGAGAGAGAGAGAGAGAGAGAGAGAGAGAGGCATAGTCACTCTCTTTTGTGGAGGAAATTATGTACAAAACTTCTATGGAGACAACTCCATTACAAAGAACAAGTTGGTGGTTGGGAGAGGAAAAAATGTTGCATTTTGCATTGATTGAGGACCTCAAAAGATGCCTAAAGTGTCATGTCAATTAAACGTATCTCTTGAAACGGAATATGGGACGGATTATATCTACTGCAAAACTAACACAGTTTTAAGCACTCAAACAACGTTTCAAGTATTTTAAATGCACCCCCAATGAGCGCACGCACGTAGCGTAGCGGTCGGTTACGTCACAACACGTCATCACGCTTGCACTAGGAATTGCAAGATGGCGGAGAGTGCGGAATTGAAGGTAAAGCGCAGCTTGAAATCATTATAAATGTAAACGGTTAGCAAACGATATAATGCCAACGCAAATCTTCGCATGTGTAATTTAAACGACAAGGAACTAATTTTAGTGTGAATTTATGTGTATTTTTTGTGCAAAGGGATAACTTTAAAGGAATTCACTATAAGGGGAAAGCTGGAACATGTTATTGTTGATGTTGAGAGAGAACCGCTCGTTCGTTAGCGGTCTCCTGCATAGAATATCTTTATTAGCTAGCTAGCGGAATAATTAAAAAGTATTTTTCCTTTTCGGTCCATGTCAACTTAGTAGACATTTAGTTAAAAAGTATCTTATGACAATGATGGATCGTAGTTGACTGTTTGAATGAGGATGCCGTTATCAGCTAATTAGTTGGTCCGCGTTTGGAGGGGGACGAGCGGTCTTGACGTTCTGTCAAGCTAGTGAACAGAGGCTCCCGCTAGCGATGGGAGAAGGATTACATCTGCTTCTTGCTAGCTTAGGCGACTTTTCAAGCGTTTTCACTTTTATCAATTTCTCAAGACGCATAAAATGATGCACTTTTTAATGGTGACAAGCTGTTCTAATTTGAAAACGTTTTGTAGCCTGGTTTAGTTCGGTTACTTTTACACAGCGGTGGACTATCACTGAGTCATAGTGATAGATGTTGTAAAACGTGTAGCAATGTTCTTTTGATATGTTTATATCATTGAACACGTTTAGGCTTTATGCCAATCTTAACACGTTGCTCTGCATCGTAACCAAATGTTATTAGTCACGTGCGCCGAATACAACAGGTGTAGGTAGACCTTACAGTGAAATGCTTACTTACAAGCCCCTAACCAACAGTGCAGTTTCAATAAATACGGATAAAAGTAACACGTCCTTAAAGAGCAGCAATAAAATAATATATACCGGGGTGCCGGTTCATTCATTACAGTTCAAGTTCTGGTAACTTGTTTTGAGTTAGTTCAGCCCTAATTTACCCTCGCCCAAGATGTACTCTTTAACCCTATAAAGATGTATATCAATTGAACCTTTTTTGAAAATTATTTCTCGCTGATATGAAAGATAAGGTTCGTATGCTTCCAAAACCGTACCACAAGCGATGCTTGTTCATGTTCAGGCCGAGCGCTGGGGTTCGTAACAAAACTGTACAGAAGATGTCTTCTTCCAATTACTCTTATGCATAATGTAAAGGAACTGAGAGTCGTAATGTAATGGAACTGAGAGTCGTAATGTAATGGAACTGAGAGTCGTAATGTAATGGAACTGAGAGTCGTAATGTAATGGAACTGAGAGTCATAATGGAATGGAACTGAGAGTCGTAATGGAATGGAACTGAGAGTCGTAATGGAATGGAACTGAGAGTCGTAATGGAATGGAACTGAGAGTCGTAATGGAATGGAACTGAGAGTCGTAATGGAATGGAACTGAGAGTCGTAATGGAATGGAACTGAGAGTCATAATGGAATGGAACTGAGAGTCGTAATGTAATGGAACTGAGAGTCGTAATGTAATGGAACTGAGAGTCATAATGTAATGGAACTGAGAGTCGTAATGTAATGGAACTGAGAGTCATAATGGAATGGAACTGAGAGTCATAATGGAATGGAACTGAGAGTCGTAATGGAACTGAGAGTCGTAATGTAATGGAACTGAGAGTCATAATGGAATGGAACTGAGAGTCGTAATCTAATGGAACTGAGAGTCGTAATGGAACTGAGAGTCGTAATGTAATGGAACTGAGAGTCGTAATGTAATGGAACTGAGAGTCATAATGTAATGGAACTGAGAGTCGTAATGTAATGGAACTGAGAGTCATAATGGAATGGAACAGAGTCATAATGGAATGGAACTGAGAGTCATAATGGAATGGAACTGAGAGTCGTAATGGAATGGAACTGAGAGTCGTAATGGAATGGAACAGAGTCGTAATGGAATGGAACTGAGAGTCGTAATGGAACTGATAGTCGTAATGTAATGGAACAGAGTCGTAATGGAATGGAACAGAGTCGTAATGGAATGGAACTGAGAGTCGTAATGGAATGGAACTGAGAGTCGTAATGGAATGGAACTGAGAGTCATAATGGAACTGATAGTCGTAATGTAATGGAACTGATAGTCGTAATGGAACTGAGAGTCGTAATGGAATGGAACTGAGAGTCGTAATGGAATGGAACTGAGAGTCGTAATGTAATGGAACTGAGAGTCGTAATGTAATGGAACTGAGAGTCGTAATGTAATGGAACTGAGAGTCGTAATGTAATGGAACTGAGAGCCATAATGTAATGGAACTGAGAGTCGTAATGTAATGGAACTGAGAGTCGTAATGTAATGGAACTGAGAGTCATAATGTAATGGAACTGATCGTATGTAATGAACTGAGAGTCGTAATGTAATGGAACTGAGAGTCGTAATGTGATATGAACTGAGAGTCGTAATGGAACTGAGAGTCGTAATGTAATGGAACTGAGAGTCGTAATGTAATGGAACTGAGAGTCGTAATGTAATGGAACTGAGAGTCGTAATGTAATGGAACTGAGAGTCGTAATGTAATGGAACTGAGAGTCGTAATGTAATGGAACTGAGAGTCGTAATGTAATGGAACTGAGAGTCGTAATGGAACTGAGAGTCGTAATGTAATGGAACTGAGAGTCGTAATGTAATGGAACTGAGAGTCGTAATGTAATGGAACTGAGAGTCGTAATGGAACTGAGAGTCGTAATGTAATGGAACTGAGAGTCGTAATGTAATGGAACTGAGAGTCGTAATGTAATGGAACTGAGAGTCGTAATGTAATGGAACTGAGAGTCGTAATGTAATGGAACTGAGAGTCGTAATGTAATGGAACTGAGAGTCGTAATGTAATGGAACTGAGAGTCGTAATGTAATGGAACTGAGAGTCGTAATGTAATGGAACTGAGAGTCGTAATGTAATGGAACTGAGAGTCGTAATGTAATGGAACTGAGAGTCGTAATGTAATGGAACTGAGAGTCGTAATGTAATGGAACTGAGAGTCGTAATGTAATGGAACTGAGAGTCGTAATGTAATGGAACTGAGAGTCGTAATGTAATGGAACTGAGAGTCGTAATGTAATGGAACTGAGAGTCGTAATGTAATGGAACTGAGAGTGATGATCAAAGGCTACATTTATCCCTAAACTAGTTGTCAGAAATGCAAACCTGCATAGCAACCTTTTGCCTGAATGATTTCTCTCAGCATTGCTTGCATGGTGCCTTCAGAGCAATTGCCTTCTTGCCTTCCTAGAATTATCTCATTTAAAGCTAGTGCAGTTAATGTTTCTTGTGTGGTTCATAATCTAGTGTACTAGGATCACAAATCAATAGCAATTGATTCAGATGTAGACATACTTCAAAATGACATTTTGTTGTGATTCAAAAAGAGTGACATCAGTTTTCTCACGTCAACCATTTGATTAGGAACAGTATTTCAGACCGTGTTTTATTAGGAGTTGTCTCAGTCTGCACATCTATTGTGAGACGTTGCAGCTGACTATATGAGTTAGGGCCTAACTGACGATACCCGATGCTTGACAGGCTCCCTTTTGAGCTGCTATTGATCTGAGGGATATTTTTATACTTTTACTCCAAAGTGTTGCTATTGCTGTGTGCTTGGAAACTCAGTCCATATTAATGTCCTCGGGTGTATCTCTTCTACGGCACGGTGTTGGTGTTTAAGTCTTTATTCCTCACACATGTTGTCTGTTGTTGTAGTTTCTGTTCCTAAACCATGTCCAGGCTCAAACTCGGAGCAGATGGAGTTCGTATGACATGAGACTGCTTCCTACAAATAGTCTTTCACCGCTGATGATTAACGCTTCGTGTTTCTTGCAAATCATTACACTCACATCAGATCATCAACACTACAGTGGAGACAGTCAGTACATCAGATCATCAACACTACAGTGGAAACAGTCAGTACAGTGGAGACAGTCTACATCAGATCATCATCAATACAGTGGAGACAGTCAGTACATCAGATCATCAACACTACAGTGGAGACAGTCAGTACATCAGATCATCAACACTACAGTGGAGACAGTCAGTACAGTGGAGACAGTCTACATCAGATCATCACTACAGTGGAGACAGTCAGTACATCAGATCATCAACACTACAGTGGAGACAGTCAGTACATCAGATCATCACTACAGTGGAGACAGTCAGTACATCAGATCATCAACACTACAGTGGAGACAGTCAGTACATCAGATCATCAACACTACAGTGGAGACCGTCAGTACATCAGATCATCAACACTACAGTGGAGACAGTCAGTACATCAGATCATCACTACAGTGGAGACAGTCAGTACATCAGATCATCAACACTACAGTGGAGACAGTCAGTACATCAGATCATCACACTACAGTGGAGACAGTCAGTACATCAGATCATACTACAGTGGAGACAGTCAGTACATCAGATCATCAACACTACAGTGGAGACCGTCAGTACATCAGATCATCAACACTACAGTGGAGACAGTCAGTACATCAGATCATCACTACAGTGGAGACAGTCAGTACATCAGATCATCAACACTACAGTGGAGACAGTCAGTACATCAGATCATCATCACTACAGTGGAGACCGTCAGTACATCAGATCATCACTACAGTGGAGACAGTCAGTACATCAGATCACCAACACTACAGTGGAGACAGTCAGTACATCAGATCAACACTACAGTGGAGACAGTCAGTACATCAGATCATCACTACAGTGGAGACAGTCAGTACATCAGATCATCACTACAGTGGAGACAGTCAGTACATCAGATCATCACTACAGTGGAGACAGTCAGTACATCAGATCATCACTACAGTGGAGACAGTCAGTACATCAGATCATCACTACAGTGGAGACAGTCAGTACATCAGATCATCACTACAGTGGAGACAGTCAGTACATCAGATCATCACTACAGTGGAGACAGTCAGTACATCAGATCATCATCACTACAGTGGAGACAGTCAGTACATTCTGTCTCTCTCTCTTATCCTTAGCTCTGTGTTGAATGCTAGATCCACTGACCTGGTGTCTTCCAGGGTTGGGGATTTGAAGAAGTGAGAATACAAGACTCTCATGTTTTTAATGCCATAGGCTATACCCTACCTCCCAGTGGTAATGTTAGTGAGAAAAAGGCTTTGCAGATTTCGTGAACCATAGCTAGTGGTTGTAGTTCTCACTGAGTCAGTCTCTCCTCTCCTCTGAACTAGCCTCTGTAGAGGTGTGAGGTGACCCAAAGTTCATCAGTTGCTTGACTGGTAATGTGATCAAATGATTCAGAGCTGTCTTTCTCATCCCTGTTGAGTTGCAATACAGGTCTGATTCTGTAGGTTACACAGGTCTGATTCTGTAGGTTACACAGGTCTGATTCTGTAGGTTACACGGGTCTGATTCCGTAGGTAACACGGGTCTGATTCTGTAGGTAACACGGGTCTGATTCTGTAGGTAACACGGGTCTGATTCCGTAGGTAACACGGGTCTGATTCTGTAGGTAACACGGGTCTGATTCCGTAGGTAACACGGGTCTGATTCTGTAGGTAACACAGGTCTGATTCTGTAGGTAACACAGGTCTGATTCTGTAGGTAACACAGGTCTGATTCTGTAGCTCAGTTGGTAGAGCATGGTGCTTGCAATGCCAGGTACCACCCATACGTAAAATGTATGCACACATGACTGTAAATCGCTTTGGATAAAAGCATCTGCTAATTGGCATAGAAACTGCTAGAATATTAAATCTACTCCTTAAATTGGTACGGGATGTAACCCGTGTTTCAAGATGCATCGATCCATAACTCAACTCTTAGGCTCATCCATGGCTTCAAATAATCTGTGGTTTCTGAAATCTGTCAGAAATAGGCCTAAAATGGCCTCAAATGTATTGCGTTGATTGTTTTTGGAAGCTATAGACAAGACACAGACTATGTTGTTGCTTAAAACATTTCAATTGTTGCTATTGTAAAAGTCCTTCATCTGCATTAGTCTCATTCTGCAGACAGCTGCACCAATGGGCCTGTACAGTAACTCCTCCTGCTCTGGAAGCTTACAGGTGAAGTCTATTTGTAGAGCCTGTGGCTAGGCTAATCTCTAAATGACACGGTTCTCTCTCCCTCTGTCTCTCTCCGCCTCTGTCTCTCTCTGCCTCTGTCTCTCTCTCTCTCTGCCTCTGTCTCTCTCCGCCTCTGTCTCTCTCTGCCTCTCTCTGTCTCTCTCTGCCTCTGTCTCCCTCTGTCTCTCTGCCTCTGTCTCTCTGTCTCTCTGCCTCTGTCTCTCTCTGCCTCTGTCTCTCTCCCTCTGTCTCTCTCCCTCTGTCTCTCTGCCTCTGTCTCTCTGCCTCTGTCTCTCCCTTCCTCTGTCTCTCCCTTCCTCTGTCTCTCCCTTCCTCTGTCTCTCTCTCCCTCTGTCTCTCTCTCTCTCTGTCTCTCTCTCTCTGTCTCTGTCTCTGTCTCTCTGTGTCTCTCTCTCTCAGCACCAGGCTACCTCTCATAGGTAGGATCAGTGCTATTCAGAAGAAGAGACGTGTGCTCAGTAATCACCAAAGTGGATGATGACTGTTTTCTTCGTGTGTGTGTGTGTGTGTGTGTGTGAGAGAGATGATAGCGGTTGTGTGGTGTGATGTTACTGCTTTGAACTCATAGCCTACTACTTCTCAAACTGTTCCATTGCATCATGACTAACTAGTAACTGAGAGGCTATGTGTTTGGACTGGACTGTTTGTGACAATCAGATTCTTCACAGGCTGATTTCATTAATGGGGGACTGAGCTGACTAAGGGAAACGTGCTATATTGACCCAGCATGACTTCACCTTAAGACCAGACACAGACATTTAGTTGAAGTTAAAGAGATTAGTTCCTTAGATAGATCATCAATGGCATCGTCCGGCCAGACTGCTCATAGAGGACCGATGGTGGAGGTAAAACATCAGAAACACATTTGGTTTTTACTGAGGTCGGTCTTCCCTTTAATTGGTCACAATACCTTTATTGTTCAATGCACAGTGTGGTGTTGAGACAGATTGTGAAATTTCATTATAGCCTTCGGGTACCAAAAGTATAATTGACAATTTCTGCCCAAAAATAGCCTGCCTCTGCTCGCTACCAGCCGGGGTGATTTTGAAGCCCTGTGTTGCCGTGGAAACATATATAACTGGTGTTATGGGCTGGCTGGACATATAATGGAAGCAGGTTTGAAAATTATTTGCATTGAAGCTTCTTTGGATATCCAGGTTTTCAGACCAGGTTTACGGCTGACGTCAGATCAGTTGAAAAGTTCTGTCTGATCAAAGCCTAGGCTATAACACTAGTGGTTCTACTGTTCCTCTTGTTGAGGAAAGGTGTGAATATGTTCTGAAAGCTGCAGAGAGAAAGCTGCAGAGAGAAAGGTGTGAATATGTTCTTAAATCTGCAGAGAGAAAGGTGTGAATATGTTCTTAAATCTGCAGAGAGAAAGCAGCAGAAGGATTGGGAGGGAGAATATATCACCTCTCTCAACAGATGATTTCCTCCTACCTGGGAGCAGCTCCAGTACCTATTTCCAGGTTTCACAGTTTCTCCTCACAGTTAGCCCTCTGTACACCTTCCCACAGCCTTTAGTTACACTACTGCAGCACAGAGACACTGTCTAAGGATGAAAGCTAAAATAACAACTAAATGCTTTAAATAGCCAGTTTCTTATTGTTGTTTAATTATGCTCCTATAAAAAGTGAAAACATAATTTTCTGATTCTGACACCGTGTTACTATCGTAGACACTACATGTCAGTCAATTAAACCATTACCCAAAATATTGCATCGATTTTAATGGACATGACAGCAGGTTGTGACCCGGCCTCACCCTCACTTAATAATGACTAAACATAGAACCGGCCTCTCCCCCGGCCTCTCCCCCGGCCTCTCCCCCGGCCTCTCCCCCGGCCTCTCCCCCGGCCTCTCCCCCGGCCTCGCCCCCGGCCTCTCCCCCGGCCTCTCCCCCGGCCTCTCCCCCGGCCTCTCCCCTGGCCTCTCCCCCGGCCTCTCCCAATCACCTCTGAGCTGAACATGTCTCATTAAGAAATGGAGTGTGCCGAAGACTAGATGTATTTCCAGTGGATGCTCTAACCATTTGGATTTAATTTGAGTTGGCATGTTAGGCCACAACAGAGGAAATCCCCTTTCTATTCCCGGAAACAGACATTTTAAAGAAAACATCGTAACCCTAACAGTATACTTTGGTTTCACTTGTTTATTTCGGTGTCGACCGACTGTGCAGAAATTTGCATGATGTTTCCTGTGTCATTGCACGTTACTTGGAACTGGAGTCAGCCGGCAAGCAGAACCACACCTGACTGGAGTCTGCCGGCAAGCAGAACCACACCTGACTGGAGTCAGCCGGCAAGCAGAACCACACCTGACTGGATTCGGCTGGCAAGCAGAACCACACCTGACTGGAGTCGGCCGGCAAGCAGAACCACACCTGGCACACATCTGGCAGATGTCAGATGAGGCAGATGTCTCTCTCTCTGATTGCAGTAGGCTGAGGCAGATACCTCAGTTTCTCTGATTGCAGTAGGCTGAGGCAGATATCTCTCTCTCTGATTGCAGTAGGCTGAGGCAGATATCTCAGTTTCTCTGATTGCAGTAGGCTGAGGCAGATATCGCAGTCTCTCTGATTGCAGTAGGCTGAGGCAGATATCTCAGTCTCTCTGATCGCAGTAGGCTGAGTCAGATATCTCAGTCTCTCTGATTGCAGTAGGCTGAGGCAGATATCGTAGTCTCTCTGATTGCAGTAGGCTGAGGCAGATATCTCAGTCTCTCTGATTGTAGTAGGCTGAGGCAGATATCGCAGTCTCTCTGATTGCAGTAGGCTCAGGCAGATATCGCAGTCTCTCTGATTGCAGTAGGCTGAGGCACATATCGCAGTCTCTCTGATTGCAGTAGGCTGAGGCACATATCGCAGTCTCTCTGATTGCAGTAGGCTGAGGCACATATCTCAGTCTCTCTGATTGCAGTAGGCTGAGGCAGATATCGCAGTCTCTCTGATTGCAGTAGGCTGGGGCAGATATCTCAGTCTCTCTGATTGCAGTAGGCTGGGGCAGATATCTCAGTCTCTCTGATTGCAGTAGGCTGGGGCAGATATCGCAGTCTCTCTGATTGCAGTAACTGTCCCCAGGGTGTCACAACAAGATAGAGAAGTAACATGGGCTCTTCTAATGGAGCCCTTTCCAGCTACTTGGCTAGTCTACCGTCTAACACCGGGTCCTTACTATAGGTTGTGTGGACCATGGAGCCCTTTCCAGCTACTTGGCTAGTCTACCGTCTAACACCGGGTCCTTACTATAGGTTGTGTGGACCATGGAGCCCTTTCCAGCTACTTGGCTAGTCTACCGTCTAACACCGGGTCCTTACTATAGGTTGTGTGGACCATGGAGCCCTTTCCAGCTACTTGGCTAGTCTACCGTCTAACACCGGGTCCTTACTATAGGTTGTGTGGACCATGGAGGTGGAAGAACACAGGATGGGCGAAGAAAGGAAAAGAAACTAGGCGTCCAATGACGACACTGCAGAGATCGAAGATGTGCGCACAATCTTGCAACGGATGGTTCTGATCGGGGAAAGCCCAGTGGATCGGGGAAAGCCCAGTGGATCGGGGAAAGCCCAGTTTCACCTACCACACCATCTCTCTCTCTATGATAGTTTCACCTACCACACCATCTCTCTCTCTCTCTCTCTCTCTCTCTCTCTGATAGTTTCACCTACCACACCATCTCTCTCTCTCTCTGATAGTTTCACCTACCACACCATCTCTCTCTCTCTCTATGTTAGTTTCACCTACCACACCATCTCTCTCTCTCTCTGATAGTTTCACCTACCACACCATCTCTCTCTCTCTCTCTCTCTCTCTCTATGATAGTTTCACCTACCACACCATCTCTCTCTCTCTCTGATAGTTTCACCTACCACACCATCTCTCTCTCTCTCTCTCTCTCTCTCTCTGATAGTTTCACCTACCACACCATCTCTCTCTCTCTCTCTCTCTCTCTCTCTCTCTCTCTGATAGTTTCACCTACCACACCATCTCTCTCTCTCTATGATAGTTTCACCTACCACACCATCTCTCTCTCTCTCTCTCTCTCTCTCTCTCTCTCTCTCTATGATAGTTTCACCTACCACACCATCTCTCTCTCTCTCTGATAGTTTCACCTACCACACCATCTCTCTCTCTCTCTCTCTCTATGATAGTTTCACCTACCACACCATCTCTCTGACTTTTTCAATTGACTTTATTGACATGGCAAGTTCATTATTACTTACATTGTCAAAGTATACATATCGAAAAATAAAATAAAAATATATATTTATATATAAATAAATGGTGGGACCAACAGCAATAATAATAGTAGTAGTGGACATGGGTTTACCATTAACAACAACTACAACAACAATATTAATAGTAGTAGTGGACATGGGATTACCATTAACAACAACTACAACAACAATAATAATAGTAGTAGTGGACATGGGATTACCATTAACAACAACTACAACAGCAATAATAATAGTAGTAGTGGACATGGGATTACCATTAACAACAACTACAACAGCAATAATAATAGTAGTAGTGGACATGGGATTACCATTAACAACAACTACAACAGCAATAATAATAGTAGTAGTGGACATGGGATTACCATTAACAACAACTACAACAGCAATAATAATAGTAGTAGTGGACATGGGATTACCATTAACAACAACTACAACAACAATAATAATAGTAGTAGTGGACATGGGTTTACCATTAACAACAACTACAACAGCAATAATAATAGTAGTAGTGGACATGGGTTTACCATTAACAACAACTACAACAGCAATAATAATAGTAGTAGTGGACATGGGTTTACCATTAACAACAACTACAACAGCAATAATAATAGTAGTAGTGGACATGGGTTTACCATTAACAACAACTACAACAGCAATATTAATAGTAGTAGTGGACATGGGTTTACCATTAACAACAACTACAACAGCAATAATAATAGTAGTAGTGGACATGGGTTTACCATTACCAACAACTACAACAACAATAATAATAGTAGTAGTGGACATGGGTTTACCATTAACAACAACTACAACAGCAATAATAATAGTAGTAGTGGACATGGGTTTACCATTAACAACAACTACAACAGCAATAATAATAGTAGTAGTGGACATGGGTTTACCATTAACAACAACTACAACAGCAATAATAATAGTAGTAGTGGACATGGGTTTACCATTAACAACAACTACAACAACAATAATAATAGTAGTAGTGGACATGGGTTTACCATTAACAACAACTACAACAACAATAATAATAGTAGTAGTGGACATGGGTTTACCATTAACAACAACTACAACAACAATAATAATAGTAGTAGTGGACATGGGTTTACCATTAACAACAACTACAACAGCAATATTAATAGTAGTAGTGGACATGGGTTTACCATTAACAACAACTACAACAACAATAATAATAGTAGTAGTGGACATGGGTTTACCATTAACAACAACTACAACAGCAATAATAATAGTAGTAGTGGACATGGGATTACCATCAACTACAACAACAATATTAATGAGAACAACAATACATTAAAGCAATAGTAGTAGACCAGTATCAACATGACTGAGAAGACACATGACCTGGTAGTAGACCAGTGTCAACATGACTGAGAAGACACATGACCTGGTAGTAGACCAGTGTCAACATGACTGAGAAGACACATGACCTGGTAGTAGACCAGTGTCAACATGACTGAGAAGACACATGACCTGGTAGTAGACCAGTCTCAACATGACTGAGAAGACACATGACCTGGTAGTAGACCAGTGTCAACATGACTGAGAAGACACATGACATGGTAGTAGACCAGTATCAACATGACTGAGAAGACACATGACCTGGTAGTAGACCAGTGGCAACATGACTGAGAAGACACATGACCTGGTAGTAGACCAGTGTCAACATGACTGAGAAGACACATGACCTGGTAGTAGACCAGTGTCAACATGACTGAGAAGACACATGACCTGGTAGTAGACCAGTGTCAACATGACTGAGAAGACACATGACCTGGTAGTAGACCAGTGTCAACATGACTGAGAAGACACATGACATGGTAGTAGACCAGTGTCAACATGACTGAGAAGACACATGACCTGGTAGTAGACCAGTCTCAACATGACTGAGAAGACACATGACCTGGTAGTAGACCAGTGGCAACATGACTGAGAAGACACATGACCTGGTAGTAGACCAGTGTCAACATGACTGAGAAGACACATGACCTGGTAGTAGACCAGTATCAACATGACTGAGAAGACACATGACCTGGTAGTAGACCAGTGTCAACATGACTGAGAAGACACATGACCTGGTAGTAGACCAGTGGCAACATGACTGAGAAGACACATGACCTGGTAGTAGACCAGTGTCAACATGACTGAGAAGACACATGACCTGGTAGTAGACCAGTGGCAACATGACTGAGAAGACACATGACCTGGTAGTAGACCAGTGTCAACATGACTGAGAAGACACATGACCTGGTAGTAGACCAGTGGCAACATGACTGAGAAGACACATGACCTGGTAGTAGACCAGTGTCAACATGACTGAGAAGACACATGACCTGGTAGTAGACCAGTGGCAACATGACTGAGAAGACACATGACCTGGTAGTAGACCAGTGGCAACATGACTGAGAAGACACATGACCTGGTAGTAGACCAGTGGCAACATGACTGAGAAGACACATGACCTGGTAGTAGACCAGTGGCAACATGACTGAGAAGACACATGACCTGGTAGTAGACCAGTGTCAACATGACTGAGAAGACACATGACCTGGTAGTAGACCAGTGGCAACATGACTGAGAAGACACATGACCTGGTAGTAGACCAGTGGCAACATGACTGAGAAGACACATGACCTGGTAGTAGACCAGTGTCAACATGACTGAGAAGACACATGACCTGGTAGTAGACCAGTATCAACATGACTGAGAAGACACATGACCTGGTAGTAGACCAGTGTCAACATGACTGAGAAGACACATGACCTGGTAGTAGACCAGTGGCAACATGACTGAGAAGACACATGACCTGGTAGTAGACCAGTGTCAACATGACTGAGAAGACACATGACCTGGTAGTAGACCAGTGGCAACATGACTGAGAAGACACATGACCTGGTAGTAGACCAGTGTCAACATGACTGAGAAGACACATGACATGGTAGTAGACCAGTCTCAACATGACTGAGAAGACACATGACCTGGTAGTAGACCAGTGTCAACATGACTGAGAAGACACATGACATGGTAGTAGATCAGTGTCAACATGACTGAGAAGACACATGACCTGGTAGTAGACCAGTGTCAACATGACTGAGAAGACACATGACCTGGTAGTAGACCAGTGTCAACATGACTGAGAAGACACATGACATGGTAGTAGACCAGTGTCAACATGACTGAGAAGACACATGACATGGTAGTAGATCAGTGTCAACATGACTGAGAAGACACATGACCTGGTAGTAGACCAGTGTCAACATGACTGAGAAGACACATGACCTGGTAGTAGACCAGTGTCAACATGACTGAGAAGACACATGACATGGTAGACCAGTGGCAACATGACTGAGAAGACACATGACCTGGTAGTGGACCAGTGTCAACATGACTGAGAAGACACATGACCTGGTAGTAGACCAGTGTCAACATGACTGAGAAGACACATGACATGGTAGTAGATCAGTGTCAACATGACTGAGAAGACACATGACCTGGTAGTAGACCAGTCTCAACATGACTGAGAAGACACATGACATGGTAGTAGACCAGTGTCAACATGACTGAGAAGACACATGACATGGTAGTAGACCAGTGTCAACATGACTGAGAAGACACATGACCTGGTAGTAGACCAGTGTCAACATGACTGAGAAGACATGACATGGTATGAAAGACAAAACAAAACAAGATGGGAAATATTATCGACATTACTTTTCACTTTTCACTGGCTGTCCATCAGGTTGTGGCAGGCTTTTCACCCAATAAATATTGGATTTTTTCTTCATCTTTTATAGTTTCATATTCTTAGTATTGAATTATAATTTTGGGAAAGAAATATTCTCTTTGGTCTGAGTATTTGTCACAGTGTAGTAGGAAATGCAGCTCTGTCTCTACCTCTCCCCTGGAGCAGAGTGAGCACAGCCTGTCCACTCTGGGCAGCCAGGTTTGTCTGTGACGACTGGTCTCTATAGCCAGACTGTGCTCACTGAGTCTGTCTCTCTCTCTCTCTGATAGTTTCACCTACCACACCATGTCTCTCTCTCGCTCTCTCTGATAGTTTCACCTACCACACCATGTCTCTCTCTCTCTCTCTCTCTCTCCCTCTCTCTCTCTCTCTCCCTCTCTCTCTCTCTCGCGCGCTCTCGCTCTCTGATAGTTTCACCTACCACACCATGTCTCTCTCTCTCTCTCTCTCTCTCTCGCTCTCTGATAGTTTCACCTACCACACCATGCCTCTCTCTCTCTCTCTCTCTCTCTCTCTCTCTCTCTCTCTCTCTCTCTCTCTCCCCCTCTCTCGCGCGCTCTCGCTCTCTGATAGTCTCACCTACCTCTCTCTCTCTCTCGCTCTCTCTCTCTCATAGTTTCACCTACCTCTCTCTCTCGCTCTCTCTCTCTGATAGTTTCACCTACCACACCATCTCTCTCTCTGCCTTCCTCAACCTCTTTCATTCTCTCCCTTCCTCTGTGGATGATTGAGGCCAAGGTCGAGGGAGAGGTCCGGCCCAATCCAGCAGGTGGTTTCCTGTGTTGCTGGGAATTTATTTATGTGAGTGGGTTATGTACACAGACAAAGCAGCAACCTGTACACACACTGGCATTACACTAGCAGCAACCTGTACACTGGCATTACACTAGCAGCAACCTGTACACTGGCATTACACTAGCAGCAACCTGTACACACACTGGCATTACACTAGCAGCAACCTGTACACACACTGGCATTACACTAGCAGCAACCTGCACACTGGCATTACACTAGCAGCAACCTGTACACTGGCATTACACTAGCAGCAACCTGTACACTAGCAGCAACCTGTACACTGGCATTACACTAGCAGCAACCTGTACACTAGCAGCAACCTGTACACTGGCATTACACTAGCAGCAACCTGCACACTGGCATTACACTAGCAGCAACCTGTACACTAGCAGCAACCTGTACACTGGCATTACACTAGCAGCAACCTGTACACTAGCAGCAACCTGTACACTAGCAGCAACCTGTACACAGACAAAGCAGCAACCTGTACACTGGCATTACACTCGCAGCAACCTGTACACTGGCATTACACTAGCAGCAACCTGTACACACACTGGCATTACACTAGCAGCAACCTGCACACTGGCATTACACTAGCAGCAACCTGTACACTAGCAGCAACCTGTACACAGACAAAGCAGCAACCTGTACACTGACATTACACTAGCAGAAACCTGTACACTGACATTACACTAGCAGAAACCTGTACACTAACATTACAATAGCAGCAACCTGTACACTAGCAGCAACCTGTACACAGACAAAGCAGCAACCTGTACACTGGCATTTCACTAGCAGCAACCTGTACACTGGCATTACACTAGCAGCAACCTGTACACTGGCATTACACTAGCAGCAACCTGTACACTGGCATTACACTAGCAGCAACCTGTAAACTGGCATTACACTAGCAGCAACCTGTACACTAGCAGCAACCTGTACACTGGCATTACACTAGCAGCAACCTGTACACTGGCATTACACTAGCAGCAACCTGTAAACTGGCATTACACTAGCAGCAACCTGTACACTGACATTACACTAGCAGCAACCTGTACACTGGCATTACACTAGCAGCAACCTGTACACTGGCATTACACTAGCAGCAACCTGTACACTGACATTACACTAGCAGCAACCTTTACACTGGCATTACACTAGCAGCAACCTGTACACTGGCATTACACTAGCAGCAACCTGTACACTGGCATTACACTAGCAGCAACCTGTACACTGACATTACACTAGCAGCAACCTGTACACTGGCATTACACTAGCAGCAACCTGTACACTGGCATTACACTAGCAGCAACCTGTACACTGACATTACACTAGCAGCAACCTGTACACTGACATTACACTAGCAGCAACCTGTACACTGGCAGCAACCTGTACACTAGCATTACACTAGCAGCAACCTGTACACTGGCATTACACTAGCAGAAACATGTACACTAGCATTACACTAGCAGCAACCTGTACACTAGCATTACACTAGCAGCAACCTGTACACTAGCAGCAACCTGTACACTGGCATTACACTAGCAGCAACCTGTACACTAGCAGCAACCTGTACACTGACATTACACTGGCAGCAACCTGTACACTGACATTACACTAGCAGCAACCTGTACACTGGCATTACACTAGCAGCAACCTGTACACTGGCAGCAACCTGTACACTGACTTTACACTAGCAGCAACCTGTACACTGACATTACACTAGCAGCAACCTGTACACTGACTTTACACTAGCAGCAACCTGTACACTGGCATTACACTAGCAGCAACCGGTACACTGACATTACACTGGCAGCATTGACTCCACTCTTTTGGTTTCAGGTTGAAAACAACATTGTCGTGGCAAAGTCTGGACTTGCATTGTGCTGCTCAGTCTAGCCGGGGGTTGAGAAATCAGCCCTGCCTGTGGGCATGCTGGGACCAAACTTTTGTAGCCCGGGGCAAAGTGGCACACCTGGCTTTCTGCCAGACGTAGGCTACAGCCTAGGTATGTCCTGTCTGAACCACTTCCTTCAAAGGAAAAGGGGAAATATCCTCCTCCCTTAAGTCTCCATACTGTCCTGGTAGATGTAGTAGAAGTACTAGTCTCTTCTGTCCTGTAGCCAGCTACATCCTCCTGAGACAGTAACATGTTCTGTCTCTCCTGTAGCTAGCTCCTTCCTCCTGAGACGGTAACATGCTCTGTCTCTCCTGTAGCTAGCTCCTTCCTCCTGAGACGGTAACATGCTCTGTCTCTCCTGTAGCTAGCTCCTTCCTCCTGAGACGGTAACATGCTCTCTCTCCTGTAGCTAGCTCCTTTCTCCTGAGACAGTAACATGCTCTCTCTCCTGTAGCTAGCTCCTTCCTCCTGAGACAGTAACATGCTCTGTCTCTCCTGTAGCTAGTTCCTTTCTCCTGTAGCTAGTTCCTTTCTCCTGTAGCTAGTTCCTTTCTCCTGTAGCTAATTCCTTTCTCCCGTAGCTAGTTCCTTTCTCCCGTAGCTAGTTCCTTTCTCCTGAGACAGTAACATGCTCTGTCTCTCCTGTAGCCAGCTCCTTCCTCCTGAGACAGTAACATGCTCTGTCTCTCTTGTAGCTAGTTCCTTCCTCCTGAGACAGTAACATGCTCTGTCTCTCCTGTAAGCTAGCTCCTTCCTCCTGAGACAGTAACATGCTCTGTCTCTCCTGTAGCTAGCTCCTTTCTCCTGAGACAGTAACATGCTCTGTCTCTCCTGTAGCTAGTTCCTTCCTCCTGAGATAGTAACATGCTCTGTCTCTCCTGTAGCTAGTTCCTTTCTCCTGTAGCTAGTTCCTTTCTCCCGTAGCTAGTTCCTTTCTCCCTTAGCTAGTTCCTTTCTCCTGAGACAGTAACATGCTCTGTCTCTCCTGTAGCCAGCTCCTTCCTCCTGAGACAGTAACATGCTCTGTCTCTCTTGTAGCTAGTTCCTTCCTCCTGAGACAGTAACATGCTCTGTCTCTCCTGTAGCTAGCTCCTTTCTCCTGAGACAGTAACATGCTCTGTCTCTCCTGTAGCTAGCTCCTTCCTCCTGAGACAGTAACATGCTCTGTCTCTCCTGTAGCTAGCTCCTTTCTCCTGAGACAGTAACATGCTCTGTCTCTCCTGTAGCTAGTTCCTTTCTCCTGTAGCTAGTTCCTTTCTCCTGTAGCTAGTTCCTTTCTCCTGTAGCTAGTTCCTTTCTCCTGTAGCTAGTTCCTTTCTCCTGAGACAGTAACATGCTCTGTCTCTCCTGTAGCTAGCTCCTTCCTCCTGAGACAGTAACATGCTCTGTCTCTCTTGTAGCTAGTTCCTTCCTCCTGAGACAGTAACATGCTCTGTCTCTCCTGTAGCTAGCTCCTTTCTCCTGAGACAGTAACATGCTCTGTCTCTCCTGTAGCTAGTTCCTTTCTCCTGTAGCTAGTTCCTTTCTCCTGTAGCTAGCTCCTTTCTCCTGAGACAGTAACATGCTCTGTCTCTCCTGTAGCTATCTCCTTCCTCCTGAGACAGTAACATGCTCTGTCTCTCCTGTAGCTAGCTCCTTCCTCCTGAGACAGAAACATGCTCTGTCTCTCCTGTAGCTATCTCCTTCCTCCTGAGACAGTAACATGCTCTGTCTCTCCTGTAGCTAGCTCCTTTCTCCTGAGACAGTAACATGCTCTGTCTCTCCTGTAGCTAGCTCCTTTCTCCTGAGACAGTAACACGCTCTGTCTCTCCTGTAGCTAACTCCTTCCTCCTGAGACAGTAACGTGCTCTGCCTGTGTAATGTGCCCAGAGAGCACAATGAAATGAGGTATTTTCAGAGTTGATCTCGAGCCAGTGGATCTGGAAGGCTGAGAGATGGGAGGATGGATAGTGGGAGGGGGAGGGAGGATGAGGATGGAGTGGGGGGGGATGCTGGTACACAGACTAAAGCTCTACTCTCTCTAGCAGAGCTTTATATAATGGGGCAGGTAGTGTCCACCCCCACAACAGCCACACACACACATCCATAACAGCACACACTCCCACACTGCAGAGCCGTGCCGTCTGACAGGCCATAATCAGCTTCATCTCCCAGTCACCTAGCTAGAAATGAGGAGCTGCATCTCTGTTAGCCAGTAAGACACCCGCTATAAAACAGACAAGGAGATGTGCAGTGTGTGTTTCTGACGAAGTGTGGATGCATTAATCCCTCCATGTCTCTGGCTGTTCAGCTGGGTTAGAGTTTGGGCAAAGGTTATCCTGAAGTTGTGGACCACAGAACACAGCAAAACTCTAGATTACACTGATAGAGGGATTTTGGGTCCTGTCTGGAACCAAAAGCATGTTGTCTTTGGTACTCTGTGATTATTCTTAGTGATGGGGAAAATCTATACAGCAGTCTATGGCACTGCATCTCAGGGCTAGAGCCGTCAATACAGACCCTGGTTCAATTCCAGGTTGTATCACAACCGGCCGTGATTGGGAGTCCCATAGGCTGCGCACAATTGGCCAAGCGTCGTTGTAAATAAGAATTTGTTCTTAACTGACTTGCCTAGTTAAATAAATAAAATATATTTTTTACTATATATATCGTATTTTTGCGCTAGTTTTCTGTAACTGCACCAAAACACCAGTACTTTTATTTCCATGGCTGATCAAAACGTGTTTTCTCATGACTCTCTCTCCTTTCTGCAGCAGACATATGGTGAACAATATGTTTGGAACATTGAATCGCAATAAAATCCCACTATGGGATCACAGTACATATAGAATGGTGAGAATCACCATACATATCGTATCGGGGCACCTAAGAGTGGTGATAGTATCATATCATGAGGTCCCTGGTCATTCCTATCCCAGACTAATCTGTGATAATTCTGTATCCTGTCTTACTAGAGTTGTTGTCTTCCTGTTAATGGAAGAACTAGGATTTTATTATTATTATTATTATAATTTAACCAGGTAGGCTAGTTGAGGACAAGTTCTCATTTACAACTGTGACCTGGCCAAGCAGTGCGACACCACCACCAACAACACAGAGTTACACATGGAATAAACAAGAGTACAGTCAATAACTCAATAGGGAAAATAAGTCTATATACAGTGTGTGCAAATGGCGTGAGGAGGTACGGCAATAAATAGACCATAGTAGCAACATAATTACAATTTAGCAGATTGACACTGGAGTGATAGATGAGCACATGATGATGTGCAAGTAGTTATACTGGTGTGCAAAAGAGCAGAAAAGTAAATAAAAACAATATGGGGATGAGGTAGTTGGGTGTGCTATTTACAGATGGACTATGTACAGCTGCAGCGATCGGTTAGCTGCTCAGATAGCTGATGTTTAAAGTTAGTGAGGGAAATGTAAGTCATACCTGCTGGAGCTCGTGCTATGGGTGGGTGTTGTTATCGTGACCAGTGAGCTGAGGTAAGGCGGAGCTTTACCTAGCATAGACATATAGATGACCTGGAGCCAGTGGGTCTGGCGACGAATATGTAGCGAGAGCCAGCCGACTAGAGCATACAGGTCGCAGTGGTGGGTGGTATAAGGGGCTTTGGTAACAAAACGGATGGCACTGTGATCGACTGCATCCAGTTTGCTGAGTAGAGGTCGAGGATCGGTAGGATAGTCAGTTTTACTCAGGTTAGTTTGGCGGCGTGAGTGA
Source organism: Oncorhynchus kisutch (assembly GCF_002021735.2). Classification (NCBI taxonomy): domain Eukaryota; kingdom Metazoa; phylum Chordata; class Actinopteri; order Salmoniformes; family Salmonidae; genus Oncorhynchus; species Oncorhynchus kisutch. The sequence continues at coordinate 9,185,221 of NW_022261980.1, read as the reverse complement.
AGGAGGCTTTGTTGTGAAATAGGAAGCCGATTATAGATTTAGTTTTGGATTGGAGATGTTTAATGTGAGTCTGGAAGGAGAGTTTACAGTCTAGCCAGACACCTGGGTATTTGTAGTTGTCCACATATTCTAGGTCAGAACCGTCCAGAGTAGTGATGCGGGCAGGTGCGGGCAGCGAACGGTTGAAAAGCATGCATTTGGATTTACTAGCGTTTCAGAGCAGTTGGAGGCCATGGAAGGAGTGTTGTATGGCATTGAAGCTCGTTTGAAGGTTTGTTAACACAGTGTCCAAAGAAGGGCCAGATGTATACAGAATGGTGTCGTCTGCATAGAGGTCGATCAGGGAATCACCCGCTGATCTCTGTCTGCGAAGTAGTTGGTGAACCAGGCGAGGCAGTCATTAGAGAAACCAACGCCGCCGATAAGAATACGGTGATTGACAAAGTCGAAAGCCTTGGCCAGGTCGATGAAGACGGCTGCACAATACTGTCTTTTATCGATGGCGGTTATGATATCGTTTAGTACCTTGAGCGTGTCTGAGGTGCACCCATGACCAGCTCGGATACCGGATTGCACAGCGGAGAAGGTACGGTGTGATTCGAAATGGTCAGGGTGTGGTCATTTGACCGCGGACCCATAGCAGATGCAGGCAATGAGGCAGTGATCGCCGAGATCCTGATTGAAAACAGCAGAGGTGTATTTGGAGGACAAGTTGGTCAGGGTAATATCTATGAGGGTGCCCATGTTTACGGATTTAGGGTTGTACCTGGTGGTTTCCTTGATCATTTGTGTGAGATTGAGGGCATCTAGCTTAGATTGCAGGACTGCTGGGGTGTTAAGCATATCCCAGTTTAGGTCACCTAACAGAACGAACTCCGAAGATAGATGGGGGTGCAATCAATTCACATATGGTGTCTAGGGCACAGCTGGGGGCTGAGGTGGGTCAATAACAGGCGGCAACAGTGAAGGACTTATTTCTGGAGAGATACATTTTTAAAATTAGAAACTCGGATCTGTTTGGGCAAAGACCTGGAAAGTATGACAGAACTTTGCAAGCTCTCTCTGCAGTAGATTGCAACTCCTCCCCCTTTGGCAGTTCTATCTTGACGGAAAATGTTGTAGTTGGGTATGGAAATCTCAGATTTTTTGGTGGCCTTCCTAGGTCAGGATTCAGACACGGCAAGGATGAAGATCAAGTGTTGGAAATCCAGTGTCTGTTCTGTCCTGAAAGAAGAGCTTGCAAAATCTTCTGATTTGTGTTGTGTATCACGTTATGTAATATTTTCACTTTTTGAGCAATGGACAATCAAAACCAGGTGAAGGTAATTGTGTTTGAAGAATGTTTTAAAAACCAGACATGTTGTATCAACCGATTTCAAACTGGCACATTGTGTAATTTCAAGCCAAGGAAAGTGCAAATTTGATCACAAAGATCTCAAATAGGTAATGGTAGATTTAACATATAAGTTTAAACATTATTTAAAAACAATTTAAATATAGTATATAGAAATGTTGTGAGACTATACTAGATGAAGAATCAATATTTCTTTAGATTGAGTATTTATTGGGTCATTATTCTAGTGTATTATGTATGTTTGTAATAGTGTGTTATATGTGAAAGTGTGTTAGCATTCAAATACAATTTATAATACAAAGGACTCTTGGAAGATTAGTCCAAATGGGGACTAAAAGAGATCATAATAAAATCAAACACCCAGGGTAGGACTGCACGATATGGCCAAGTATTGGGAGTGCGATTGACTTGCATTATAGATCAAAACACTTGAACTGTTTAAATCATAGAAGTATAATAATTTATAGTAAGAAGCAAAGTGGAAGGTGGGATCGTTCTTGTTTGGAACAATCTGTTCGAAATGCATTTGACCTAACAGTACAGCATGCAAACTTCTAGTGAATTTAACAGCGAGAAAGATGGAACTGCCGCGTTTGAGTTGCAGGGGGCGGAGCTTAGTGTGTGTGGAAAGCAGCCGCAGGAAGAGAGACGACAAACTGACCAAACTATTAAAAACTGATGCTACACACGGCTGAGTGGCGTTTTCAAAATATTTATTGCGATATGGATATTGCACATGTCAATATTGTGATTTAGATGTGAATTAGATGGAGAATGTGAATTTAGATTTCGATGTGAATTAGATGGAGAATGTGGATTTACATTTAGATGTGAATTGGATGGAGAATGTGAATTTAGATGTACATGTGAATTAGATGAAGAATGTGATTTTAGATGTGAAATAGATGAAGAATGTGATTTTAGATGTGAATTTAGATGAAGAATGTGGAATTAGATGTGAATTAGATGGAGAATTTAGATTTAGATGGAGAATTAGATGGAGAATGTGAATTTAGATTGAATGTGAATTAGATGGAGAATGTGAATTAGATGGAGAATGTGAATTTAGATTTAGATGTGAAATAGATGGAGAATGTGGATTTAGATATGAATTAGATGGAGAATGTGAATTTAGATTTAGATGTGAATTGGATGGATTGTGCAGCTCTATCATGGCCTACCCAAAATGTGGCCATGTTTAGTTTAACATTTCCTCTCTTCTCTATCAGCCCCTCGGCAGACAGAAGGGACGCTGTATCACTTCAATCTCACCTAGCTTCTTCTATGCCAGCTTTTTGCAGGCTGCTGAATGTCTCAGTATAATTCTTTACACAGTGTGAGTGAGTATGGAGGCATGTGGTTCTGTGACACTGCCTTGAATGTGTGCGGCATTAGACTTGTGTGCATGGCTGCTTTGTGCGTGTTAGCATTGTGTTAGCATTGTACAGTGTGCACACTCTTTTTGCATGCTTGGCCTTTGTGTGTTTGTTCTGTAGTGGGCAAGCACCTGTTGTGCCAGTACTGGCTACTGGCCCCTTCATATGTGTGTGTGTGAGAGCACTAGTGATTCCCAAGTCCGGCATCAGAGTGTATTTGCCAGCCCCAGCAGTTCTATAGCCCCGTGCCTCTTCTGACAGATGAAACAGTCTGTTCAAAGGGGCTGCTGAGCAGCTGAGCACTGGCCTGTCTGCTTACACCTTCACACTGGCCTGTCTGCTTACACCTTCACACTGGCCTGTCTGCTTACACCTTCACACTGGCCTGTCTGTTTACGTCTTCACACTGGCCTGTCTGCTTACACCTTCACACTGGCCTGTCTGCTTAAGCCTTCACACTGGCCTGTCTGCTTACGCCTTCAAAGGCCCTTTTTACTGTCTGGTTGGTTTCATTCCGGCCTCTGTTGTGGAGGGGGGCTACAACACGGTAGGGCACTAACAGGTGTGTGTTCAGTCTGGATAGGAGACAGACTGTGTGTCAGTAGTCCTATGTGTTTGAACTAGCCTAGATGTGGACGTGCATGTCAGGGCTTTTACATTTCTGCGTCAGAGGGTTGCATGTGTCCGTACTTTAATGTGTGGACGTGTTGGTGTGCACGTGGGTGTTCATCTCGGTTGTCTCTGTGTGGGGGAGGTTTAGTAACATCTAAACCTCTGACGCAGTGTATCACTCTCAGTAGGACCCATATCAGTCTCTCACTATTATCACTAACCACTACCTCTCTCTCCCCTCACTATTATCACTAACCACTACCTCTCTCTCCCCTCACTATTATCACTAACCACTACCTCTCTCTCCCCTCACTATTATCACTAACCACTACCCCTCTCTCCCCTCACTATTATCACTAACCACTACCCCTCTCTCCCCTCACTATTATCACTAACCACTACCTCTCTCTCCCCTCACTATTATCACTAACCACTACCCTCTCTCTCCCCTCACTATTATCACTAACCACTACCTCTCTCTCCCCTCACTATTATCACTAACCACTACCTCTCTCTCCCCTCACTATTATCACTAACCACTACCCCTCTCTCTCTGCCTCTCGCTCTGTTTTTCCCCTCCCTCCCTCCCTCCCTCCCTCCCTCCCTCCCTCCCTCCCTCCCTCCCTCCCTCCCTCCCTCCCTCCCTCCCCTCCCTCCCTCCCTCCCTCCCTCCCTCCCTCCCTCCCTCCCTCCCTCCATCCCTCCCTCCATCCCTCCTCCTTTCTTTCGGTCTCTCTCCATCTCCTTTCCTCCCCCTCTCGCACTTTTCTCCCACTCTGTCTTTCCCTCCCTCTCTACCCCTCCCCCGCTCTCTCTTGCTCCCTGCCTCTCTCAATCTCCCCTCCCCGCCACTCTCAATCTCCTCTCCCCGCCTCACTCAATCGCCTCTCCCTGCCTCACTCAATCTCCTCTCCCTGCCTCACTCAATCGCCTCTCCCTGCCTCACTCAATCTCCTCTCCCTGCCTCACTCAATCGCCTCTCCCCGCCACTCTCAATCTCCCCTCCCTGCCTCTCTCTCTTGATATGGGAGTCTTTGTGGATCTGTGTAATCTGAGGGAAATATGTGTCTCTAATATGGTCATACATTTGGTATGGTAGGAGGTGCAGATCAGTTTCCACCTCATTTTGTGTGTTAAGTCTGGATAAGAGCTTTGACTATGTACAGACTCAGTGCACATAGGCAGTCTTCTCTTGAGCCTGCCTACGGTGGCCTTTCTCAAAAGCAAGGCTATGCTCACTGAGTCTGTACATAGTCAAAGCTTTCCTTAACTTTGGGTCAGTCACTGTGGTCAGGTATTCTGCCACTGTGTACTCTCTGTTTAGTTCCAAATAGCATTCTAGCTTACTCAGATTTTACTCAGTAATTATCTTTTTGTTTTCTGGTGATTTGGTTGGGTCTAATTGTGTTGCTGTCCTGGGGCTCTGTTGACCAGCTTGTTTAGGGGACTTCTCTAGGTTCATTTCTCTGTAGGTGATGGCTTTGTTATGGAAGGTTTGGGAATCGCTTCCTTTTAGGTGGTTGTAGAATTTAACGGCTCTTTTCTGGATTTTGATAATTAGTGGATATCAGCCTAATTCTGCTCTGCATGCATTATTTGGTGTTTTTACGATGTACACTGAGGATATTTTAGCAGAATTCTGCATGCTGAGTCTCTATTTGGTGAAGTCTTGGTTGGTTAGTGGACCCTCAGACCTCACAACCATAAAGGGCAATGGGCTCTAACTGATTCAAGTATTTTTAGCCAGATCCTACTTTGTATGTTACATTTTATGTTCCTTTTGATGGCAAAGAATGCCCTTCTTGCCTTGTCTCTCAGCTCGTTCACAGCTTTGTGGAAGTTACCTGTGGCGCTGATGTTCAGGCCGGGGTGTGTATAGTTTTTTTGTGTGCTCTAGGGTAACTGTGTCTAAATTACATTTGTATTTGTGGTCCTGGCAACTGGACCTTTTTTGGGACACCATTATTTTGGTCTTACTGAGATTTACTGTCAGGGCCCAGGTCTGGCAGAATCTGTGCAGAAGATCTAGGTGCTGCTGTAGGCCCTCCTTGGTTGGGGATAGTAACACTAGATAATCAGCAAGCAGTAGACATTTGACTTTAGATTTTATTAGGGTGAGGCCGGGTGCTGCAGACTGTTCTAGTGCCCTCGCCAAATCGTTGATATATATGTTGAAGAGGGTGGGGCTCAAGCTGCATCCCTGTCTCACCCCATGGCCTTGTGTGAATAAATGTTTGCCCATTTTAACCGCATACTTGTTTGTGTACATGGATTTTATAATGTCGTATGTTTTTCCCCCAACACACCTTTCCATTAATTTGAATAGCAGATCCTCATGTCAAATTGAGTCAAGCTTTTTTGAAATCAACAAAGCAGAAGAAGACTTTGCCTTTGTTTTGGTTTGTTTGTCAATTAGGGTGTGCAGGGTGCATTTGTAGTCTGTCGTACGGTAATTTGGTAAAAAAGTAAATTTGACATTTACTCAGTACATTGTTTTCACTGAGGAAATGTACGGGTCTGCTGTTAATGAAAATACAGAGGATTTTCCCAAGGTTGCTGTTGACGCATATCTCACTCTCGTTATTAGGGTCAAATTTGTCTCCACTTTTGTACATTGGGTTGATCAGTCCTTGGTCCCAAATATTGGGGGAAAGGCCAGAGCTGAGGATGATGTTAAAGAGTTTATGTGTAGCCAATTGTAATTTGTAGTCTGTATATTTGATCATTTCATTTGTCACGTGCGCCGAATACAACCTTGTGTAGACCTTACAGTGAAATGCTTATTTACAAGCCCTAACCAACAGTGACATTTTTTATAAAAAAATTGGTATTAGGAAAACAATAGATAAGTAAAGAAAAAAAACAACCTAAACAGTAAAATGACAGTGAAAATAACAGTAGAGAGGCTATATACAGGTGGTACAAGTACAGAGTCAATGTGTGAGGGCACCAACTCTTCGTTTTCTTTAGTGTTTTCCAATTTTCCAAGAAGTGGTTAGTCTATTGATTCTTCAATTACATTGATCTGATTTCTGACGTGCTGTTCCTTCTTTTTCCGTAGTGTATTTCTGTATTGTTTTAGTGATTCGCCATAGTAAAAGCGTAGGCTCAGGTTTTCTGGGTCTCTATGTTTATGATTGGATAGGTTTCTCCATTTCTTTCTTAGGTTTTTGCATTCTTCATCAAACCATTTGTCATTGTTGTTCATTTTCTTAGGTTTTCTTTTAGAAATGTCTAGATTTGATAGTGAAGCTGAGGGGTCAAATATACTGTTTAGGTTTTCCACTGCCAAGTTTACACCTTCACTATTACAGTGGAACGTTTTGTCCAGGAAGTTGTCTACAAGGGATTTCATTTGTTGTTGCCTAATTGTTTTTTGGTAGGTTTCCACACTACTTCCCTTCCATCTATAGCATTTCTTAACATTATTCAGTTCCTTTGGCTTTGATGCGTCATGATTGAGTATTGCTCTGTTCAAGTAGAGTGCGATTTTGCTGTGGTCTGATAGGGGTGTCAGTGGACTGACTTTGAGAGACTCTGGGTTGAGGTCAGTGATAAAGTGGTCTTCAATACTACTGTCAAGAGATGAGCTATAGGTGTACCTACTAGAGGTCGACCGATTAATCGTAATGGCCGATTAATTAGGGCCGATTTCAAGTTTTCATGACAATCGGAATTCTGTATTTAAAAAAAAAAAAATATATACCATTATTTAACCAGGTAGGCTAGTTGAGAACACCTTTATTTAACCAGGTAGGCTAGTTGAGAACACCTTTATTTAACCAGGTAGGCTAGTTGAGAACACCTTTATTTAACCAGGTAGGCTAGTTGAGAACACCTTTATTTAACCAGGTAAGCTAGTTGAGAACACCTTTATTTAACCAGGTAAGCTAGTTGAGAACAAGTTGTCATTTGCAACTGCAACCTGGCCAAGATAAAGCATAGCAGTTCGACACATACAACAACACAGAGTTACACATGGAAAGAACAAAACATACAGTCAATAATACAGTAGGGGGAAAAAAGTCTGTATACAGTGAGTGCAAATAAGGTCAAATAAGGGAGTTAAAGCAATAAATAGCCCATGGTGGCGAAGTAATTACAATATGGTAATTAAACACTGGAATGGTAGATGTGCAAAAGATGGATGTGCAAGTAGAGATACTGTGGTGCAAAAGAAGCAAAATAAATAAATACAGTATGGGGATGAGGTAGATAGATGGGCTGTATACAGATGGGCTATGAACAGGTGCAGTGATCTGTGAGCTGCTCTGACAGCTGGTGCTTAAAGCGTTTTAAACGTCACTCTCTCTGAGACTTGGAGTGGTTGTTCCCCCTTTGCTCTGCATGGGTAACGCTGCTTCGAGAGTGGCTGTTGTCGATGTGTTCCTGGTTCCAGCCCAGGTAGGGGCGAGGAGAGGGATGAAAGCTATACTGTTACACTGGCAATACTATAGTGCCTATAAGAACATCCAATAGTCAAAGGTATATGAAATACAAATGGTATAGAGAGAAATAGTCCTATAATAACTATATTAACTACAACCTAAAACGTCTTACCTGGGAATATTGAAGACTCATGTTAAAAGGAACCACCAGCTTTCATATGTTCTGAGCAAGGAACTCAAACGTTAGCTTTTTTACATGGCACATATTGCACTTTTACTTTACCAACACTTAGTTTTTGCATTACTGAAACCAAATTGAACATGTTTCATTATTTATTTGAGGCTAAATTGATTTTATTGATGTATTATATTAAGTTAAAATAAGTGTTCATTCAGTATTGTTGTAATTGTCATTATTACAAATACATTTAAAAAATCGGCAGATTAATCGGTATCTGCTTTTTTTGGTCCTCCAATAATCGGTATCGGCGTTGAAAAATCATATTCGGTCGACCTCTAGTACCTACCATAGGAGTCCCCTCGAAGCCTACCGTTGACTATGTACAGACCCAGCGTGTGACCAAGCTGCAGGAGTTGTGACATGTTTCTGTTGGTTATGTTGTTGTTGTTGTGCCTACGGGGCCACATGGGGGATGGAATGCTGTCACCTCCAGGTAGGTGTTTGTCCCCCTGTGTGCTGAGGGTGTCAGGTTCTTGTCCAGTTCTGTCATTTAGGTCACCACAGACTAGTACATGTCCCTGGGCCTGGAATTGATTGATTTCCCCCTCCAGGATGGAGAAGCTGTCTTCATTAAAGTATAGGGATTCTATTGGGGAGATATAGGTAGCATACAGGAGGACAGTTCTCTGTTGAGATAATTTCCTTTAGAATTTCTAGCCAAATGTAAAATATTCTTCTTTTGATCAATTTAATAGAGTGAGTTAGGGCTGCTCTATACCAAATTAGCGTACCCCCTGAGTCCCTTCCCTGTTTCACAGCTGGTAGTTTGGTGGATGGGACTACCAGCTCTCTGTAACCTAGAGGGCAACCAGTGGGTCAGTCTCCTCTATACCATGATTCTTGTAGGATGATTATGTCTGTATTTCTAATTTCTTTGATAATGTCCAGGTTCCTGCTCTTTAGGCCAAAGGCAGATGACCTCAGGCCATCTGTGTGACTTTCATGTTGAAGCCCTCTTTTCTGGAGTGGGGGCATGGGGTGGGCAGGAGGGGCATAGGTCTGATCTCTGTTTCTCTGTCTCTCAATTCTATTCAAGGGCTTTACTGGCATGGGAAATGTATGTTTGCATTGCCAAAGCAAGTGAAATAGATCATTAACAAAAGTGAAATAGACAAAAAAATTACAGTAAACATTACACTTACAAAAGTTCCCAAAATAATAAAGACATTTCAAATGTCATATTATGTGTATATATACAGTGTTGTAATGATGTGCAAGTAGTTAAAGTACGAAAGGGAAAATAAATAAACGTAAATATGGGTTGTATTTACAATGGTGTTTGTTCTTCACTGGTTGCCCTTTTCTTGTGGCAACAGGTCACTAATCTTGCTGGTGTGATTGCTCTCTCTCTCTGTCTGTGTCTCTGTCTGTAGCTCTGTATGTGTCTCTCTCTCTCTGTCTGTAGCTCTGTCTAGCTCTGTCTGTAGCTCTGTATGTGTCTCTCTCTGTCTGTAGCTCTGTCTAGCTCTGTCTGTGTCTCTGTCTGTAGTTCTCTGTAGCTGTCTGTAGTTCTCTGTAGCTCTGTCTGTAGCCCTGTCTGTAGCTCGTTCTGTAGCCCTGTCTGTAGCTCTCTGTAGCTCGGTCTGTAGCTCTGTCTGTAGCTCTCTGTAGCCCTGTCTGTAGTTCTCTGTAGCTGTCTGTAGTTCTCTGTAGCTGTCTGTAGTTCTCTGTAGCTCTGTCTGTAGCTCGTTCTGTAGCCCTGTCTGTAGCTCTCTGTAGCCCTGTCTGTAGCTCTCTGTAGCCCTGTCTGTAGTTCTCTGTAGCTCTGTCTGTAGCTCTGGGCAACTCTCCACTGAACTCTGGTGTTCTGCTGAAGAATCAAACCTGCCACAGCAGCAGTCCTTAGTTGTTCTCCGTGCTCTATATTCCGTATAGTTACATTGTGGAGTTCACATTTGGTGATATCTTCTCATCTGCAGCGTTTTTTTGTTTAACTTAATTAAATGGCCTATTGTACTACTGTACGTTTTGATGCTTGGCCTATTGTACGTTTTGATGCTTGGCCTACATGCAAATAGACCAGGGCCTACGTTGCATAGATGTCTTCGAGCTATGGTCTCTGCTGACCCAGACATGGATATCAGTGTGTAAGTAGTGAATAGACTGGTGTCGCTGGCCATATCTAGGCTACTCAGTTCTGTTAAATAGTAGGCTGCTCTAGGATCTTATACTGTCCCAGACCAGCGCTCCTCATGCCTGCCCCTTCACCCTACCTCTCCAGTGCTCCTCACCCCTGCCCCTTCACCCTACCTCTCCAGTGCTCCTCACCCCTGCCCCTTCACCCTACCTCTCCAGTGCTCCTCACCCCTGCCCCTTCACCCTACCTCTCCAGCGCTCCTCACCCCTGCCCCTTCACCCTACCTCTCCAGCGCTCCTCACGCCTTCACTCTACCTCTCCAGCGCTCCTCACGCCTGCTCCTTCACCCTACCTCTCCAGCACTCCTCACGCATTCACTCTACCTCTCCAGCGCTCCTCACCCCTGCTCCTTCACTCTACCTCTCCAGCGCTCCTCATGCCTGCTCCTTCACCCTACCTCTCCAGCACTCCTCACGCCTGCTCCTTCACCCTACCTCTCCAGCGCTCCTCACGCCTTCACTCTACCTCTCCAGCGCTCCTCACCCCTGCTCCTTCACCCTACCTCTCCAGCGCTCCTCACGCCTTCACCCTACCTCTCCAGCGCTCCTCACCCCTGCTCCTTCACCCTAACTCTCCAGCGCTCCTCGCTCCTCACGCCTGCCCCTTCACCCTACCTCTCCAGCACTCCTCACCCCTGCCCCTTCACCCTACCTCTCCAGCGCTCCTCACCCCTGCTCCTTCACCCTACCTCTCCAGCGCTCCTCACGCCTTCCCCTTCACCCTACCTCTCCAGCGCTCCTCACCCCTGCCCCTTCACCCTACCTCTCCAGCGCTCCTCACCCCTGCTCCTTCACCCTACCTCTCCAGTGCCCCTTCACCCTACCTCTCCAGCGCTCCTCACGCCTTCACTCTACCTCTCCAGCGCTCCTCACGCCTGCTCCTTCACCCTACCTCTCCAGCGATCCTCACGCCTTCACTCTACCTCTCCAGCGATCCTCACCCCTGCTCCTTCACCCTACCTCTCCAGCGCTCCTCACGCCTGCTCCTTCACCCTACCTCTCCAGCGCTCCTCACCCCTGCTCCTTCACCCTACCTCTCCAGCGCTCCTCACGCCTGCTCCTTCACCCTACCTCTCCAGCGCTCCTCACCCCTGCTCCTTCACTCTACCTCTCCAGCGCTCCTCACCCCTGCTCCTTCACCCTACCTCTCCAGCGCTCCTCACGCCTTCACCCTACCTCTCCAGCGCTCCTCACCCCTGCTCCTTCACCCTACCTCTCCAGCGCTCCTCACTCCTCACGCCTGCCCCTTCACCCTACCTCTCCAGCGCTCCTCACGCCTTCACTCTACCTCTCCAGCGCTCCTCACGCCTGCTTCTTCACCCTACCTCTCCAGCGCTCCTCACGCCTGCTCCTTCACCCTACCTCTCCAGCGCTCCTCACTCCTGCTCCTTCACCCTACCTCTCCAGCGTTCCTCACGCCTTCACCCTACCTCTCCAGCGCTCCTCACTCCTGCTCCTTCACCCTACCTCTCCAGCGCTCCTCGCTCCTCACGCCTGCCCCTTCACCCTACCTCTCCAGCGCTCCTCACTCCTGCCCCTTCACCCTACCTCTCCAGCGCTTCTCACTCCTGCCCCTTCACCCTACCTCTCCAGCGCTCCTCACTCCTGCCCCTTCACCCTACCTCGCCATAGCTCCTCATGATTGCCTCTTTTCACAGGAGCTGTGGAGAATTTAATTTGTTTTGGGAGCTCCACTGCTTGTATCCTTCCCTCTCTCCTTCCTTCCCTCCTTCCCTCCCTCTCTCCCTCTTTCCCTCCTTCCCACACTCCAAAGGAATTAATGCTCACTAGCACTCTACTCCCCCTCAACCAATAGAAAATACACCAGGGCAATTCCAAGGTAACAGATGCTGATTTTTCACTTTAAATGTATGACAAACAAACAACTAATGTTTGCTAAGTTAAACAAACCATACAACTCTATGCACAATGACGACTTTTAACATTTCCACTGAACATTTTACCAAAACACATTTACTGGAAGAACTGTGCAGACGTTAAGACCAAATTTGGGTTGTCCTGACCCCACCAAATCTGTTTCACAAGTTTGGACAGCAGAGTAGAGTGCAGTGCAGGACCGGACAGTTCAGGACAGTAGAGTTGAATAGTTTAGTATAGGGCGATATGGCCAAAATATCATATCACCGGGTTTTTTTCTTCTTCACATTTGACGGTATTTTAAATAATATACGTTTTTTTAAATTTGCTCCATGAGTTGTGCATGACGCCTGGGTGGCAACACAGACATTATGGGATTTCATTGGTGCTTTCTCCATTCTGATGGTTTTACACTGTTCAATCAAACGTCAACTAAAAATTTCCCACTGCCACGTAGAGCTGCACGATATGGGCAAAAACATCTAGCCTGATCTTTAACCAAATATTGCAATTTGCGATTTAGATCAAAACACTTGAGCTGTTGGAATCCTGGAAATATAATGATGATTATCATAATTCTATAGTTAGAATGTAAAAGTGGTCACTTTGAATACGGTGTTTGATATGACAACGAATGAAAAAGCCAGGGAATTAGGAATTATTATACTAATAGGATATCTGTGGAGGTATTACTGTGACAGGGTAGGAACCAAAGTGTTGGTCAGTGTTACCCAGGAGAGTGGGAACTTATAATCTTTGTCTACAATAAATGTTTTCTCGTACTTCATGTAGCTAACATTTATGCTTTGCCTATTCCTCTCTGATTTAGAAAATACTGTTGCACAAACATGCTGATTTAGGCCTACACAAGCACTGTTATCAGGCTGTATTAGCTAGCTACGTTTGCTAACTAGCGATTTAGCATATTCAGCTTACAATTTATTTTAGTTTTAGTGAGACTCTGCATGCAGAATTCTGCTAAAATATCCGTGTACATTGTCAAACACCAAATAATGTATCGGCCTAATTACCCAGTAATTATCTAAATCTATAAAGGGTGGTTACATACTACAACCACCTAAAAGGAAGCGATTCCCAAACGTTCCATAACAAAGCCATCACCTACAGAGAGATGAACCTGAATAAGTGTCCCCTAAGCAAGCTGGTCCTGGGGCTCTGTTCACAAACACACCCCACAGAGCCCCATGACAGCAACACAATTAGACCCAACCAAATCTTGATAAAACAAAAAGATAATTACTTCATACATTGGAAAGAATTTACAAAAAAATCTGAGCAAACTAGAACACTATTGGGCCCTAAACAGAGAGTACACAGTGGCAAAATACCTGACCACTGTGACTGACCCAAACTTAAGGAAAGCTTTGACTATGTACAGACTCAGTGAGCATAGCCTTGCTATTGAGAAAGGCCACCATAGGCAGACCTGGCTCTCAAGAGAAAACAGGCTATGTGCACAAACTGAGCTGCAATTCCTATCCTCCTGCCCAATGTATGACCATATTAGAGACACATATTTCCCTCAGATTACACAGACCAACAAATAATTTAAAAAACAAATGCAATTTTGATAAACTCTTGTATCTCTTTGTTGAAATACCACAGTGTGCCATCATAGCAGCCAGATGTTTGACCTTGTGCTACAAGAAAAGGTCAACCATTGAAAATACAACCCATATTTATTTTCCCTTTTTTAACTTTTAACTATTTGCACATCATTACAACACTATATATATATATGTGTGTGTATATACACACATGTTTTAAACTGGATGGTTAGAGCCCTGAATGCTGATTGGCTGACAGCCGGGATATGTCAGACCATATACCACGGTTATGACAAAACATTTATTTTTACTGCTCTAATTACATTGGTAACCAGTTTACAATAGCAGTAAGGCACCTTGGGGGTTTGTGGTATATGGCCAGTATACCACTGCTAATGGCTGTTCTTAGGCACGATGCATTGGGCCTTATTGCTTAAATATTACATTTGAAATTTCTTTATTCTTTCTGAACTTTTGTGAGGAATGTTTACTGTTCATTTTTTATTGTTTATTTCACTTTTGTTTTATCTATTTCACTTGCTTTGACGTTGTTAACATGTGTTTCCCATGCCAATAAAGCCCTTGAATTTAATTGAGTTGAGAGAGAGAGAGGAAAGCTTTGACTATGTACAGACTCAGTGAGCATAGCCTTGCTATTGAGAAAGGCCGCCGTAGGCAGACATGGCTCTCAAGAGAAGACAGGATATGTGCTCACTGCCCACAAAATGAGGTGGAAACTGAGCTGCACTTCCTAACCTCCTGCCCAATGTATGACCATATTAGAGAGACATATTTCCCTCAGATTACACAGATCCACAAAGAATTCGAAAACAAATCCAATTTTGATAAACTCCCATATCTACTGGGTGAAATTCCACAGTGTGCCATCAAAGCAGCAAGATTTGTGACCTGTTGCCACGAGAAAAGGGCAACCAGTGAAGAACAAACACCATTGTAAATACAACCCATATTTATGCTTATTTATTTTATCTTGTGTCCTTTACCATTTGTACATTGTTAAAACACTGTATATATATATAATATGACATTTGTAATGTCTTTATTGTTTTGAAACTTCTGTATGTGTGATGTTTACTGTTAATTTTTATTGTTTATTTCACTTTATATATTCACTTTATATATTATCTACCCCACTTGCTTTGGCAATGTTAACACGTTTCCCATGCCAATAAAGCCCTTGAATTGAATTGAGAGAGAGAGAGAGACTGAGAGAGAGACGGGAGAGAGAGACGGAGAGAGAGACGGAGAGAGAGACGGAGAGAGAGACGGAGAGAGAGACGGAGAGAGAGACAGAGAGAGAGAGACGGAGAGAGAGACGGAGAGAGAGACGGAGAGTGAGACGGAGAGCGAGAGATGACTCAAGTAGCAGAGTATCCATTTAACAAACCAATCATTTTAAATACCTTTTTATAGAAGGTAAAGTAAAAACTCAAACCGGTCTGTACATTCATACCAGTCACATAGTAAAATATGTCATACCTTTCCTTTTCTTTGGTGTGCTATGTAGATGTTAATATGAGTTAGCAGAGGTCTTCAACATGTGTGTTGTTCTGTGTTATTGAAGGCGTTTTCTAAGACCCCATCTGTGTGGCCAGAAATCCAAGTTGAAATGCTGGAGCCAGAAATGCCAGAGGGCGTTACTTCGCTGTCAGATATGATATCAGTATGTTATGCTGGATTCAATTAGAATTTATGCGTCTGAATCTTCTGTGTGCTTACTGCCTTATCATACACATTTCCTTTATTTTATAAGGACAGCACAGGAAGTGTAGCCTATGTGCTGCAAATAGAGGACAGAGTGAAGTGTGACTTACTCAATAAGGCCAGCGATTCCCAAACTCGGTCCTGGGGACCCCCAGTGGGGCCCCTTTTGGTTTTTGCCCTAACGCTACACAGCTGATTCATATAATTAGCTAATCATCAAGCTTTGATCATCAGCTGTGTAGTGTTAGGGCGCAAACCAAAATGTGCTCTCCTTGGGTTCCTGAGGATGGAGTTTTGGGAACACTGTTGTAGGCCTTGCTAATAGCTGTATAGCCTAAATCCTCATGATGCTAGGATTGATGCTACATGCCTGGAGTCTGGACCCATCACTCCTCTCACAGCGTGGCCTAAAGGACTGTGTGACATCAGATGTTTTGGCCTGATAAAAACAGTGTCCTGATAATTACTGTAACTATGATAATTGGGCCTTGTATGATGAGTCAGGCCAAGCCTCCTATAAAATGTGATGGAAGGAAAAGAGAGAGAGTGCTCTGTCCTTCTGTCTCTCCTCCTCTGGCTCCAGTGTTTTTGTATCTATTTGTTTTCCCTCACTTTTCTTCAGGCCAGTGGAGGAATGTTACACATCCGCAGTCGGGTAAAGGGGGGGAAATATGTGTACAGTTGTGTGTGTGCTATGCTAAGCTACAGTTAGGGTTTCTAAGGCTAGTGTTAGTAGTAGCTGGGTTATGCTAAGCTACAGTTAGGTTTTTCTAAGGCTAGTGTTAGTAGTAGCTGGGTTATGCTAAGCTACAGTTGGATAGGGTTTCTAGGGCTAGTGTTAGTAGTAGCTGGGTTATGCTAAGCTACAGTTGGATAGGGTTTCTAGGGCTAGTGTTAGTGGTAGCTGGGCTATTCTAAGCTACAGTTAGGGTTTCTAGGGCTGGTGTTAGTGGTAGCTGGGCTATTCTAAGCTACAGTTAGGGTTTCTAGGGCTGGTGATAGTGGTAGCTGGGCTATTCTAAGCTACAGTTAGACAAGGTTTCTTGGGCTGGTGTTAGTGGTAGCTGGGCTATGCTAAGCTAAAGATGGATAGGGTTTCCAGGGCTAGTGTCACAGTGGTAGCTGGGCTATGCTAAGCTACAGTTAGGGTTTCTAGGGCTAGTGTCAGTGGTAGCTGGGTTATGAGAGATTTCAGAAAGACAGATACACACATTCACTCTCTCTCTTGCTCTCAATTCAATGGGCTTTATTAGCATGAGAAACATAGCACTGTCTCTCACACGCTATCTTTCCCCCTCTCTCTCTCACATACACTCTTCAGCCTGTGTATGTGGTTGACTACTGGGAGTGTGTGTGTGGGGGGGTAGCAGCTCAGGGGAGGTTTTAGTGCTCTGTGTTTTAATCACTGGTTTTATCTCTCCCCTGTCATTAAGATAAATGATATGAAGGTGGCTATCCAAGTCTCCAATATTCCACGCCCAGGGCGTTTGTTATACTAGGGGTGTGTGCTGCGTGTGCCTGTCACGTTGACTTATGTGCTGCCATCATATCTGCTATTTTACCCATATATTTGATTATTATGTAACCTATTACATTAGAGCTTCTGAGGGCTGTTTTCCATACGAAAGCACACAGCTGCTGCTCAGTGGACCTGTCACCTCATTCCACACCCACCCGGTGTGGTCTGAAACAGCCCTGATACACCCAGCGTTATCCTGCTACCTTAGCCTTTCAGAACCACACATTATCACCTCACTTAAGTTGCGCTGCTGGAGTGACTCACCTCCATAAGCTTTGCTTGTTGTTCTTCTTTGTAAACAAACACGTGTGACTGTCTCAAACTGCTGTTTTGGGAAACCCAGTACCGGCAAGCCTCATAATGAAGCTTGTGCTGGACCTTGTGCACATGTTGACTGCAGGTATTTATTTAAAAAGTGCTAATATTCAAAGCCCAAAAAGTGTAATTTACCAAAATGCTAACAACTACTAAGGAATCCTCATAGGATGCTAACTAAATGCTAACAACTACTAAGGAATCCTCATAGGATGCTAACTAAATGCTAACAACTACTAAGGAATCCTCATAGGATGCTAACTAAATGCTAACAACTACTAAGGAATCCTCATAGGATGCTAACTAAATGCTAACAACTACTAAGGAATCCTCATAGAGGATGCTAATTAAATACTAACGAGCGCATTGCAAACATTTTGTACAGTTTCTGACCTAAACTATACAAGTAACTCCCAAATGCTACTCCGTTTGCTGCGCTAAAGGAACTGCTGTTATCAAGAGAATACTTGATTTTTGGAAGAAGCTACCACTTCGCCAGATAGCTCACTAGCTACTAAATTAGCTAATCAAAAGCACAACTGCAGAGCATTTAGCACATTCTAGAAAGTTAACTTAATAGTTATAAGATATCTAGCTGGCGAACATTTAGTTGTGAATTCCAGTCTGAAAATTAGATCACCAGGCGCGTGCTGCACGACAGTGAGAGACTCACAAGCCTCCGGTCTCGTTATTGTGTGCTTATAAACAAACACCACGTGACAGGGAACTATCGTAAGCGTCATAATTATGTGACAGATGAAATGGAGAACACAATGTTCTTTATCTCCTAATGTATTGCACAAGTTGACTGAAGGTATTTACTTAAAAAGTAGCTACAAATATTCAAATGTATAGTTTCAACGGTATTGGAAAACCATCCCGTGGTTTTTCCCCAAATACCCCGGTATACGGTATATACGTTATACCGCCCAAACTCAGTTATAGTGGGGTCACATTATAGGGAGATCATCAGTGGACTGATCTAGCTACATCAGTCTACACCAGTAATATATATAGGCTAGATAAAGATTTAGAATCGAGGCCATGTCTATGGTCATCGAGGCGAAGCCTTGAAGGAGAGAGAATTAGTGATGGGGGTGAACATCACTGTACCTGCATCAGAACTCCAGAGCTTTTACACTGTACCTGCATCAGAACTCCAGAGCTTTTACACTGTACCTGCATCAGAACTCCAGAACTTTTACACTGTACCTGCATCAGAACTCCAGAGCTTTTACACTGTACCTGCATCAGAACTCCAGAGCTTTTACACTGTACCTGCATCAGAACTCCAGAGCTTTTACACTGTACCTGCATCAGAACTCCAGAGCTTTTACACTGTACCTGCATCAGAACTCCAGAACTTTTACACTGTACCTGCATCAGAACTCCAGAACTTTTACACTGTACCTGCATCAGAACTCCAGAACTTTTACACTGTACCTGCATCAGAACTCCAGAACTTTTACACTGTACCTGCATCAGAACTCCAGAGCTTTTACACTGTACCTGCATCAGAACTCCAGAGCTTTTACACTGTACCTGCATCAGAACTCCAGAACTTTTACTTTATAACTTGTTGTCCATATAGTTTTTTAATCGGGAGCCAATTTGTTTTCAGCACATTTATTTCCATGACTGATCATGGAATAGACATTTGGTGAGATATATGTTTGGAACATCGCATCGCATACAGAGTCATGAAAATTGCAGTGTTAATAGTTTTTGATTTAGTGTTTGTCATTTTGACTAAAATATCACCATGTCACATTTTTGTCATTTGAAGGATTTAGTCTAGTTATTATTTGTTCACCTTTATTTAACCAGGTAGGCTAGTTGAGAACACCTTTATTTAACCAGGTAGGCCAGATCACCTTTATTTAACCAGGTAGGCTAGTTGAGAACAAGTTCTCATTTACAACTGCGACCTGGCCAAGATAAAGCAAAGCAGTGCGACACAAACAACAACACAGAGTTACACATGGAATAAACAAACATACAGTCAATACAATAGAAAATGTCTATATGGAATGTGTGCAAATGAGGTAGGATAAGAGAGGTAAGGCAATAAATAGGCCATAGTGGTGAAATAATTACAATTTAGCAATTAAACACTGGAGTGATAGATGTGCAGAAGATGAGTGTTCAAGTAGAGGTACTGGGGTGCAAAGGAGCAAAATAAATAACAGTATGGGGATGAGGTAGTTGGATGGGCAATTTACAGATGGCTATGTACAGGTGCAGTGATCTGTGAGCTGCTCTGACAGCTGGTGCTTAAAGCTAGTGAGGGAGAGATGAGTTTCCAGCTTCAGTGATTTGGTAATGGTACCGGGGTCGCGTTCAGTAGGCTCCTGGTAATGGTACCAGGATCACGTTCTCGAACGTAGCACATAGAAATGCCATGAATAGAGCCGGCGTTATCCCTTATTCAACATGTCAGAGAGGCATGTTTGTGTTCTACATGGCCTCTTTCTGAGTGTTCCATAACATTGTGTTCCCCAGGTTGTTAGCTATAGCTAGTTAATGTGGTAACATGACTGGACAAGGTGTAGCCTAAACAAATGGTTAACGGTCCAGTCCGTAAGTAGCCTAGCTTTAGAATGGCCCATGATATGCTTTATGAATATAAAATGTGGCCCTCCAATATAGCGGCAGTATTATGGGTCATGTCTTTTGAACGGGAGCCTAAGGTCTAGAATTGATCAGTTCGCAGAGGAAAAGAGGGAGACTTGGTGGCATTGTCTATAAAACCTGTATATGAAACACTGTGAGAAAAGTGGGAGGGGTTGAGCGTCACTACAAATTCAAAGACAGCCTACTTTTCTCAAGATTACTCAAGGGGGAGAAAAACATAGCCAGACTGTTGTTTTACTACTAAACTCAATACTGCTACTGTTTTTATTTATTTTGTAAAGCAGCTTGTGTTTCTTAACCAGCCGAAGGGTAGCTAACTAGAAGTCTGGCGATAAAGCAAGAGAGTCGCCTGTGTGATGTGTACACTATAAGCGGAGCCTGTCTGCCTGTCTTCACACTCATCGCTTGCTCCCCTGCAGCTCACCAGCTGATGTAGGCTGTGTGTGCTGGGTGTGACGTGTCCTTCCCACTGCTGAATGCGCTGCACATCTGTGCTGCTAATATTAATTGAGCTTATCACTGAAAAGCGCTCAATCGTTCCAGAAACTCTTGTCCAGTCCACTTAGTAGTCTGATTTTTTATTTTTATTTTTTGTCATAGAGATCATTTTCTCGTCTCATTTTATATATATTTTTCTGGGTCTGTTTTATATTATAGTCAATATTTTTGTTGATGAAATTAACGCTGTGGTATCGGCACCTAAGTATCGTATTGTGAGGTCCCTGGCAATTCCCAGCCCAAGAGCAAATTAGATGTTAGTTGCTCGAATGTCCACCCATAGCATGGAGAACATACATTATTAATATGCATGGGCATTTCATTATTATAGATAATGAACAATTTGCATCTCATTAGCATGGAATTAGTATCAGCTCACTCATGAACTGGTTCCAGTCCACAGGTCGTACTGGTAGGAACCTGGTCTGATAACACTTCATTGAAATTCATATCACACCCTCGCCACATGTAATTATCTGTAGTGGAAACTAGGCCTGCATCAACCCTTCTGAGAGAGCTGGTGATACGTATTAGCCTATATCACATAGTTTATACATTCGTTTGATGGATTTAGCTTCATCTGCGCCATGAAAATTCAAAATCATGAATCAAAATGAAGCTATTTGGCTACCTAGTCTAAAGCAGTAGGACTATTGTTGAGGGTAAAAAGGTGAAACAACTGCAAGAATGCATAGAATAAGATGTCTGGGGGTGGCAGGGTAGCCTAGTGGTTAGAGTGTTGGACTAGTAACCGGAAGGTTGCGAGTTCAAACCCCCGAGCTGACAAGGTACAAATCTGTCGTTCTGCCCCTGAACAGGCAGTTAACCCACTGTTCCTAGGCCATCATTGTAAATAAGAATTTGTTCTTAACTGACTTGCCTCGTTAAATAAAGGTAACATTTAAAATTTATTTAAAAAAGTTCAATTGATGTTGTGTATGCTTCTACAGTATATTAAAGTTAACTGGGTTTTTAGGTGTAATGTATATGGAATAATGGCGCATTGCTTTCCCTTCATGGATTCTTCTTGTGGGTAGAACTTCACAAACTGGCAATGATAGTTAAAGCTCTTCTGTGTGAGGCATCTGATCATTAGACTACTCCTACGCTGTTGTCCATGTTTCACGCTACGCCAACCAGGTAAGTCTCCTCGCACCTTTTGTTGGTTTAAGCAAGGAGTACTTCAGGAGTTTTGTAGACTCATTTCATTTAACCTAACTCAACACTCTCTCTCTCTCTCTCTGTCTCTGTCTCTCTGTGTCTCTCTCTGTCTCTCTGTCTCTGTCTCTCTCTCTCTGTCCCTGTCTCTCTCTCTGTCCCTGTCTCTCTCTCTGTCTCTGTCTCTGTCTCTCTCTGTCTCTCCTCCACAGCAAATGGTGATGAGCCTGCGCGTTTCAGAGCTGCAGGTTCTGCTAGGTTACGCGGGCCGGAACAAACACGGGCGAAAACATGAGCTGTTAACCATGGCCCTGCATCTCCTGAAAGCCGGCTGCAGCCCCGCCGTGCAGATGAAGATCAAGGAGCTGTACTGCAGACGCTTCCCCACCAAGATGGGCTCTCCCTCAGAGCTGGTCCTGCCCGGACCACACTACCCTGCCTCGGGAGGAGGGGGCACCGCCGCCCTACCTGCCGGCCTCAGCCAGCTGGCGTATGAGGGCCACGGGCACGGGGGAGTACCCTCGCCGGCTGCCCTGCTGCCCATCTCGTTGCTGGGGCCTGGCAAGCACGAGCTCAGCGGGCTGGCGCACCACCTGCCCACCTCGGCCACCCTGCATCCGGTGCACCCAGACGTCAAGCTGCAGAGGCTGCCCTTCTACGATATGCTGGACGAGCTCATCAAACCCACCAGTCTAGGTAAGGGTGTCTGTGGGTGTCTGGTGTCTGTGGGTGGCTGGTGTCTGTGGGTGGCTGGTGTCTGTGGGTGGCTGGTTTCTGTGGGTGGCTGGTTTCTGTGGGTGTCTGGTGTCTGTGGGTGTCTGGTGCCTGTGGCTGGCTGGTGTCTGTGGCTGGCTGGTGTCTGTGGCTGGTTGGTGTCTGTGGCTGGCTGGTGTCTGTGGCTGGCTGGTGTCTGTGGCTGGTTGGTGTCTGTGGCTGGCTGGTGTCTGTGGGTGTATGGTGTCTGTGGGTGTCTGTGGCTGGCTGGTGTCTGTGGCTGTCTGGTGTCTGTGGGTGTCTGTGGCTGTCTGGTGTCTGTGGGTGTCTGTGGCTGTGGCTGGCTGGTGTCTGTGGCTGGCTGGTGTCTGTGGCTGTCTGTGGCTGTCTGGTGTCTGGTGTCTGTGGCTGGTTGGTGTCTGTGGCTGGCTGGTGTCTGTGGCTGGCTGGTGTCTGTGGGTGGCTGGTGTCTGTGGCTGGCTGGTGTCTGTGGCTGGCTGGTGTCTGTGGCTGGCCGGTGTCTGTGGCTGGCCGGTGTATGTGGCTGGTTGGTGTCTGTGGCTGGCTGGTGCCTGTGGCTGGCTGGTGTCTGTGGCTGGCTGGTGTCTGTGGCTGGCTGGTGTCTGTGGCTGGCTGGTGTCTGTGGCTGGTTGGTGTCTGTGGATTGGTTTGTGTAGTGTTGCAAAACTACCTCTTCTGACTATTGACCCTTTTCACAACTTCATGGTTGTTTGATCAATTGGACTGATCAATGTAAGAAGACTCGCGGATTTTGGTGAATGCTTTCTACTGATCCAAAGTCACGCTGTTGCTACTGCCTGTAAACACACAGTCCAGTTTAAAGTGAAAGATGACAGGTCATACTGCCTGTAAAACACACAGTCCAGTTCAAAGTAAACACACAGTCCAGTTCATAGTGAATGATGTCAGGCCCTACTGCCTGTAAACACACAGTCTAGTTTCAACGTGAATGATGTCAGGCCCTACTGCCTGTAAACACACAGTCTAGTTCAACGTGAATGATGGCAGGCCCTACTGCCTGTAAACACACAGTCTAGTTCAACGTGAATGATGACAGGCCCTACTGCCTGTAAACATACAGTCTAGTTCAAAGTGAATGATGGCAGCAGGCCTGTGTGGCAAATGGCTTATTTGCATAAAGGCCTACTGTATCACTGATTGGCTATGGTGCTCCAGTCTGTGTCGTCTGGACAATAGGTTTTATTTACTGCAGTGTTAATTGTTCAAATTCACAGCTGTTTTCCCTCTATATATTACTGTAGAATTTTCACTAATGCTAATGAAGTGGGAACATCTGAAAATGATCATATCTATGTGCTTATCAGTCCATTTAGAAGCAGGCATCATATTCTTACTGGGGGCGTATATGAACATATTTTAACAAGAATTCATTGTTGCTAAAACGGTGTCAGTTCCACGTTAATATAACAAGGATTCATGCTCTACCAACTGGGGGCCATACGAGACCATACGAGACCATACGGGGCCATACGGGTCCATACAGAGCTATACGGGGCCATACGGATTCCATACGGAATCCATACTGAGCCATACGGGGCCATACGGGGCCATACGGAGCCATACGGAGCCATACGAGATCATACGGGACCATACGGAGCCATACGGAGCCATACGAGACCATACGGAGCCATACGGGACCATACGGAGCCATATTGGACCATACGGGACCATACGGAGCCATACGCGACCATACGGAGCCATACGGGACCATACGGAGCCATACGGGACAATACGGAGCCATACGAGACCATACGGAGCCATACGGGACCATACGGAGCCATATTGGACCATACGGAGCCATACGCAACCATACGGAGCCATACGGGACCATACGGAGCCATACGGGACAATACGGAGCCATACGGGACAATACGGAGCCTCTCAGGCTGTGCATCCTCTGTCTTTCTAAGTAACCTATTTATAATAACAGTTGCATCTCAACACTGCTCTTTATTTTGAAGTGTCCCGTTCTATTAGATATGCAAATGCTGCATCACACCCCACTGCACCTTGTCTGATAAAACACCTCCCCTTTCAACCTGCACCAACTTCCCTGCAAATATATGGAAATGTCTACATTTTCCTACATTAGCATTTTGATGGAGTAGGATACCGGATTGTGATTCATTTGCCTCCGGTTGCATGTACAAACACACTGCCCACAACACTGTCCTCTCGCCACATCTCTCCTCTCTCCATCGCTCTCGTTTTTGACGTGCTGTGTTGTGTGATGAAATCCTACAGCCATACACCTGTGCCTACAAAACACATCCCCCATCATGTGACTGTTAGGCACATATATATACACACACACACACACACACACACACACACACACACACACACACACACACACACACACACACACACACACGCTCCTCCACACAAACTCTTACCAAACCTCATAAAAAAACAGTGACCCATTCAAATAAATAATGCATTTCAATCACACGTGTCCCCCAGGCAGAGAGAACAGCCCGAGGTAGAGAATGGAGCTGCTTTCAGTCATTGAAGACCTGATTCCTTCCCTGCACGGTGTGGTAATGAATTATCCACAGCCTTAGTTTTTGAGGAGATGACCCTCTTTATCCTAATAATAATGGCAGGACAGTAATGAAGCAGCTTGATTAATTCATTTGCCTTCCCAGACGGACCGAGGGGAGCCTCTCTCTCTCTCTCTCTGTTTATCTATAGTTATATTCCTCTTTCTCTTTTCATCTCTAGCTCTATTCCTCTCTCCCCCCCTCTCTCTACCCTCTCTCTCTCTTCCCCCTCTCCCCCTCTCTCTCTCTCTCTCTCTGTTTATCTATAGCTCTATTCCTCTCTCTTCCCTCTATCTTCCCCCTCTCTGTTTATCTATAGCTCTTCCTCTCTCTCTGTTTATCTATAGCTCTATTCCTCTCTCTCTGTTTATCTATAGCTCTATTCCTCTCTCTTCCCTCTATCTTCCCTCTCTCTGTTTATCTATAGCTCTATTCCTCTCTCTTCCCTCTATCTTCCCTCTCTCTGTTTATCTATAGCTCTATTCCTCTCTCTTCCCTCTATCTTCCCTCTCTCTGTTTATCTATAGCTCTATTCCTCTCTCTTCCCTCTCTCTCTGTTTATCTATAGCTCTTCCTCTCTCTTCCCCCTCTCTCTGTTTATCTATAGCTCTATTCCTCTCTCTTCCCTCTATCTTCCCCCTCTCTGTTTATCTATAGCTCTATTCCTCTCTCTCTGTTTATCTATAGCTCTATTCCTCTCTCTTCCCTCTATCTTCCCCCTCTCTCTGTTTATCTATAGCTCTATTCCTCTCTCTCTGTTTATCCATAGCTCTATTCCTCTCTCTTCCCCATCTCTCTGTTTATCTATAGCTCTCTTCCCCATCTCTCTGTTTATCTATAGCTCTATTCCTCTCTCTCTGTTTATCTATAGCTCTATTCCTCTCTCTTCCCCATCTCTCTGTTTATCTATAGCTCTATTCCTCTCTCTTCCCTCTATCTTCCCCCTCTCTGTTTATCTATAGCTCTTCCTCTCTCTCTGTTTATCTATAGCTCTATTCCTCTCTCTCTGTTTATCTATAGCTCTATTCCTCTCTCTTCCCTCTATCTTCCCTCTCTCTGTTTATCTATAGCTCTATTCCTCTCTCTTCCCTCTATCTTCCCTCTCTCTGTTTATCTATAGCTCTATTCCTCTCTCTTCCCTCTCTCTCTGTTTATCTATAGCTCTTCCTCTCTCTTCCCCCTCTCTCTGTTTATCTATAGCTCTATTCCTCTCTCTTCCCTCTATCTTCCCCCTCTCTGTTTATCTATAGCTCTATTCCTCTCTCTCTGTTTATCTATAGCTCTATTCCTCTCTCTTCCCTCTATCTTCCCCCTCTCTCTGTTTATCTATAGCTCTATTCCTCTCTCTCTGTTTATCCATAGCTCTATTCCTCTCTCTTCCCCATCTCTCTGTTTATCTATAGCTCTCTTCCCCATCTCTCTGTTTATCTATAGCTCTATTCCTCTCTCTCTGTTTATCTATAGCTCTATTCCTCTCTCTTCCCCATCTCTCTGTTTATCTATAGCTCTATTCCTCTCTCTTCCCCATCTCTCTGTTTATCTATAGCTCTATTCCTCTCTCTTCCCCCTCTCTTCCCCCTCTCTGTTTATCTATAGCTCTATTCCTCTCTCTTCCCCATCTCTCTGTTTATCTATAGCTCTATTCCTCTCTCTTCCCCATCTCTCTGTTTATCTATAGCTCTATTCCTCTCTCTTCCCTCTCTCTTCCCCATCTCTCTGTTTATCTATAGCTCTATTCCTCTCTCTTCCCTCTCTCTTCCACATCTCTCTGTTTATCTCTAGCTCTATTCCTCTCTCTTCCCCCTCTCTTCCCCCCCTCTCTTTATCTATAGCTCTATTCCTCTCTCTTCCCCATCTCTCTGTTTATCTATAGCTCTATTCCTCTCTCTTCCCTCTCTCTTCCCCCTCTCTGTTTATCTATAGCTCTTCCTCTCTTCCCTCTCTCTCTGTTTATCTATAGCTCTATTCCTCTCTCTTCCCCCTCTCTTACCCCTCTCTGTTTATCTATAGCTCTATTCCTCTCTCTTCCCTCTCTCTCTGTTTATCTATAGCTCTATTCCTCTCTCTTCCCCCTCTCTTCCCCCTCTCTGTTTATCTATAGCTCTATTCCTCTCTCTTCCCCCTCTCTTCCCCCTCTCTCTTTATCTATAGCTCTATTCCTCTCTCTTCCCCATCTCTCTGTTTATCTATAGCTCTATTCCTCTCTCTTCCCTCTCTCTTCCCCCTCTCTGTTTATCTATAGCTCTTCCTCTCTTCCCTCTCTCTCTGTTTATCTATAGCTCTATTCCTCTCTCTTCCCCCTCTCTTCCCCCTCTCTGTTTATCTATAGCTCTATTCCTCTCTCTCTGTTTATCTATAGCTCTATTCCTCTCTCTTCCCCATCTCTCTGTTTATCTATAGCTCTATTCCTCTCTCTTCCCTCTATCTTCCCCCTCTCTGTTTATCTATAGCTCTTCCTCTCTCTCTGTTTATCTATAGCTCTATTCCTCTCTCTCTGTTTATCTATAGCTCTATTCCTCTCTCTTCCCTCTATCTTCCCTCTCTCTGTTTATCTATAGCTCTATTCCTCTCTCTTCCCTCTATCTTCCCTCTCTCTGTTTATCTATAGCTCTATTCCTCTCTCTTCCCTCTCTCTCTGTTTATCTATAGCTCTTCCTCTCTCTTCCCCCTCTCTCTGTTTATCTATAGCTCTATTCCTCTCTCTTCCCTCTATCTTCCCCCTCTCTGTTTATCTATAGCTCTATTCCTCTCTCTCTGTTTATCTATAGCTCTATTCCTCTCTCTTCCCTCTATCTTCCCCCTCTCTCTGTTTATCTATAGCTCTATTCCTCTCTCTCTGTTTATCCATAGCTCTATTCCTCTCTCTTCCCCATCTCTCTGTTTATCTATAGCTCTCTTCCCCATCTCTCTGTTTATCTATAGCTCTATTCCTCTCTCTCTGTTTATCTATAGCTCTATTCCTCTCTCTTCCCCATCTCTCTGTTTATCTATAGCTCTATTCCTCTCTCTTCCCCATCTCTCTGTTTATCTATAGCTCTATTCCTCTCTCTTCCCCCTCTCTTCCCCCTCTCTGTTTATCTATAGCTCTATTCCTCTCTCTTCCCCATCTCTCTGTTTATCTATAGCTCTATTCCTCTCTCTTCCCCATCTCTCTGTTTATCTATAGCTCTATTCCTCTCTCTTCCCTCTCTCTTCCCCATCTCTCTGTTTATCTATAGCTCTATTCCTCTCTCTTCCCTCTCTCTTCCACATCTCTCTGTTTATCTCTAGCTCTATTCCTCTCTCTTCCCCCTCTCTTCTTCCCCCCCTCTCTTTATCTATAGCTCTATTCCTCTCTCTTCCCCATCTCTCTGTTTATCTATAGCTCTATTCCTCTCTCTTCCCTCTCTCTTCCCCCTCTCTGTTTATCTATAGCTCTTCCTCTCTTCCCTCTCTCTCTGTTTATCTATAGCTCTATTCCTCTCTCTTCCCCCTCTCTTACCCCTCTCTGTTTATCTATAGCTCTATTCCTCTCTCTTCCCTCTCTCTCTGTTTATCTATAGCTCTATTCCTCTCTCTTCCCCTCTCTTCCCCCTCTCTGTTTATCTATAGCTCTATTCCTCTCTCTTCCCCCTCTCTTCCCCCTCTCTCTTTATCTATAGCTCTATTCCTCTCTCTTCCCCATCTCTCTGTTTATCTATAGCTCTATTGCTCTCTCTTCCCTCTCTCTTCCCCCTCTCTGTTTATCTATAGCTCTTCCTCTCTTCCCTCTCTCTCTGTTTATCTATAGCTCTATTCCTCTCTCTTCCCCCTCTCTTCCCCCTCTCTGTTTATCTATAGCTCTATTCCTCTCTCTTCCCTCTCTCTCTGTTTATCTATAGCTCTGTTAGTCTCTCTGTTTATCTATAGCTCTATTAGTCTCTCTCTGTTTATCTCTAGCTCTATTCCTCTCTCTCTGTTTATCTATAGCTCTATTCCTCTCTCTCTGTTTATCTATAGCTCTATTCCTCTCTCTTACCCCTCTCTTCCCCCTCTCTGTTTATCTATAGCTCTATTCCTCTCTCTTCCCTCTCTCTCTGTTTATCTATAGCTCTATTAGTCTCTCTCTGTTTATCTATAGCTCTATTAGTCTCTCTCTGTTTATCTATAGCTCTATTCCTCTCTCTCTGTTTATCTATAGCTCTATTCCTCTCTCTTCCCTCTCTCTCTGTTTATCTATAGCTCTATTCCTCTCTCTTCCCTCTCTCTCTGTTTATCTATAGCTCTATTAGTCTCTCTCTGTTTATCTATAGCTCTATTAGTCTCTCTCTGTTTATCTATAGCTCTATTCCTCTCTCTCTGTTTATCTATAGCTCTATTCCTCTCTCTTCCCCCTCTCTGTTTATCTATAGCTCTTCCTCTCTCTCTGTTTATCTATAGCTCTATTCCTCTCTCTTCCCCCTCTCTGTTTATCTATAGCTCTTCCTCTCTCTCTGTTTATCTATAGCTCTATTCCTCTCTCTTCCACCTCTCTCTGTTCATCTCTAGCTCTATGCCTCTCTTCCCCCCTCTCTCTCTGTTCATCTCTAGCTCTATGCCTCTCTTCCCCCCTCTCTCTCTGTTCATCTCTAGCTCTTTGCCTCTCTTCCACCTCTCTCTGTTCATCTCTAGCTCTATGCCTCTCTTCCCCCCTCTCTCTCTGTTCATCTCTAGCTCTATGCCTCTCTTCCCCCCTCTCTCTTTTCATCTCTAGCTCTTTGCCTCTCTTCCCTCTCTCTACCCCTCTCTGTTCATCTATAGTTATATTCATTTCTCTCTCTGTCTATCATTAGCTCTCTTGCCCCCCTCCCTTAACCCCACCCCTCTCTGTTTATTGCTAGTTATCTTGCCCACCCCTCCCCCACTCTCTCTCCCTCTGTCTATCATTAGTGTTCTCTCTCTCTCTCTCTCTCTCACTCTTGCATTCCCTGATTATCGCTGGCTCTGTTTCCCTCCATCTCTCACTCTCTCACTCTGTTTATCTCTAGCTGCCTTGTCCTCCCCCCTCTATGGCTGTGCCTCTCTCTCTCTCTCCCACCCCTCCCCCTCTCTGGCTGTGCCTCTCTCTCCCATCCCCCACTCGTTATCTTCGCCCTGCCTCTCTCTACCCTATCCCAGCTCCCTCTCCCTCCCTTTCTCTCTTCTCTCCCTCACTCTACCCACTCCCTCCTGCTCTCCTCTCCCTCACTCAATTCAATCTCTCTCTTCTATCCCTCACTCTACACACACACACCTCCCTCACTCAATTAAATCTCTCTCCTCTCCCTCACTCTACCCACTCCCTCCCTCTCTACTCTACCCACTCCCTCCCTCTCTACTCTATCCACTCCCTCCCTCTCTCCTCTCCCTCACTCTACCCACTCCCACCCTCTCTCCTCTCCCTCACTCAATTCAATTCACTATCTTTCTTCCCTCCCTCTCTCCTCTCCCTCACTCTACCCACTCCCTCCCTCCCCCTCACTCAATTCAATTCACTCCCCTCCCTCCCTCTGTCCCTCACTCTACCCATGCCCTCCCTCCCCCTCTCGCTCCTCTCCCTCCCCTCTCCAGTCTGTGCAGCAGCCTGTTCTCCTGTTGGAAGGCCTGTAATGTCCTGAGTCTTATCAGTACATGTTGTTGGCCTCCAGTTACCCCAGCTCCCCTCTGTAAAGACTGGTTAATGTAGCAACTGAGGACCTGCGCGGCTCTGCTCATTAAATAGGCCACATTCATGTTTGTCGAACTCTAAACTCTTCATCACCAACACCATCATCCTCTGCCAGGGAGCCATGCCTCTGTGTTCATTATGGATATCAATGTGGCATGCATACATTATACATGATTTTAATCACCATATTCTTGGGAAATAATGTAGGACTATTTCAAATTTGATGAGCATTTCATGAATAATAAATATTTCTGAGACTTTCTCCTTTGAATGTTTCTTTGAAAGTCATGAGTAGGAGGGGAGATGTTTGTATTGAAATACAGAGGTGTCCTTTTGTGTTTGTGGATTCGGGGTCTTGTAGACTCCTCGTATAGCCTTCCTCAGTGCGGATTGTTGAAAACACATCGAGTACGATTCCTGAAATCTCTAAACTCTCTGGTCAAACAAGATGGCCGCCTCCCACCACATCTGGTCAAACAAGATGGCTGCCCCCCACCACATCTGGTCAAACAAGATGGCCGCCCCCCACCACATCTGGTCAAACAAGATGGCTGCCCCCCACCACATCTGGTCAAACAAGATGGCCGCCCCCCACCACATCTGGTCAAACAAGATGGCCGCCCCCACCACATCTGGTCAAACAAGATGGCCGCCCCCCACCACATCTGGTCAAACAAGATGGCCGCCCCCCACCACATCTGGTCAAACAAGATTCCTGCCCCCCACCACATCTGGTCAAACAAGATGGCCGCCCCCCACCACATCTGGTCAAACAAGATGGCTGCCCCCCACCACATCTGGTCAAACAAGATGGCCGCCTCCCACCACATCTGGTCAAACAAGATGGCTGCCCCCCACCACATCTGGTCAAACAAGATGGCCGCCTCCCACCACATCTGGTCAAACAAGATGGCTGCCCCCCACCACATCTGGTCAAACAAGATGGCTGCCCCCCACCACATCTGGTCAAACAAGATGGCCGCCTCCCACCACATCTGGTCAAACAAGATGGCTGCCCCCCACCACATCTGGTCAAACAAGATGGCCGCCTCCCACCACATCTGGTCAAACAAGATGGCTGCCCCCCACCACATCTGGTCAAACAAGATGGCCGCCCCCCACCACATCTGGTCAAACAAGCTGGCTGCCCCCCACCACATCTGGTCAAACAAGATGGCCACCCCCCACCACATCTGCCACAACAGAGCCCTGAGAAGGTGGCAGATGTGTGAACAGGTTTAAGAGGCCTCTGAAAGACCTTAACTCAGCTCTTTAAGGGCCAAGGAGGAATTTTTATTGGAATGCACAACGTTGGCGTTACACAACTTCATATGTGTTTTGTTTTCATCAACATGGATATTTTCATGACACACCATGCAGACCCCAGAAGGCTGTGACTACACACACACACACACACACACACACACACACACACACACACACACACACACAGAAGCAAATTGACCCATCATAATCTTCTCACTAGTCAATACACACCCAATCCCTCAACGCAAACCACCTCTTCACTCAGTAGACAAAACAACACCTGACCTCACTACACACAACCCGACCCCCTCCCCTCCCCCTCACTACACACAACCCGCCCCCACCCCCCTCCCCCTCACTACACACAACCCGCCCCCCCCCCTCCCCCTCCCAACACACAACCCGCCCCCCCCCTCCCCCTCACTACACACAACCCGCCCCACCCCCCTCCCCCTCCCTACACACAACCCGACCCCCCCCCTCCCCCTCACTACACACAACCCGACCCCCACCCCTCACTACACACAACCCGACCCACACCCCTCCCCCTCACTCCACACAACCCGCCCCACCCCCCTCCCCCTCACTACACACAAACTGACCCCCACCCCTCCCCTTCACTACACACAACCCAACCCCCCCTCCCTACACACAACCCAACCCCCCCTCCCTACACACAACCCGACCCCTCTCCCCCTCACTACACACAACCCCCCCCCCCCTCCCCCCCACTACACACAACCCGACCCCACCTCACTACACAACCCCCCCTCCCCCTCCCCCTCACTACACACAACCCGACCCCCCTCACTACACACAACCCGAACTCCTCCCCCCCTCACTACAGCATCTCTCCTCCAAGCCCACTCCTCTTCAATGTGTTCTCCATACATCACCTCACACACACACAGCATCTCTCCTCCAAGCCCACTCCTCTTCAATGTGTTCTCCATACATCACCTCACACACACACAGCATCTCTCCTCCAAGCCCACTCCTCTTCAATGTGTTCTCTGTACATCACCTCACACACACACAGCATCTCTCCTCCAAGCCCACTCCTCTTCAATGTGTTCTCCATACATCACCTCACACACACACACACAGCATCTCTCCTCCAAGCCCACTCCTCTTCAATGTGTTCTCCATACATCACCTCACATAGCAGTGATGGCAGCCAGGCTGGGAACAGCCACCACTCTGAACTAATACCAGGAAGCATGCAGCAGGAGTGTGTGTGTGTGTGTGTGTGTGTGTGTGTGTGTGTGTGTGTGTGTGTGTGTGTGTGGCTGCAGCAAGAGCTCTGGAATGTGTTAATTGCTACTGTGTAGAGTAGAGAGGATGGCTGCACAGGTCTCTCAGTATAGGGACAATAAAGGGTCATTATGGCTGTTGGGGAAAGGGAAGTTGATTAGTCTGGAAGGTTCAGTTGTTGGGGGGGATTGGTATGGCATCCATGGTTACCTGTTACCGTGGTGGAGCTGAACGGAGCGGTCTGTTACCGTGGTGGAGCTGAACGGAGCGGTCTGTTACCGTGGTGGAGCTGAACGGAGCGGTCTGTTACCGTGGTGGAGCTGAACGGAGCGGTCTGTTACCGTGGTGGAGCTGAACGGAGCGGTCTGTTACCGTGGTGGAGCTGAACGGAGCGGTCTGTTACCGTGGTGGAGCTGAACGGAACGGTCTGTTACTGTGGTGGAGCTGAACGGAGCGGTCTGTTACCGTGATGGAGCTGAACGGAGCGGTCTGTTACTGTGGGTGACCGTGAGAGGAGCTAAACCATTTTGGCTCCTTTCTGTGAGTGATTAGTACCAGATCTCGTGTGTCTGTGTGAGCGTGTGTGTATTGTAATGTATAAAACAATGGGATGATGCCACTCACTAGCTAATAGACTCCAGATGGTCTTTGCTCCACTGAAGAACTAGAGCGGCTCTCATTCGCCCTAGCATATAGTTCCCTCTCATCTCCTCCTCTCAGCCAGTACTGACTCCAGAACAGATTCTCCCTAGCATATAGTTCCCTCTCATCTCCTCCTCTTAGCCAGTACTGACTCCAGAACAGATTCTCCCTAGCATATAGTTCCCTCTCATCTCCTCCTCTTAGCCAGTACTGACTCCAGAACAGATTCTCCCTAGCATATAGTTCCCTCTCATCTCCTCCTCTTAGCCAGTACTGACTCCAAAACAGATTCTCCCTAGCATATAGTTCCCTCTCATCTCCTCCTCTTAGCCAGTACTGACTCCAGAACAGATTCTCCCTAGCATATAGTTCCCTCTCATCTCCTCCTCTTAGCCAGTACTGACTCCAGAACACATTCACCCCAGAAAGAAAAGGTACAGATGGGAGCCTTTTACCATAAGAGCTGATCTAGGAACAGTGTTTTCCATGCTTTTGCTGTCAGAAGCAGCCGGCCAGTATAGATCTGACAGATGGAGGTGTGTGTGTGTGTGTGTTAACCCTTTGCCTTTCCATCAGTAACGTAGAAACACACCCCTCACAGATCCCTCCACTCTGCAGCCGATGGCTGGAACAAATCAGATGCTGAAGATTGAGCGGGGGGGGGGGGGGGGAGAGAGAGAGAGAGAGAGAGAGAGCGAGCGGGAAGAGAGAATAACAGTCTATTTATAGCCTGGGCGCCCGGGAGGAAGAAGACCATTGTTAGGAACCAACTGCTGCACTCGAGGATCACATGGATGTTTGTATTCTTTCTACCATCTAGTATTGTAGCAGACTGGGGGCTGTGGTAAATCCACCTCACACCCCTTCTCATCTCTAATTGCACCCCAGGTGGTGGAAAGAGAACCACACACCCATTTTGACAGACAGACAGGCGGTGAAAAACAGATTGTTCTCCGTTAATGCAGATGAGTTGGGGAACCTGGTGGTTGGGCCTTGGGAATCGTCTAGTGGTGGTGGGGGGGGTCTTCTTGGTTGGTCCCTCCCCCCCCCCCCCCCCCCCCCCCCATCATCCTAAACGGAAAGTAATTACCACCATCAAGAGAGTTCCCTCATATTACTCTGTGATCATTTAGTGTGTGTGTGTGTGTGTGTGGGGTGGGGGTGTGTGGGGGTGGGTGGGTGTGTGGGGGGGGGGGGGGGGGGGGGGGGGGGGGTGTAATCAAAAGGAAGCCAGTTAAGCTGTTGTCAGTATAGTTGCAGCCTGATGCCTTTCCATGTGATTGGCCCTGAACGATCTGCTTTACCCTGTCCAGCCAATCCGGTAACTACACTGAACAAAAGATATAAACGTGTTGGTCACGTTTCATGAGCTGAAATAAAAGATCCCAGAAATGTTCCCATACGCTCAAAAAGCTTACTTCTATCTAATGTTGTACACAGATTTGTTTACATCTCTGTTAGTGGGCATTTCAAGAAACTGATTAAACAGCCTGATCATTACACAGGTGCACCTTGTGCCCGGGGACAAAAGGCCACTCTAAAATGTGCAGTGTCACAATGCCACAGATGTCTCATGTTTTGAGGGAGCGTGTATTTGGCACGCTGACTGCAGGAATGTTCACCAGAGCTGTTGCCAGACAATTGAATGTTAATTTCTCTAATATAAGCCACCTCCAACTTCTTTTAAGAGAATTTGACAGTACGTCAGAACCGCAGACCGCGTGTATGGCGTCGTGGGGGTGAGCAGTTTGCTGATGTCAGCCTTGTGAACAGAGTGCCCCATGATGGGGTTATGGTATGGGGTAGGCATGCGCTACGGACAATGAACACAATTGCATTTTATCAATAGCTGTTTAAATGCAAAGAGAGAGCGAGTTGAGATCCTGAGGCCCGTTGTCGTTGCTATACATTCTCCTCCATCACCTCACGTTTCAGCATGATAATGCACAGCCCTATGTCGCAAGGATCTGTACACCATCCCTGGAAGCTGAAAATGTCCTGCATACTCACCAGACGTCACCCATTGAGCATGTTTGGGATGCTCTGAATCAACGTGTACGACAGCGTGTACAATATCCAGCTACTTCGCACAGCCATTGAGGAGGAGTGGGACAACATTCCACAGGCCACAATCAACAGCCTGATCAACTGCGAAGGAGATGTTGTGCTGCATGAGACAAATGGTGGTCACACCAGATGCTGACTGGTTCTGATCCACGCAACTACTTCCATTGTTATTATTATTATAAAGGTATCTGTGACCAACAGATGTATATCTGATATTGCCAGTCATGTCAAATCCATGGATTATAGCCTGAATGAATATTTCAATTGACTGATTTCTTTATATGAATGTAACTCAGTGAAGACTT
>NW_022261980.1:9119342-9146842 GCF_002021735.2 Oncorhynchus kisutch | reverse complement strand
GTTTACTGCTGAACTACAGGCTGGGGCAGTACTACCCCCACAGTCTGTCTTCATACAGGGCTGTTTACAGCTGAACTACAGGCTGGGGCAGTACTACCCCCACAGTCTGTCTTCATACAGGGCTGTTTACAGCTGAACTACAGGCTGGGGCCGTACTACCCCCACAGTTTGTCTTCATACAGGGCTGTTTACTGCTGAACTACAGGCTGGGGCCGTACTACCCCCACAGTCTGTCTTTATACAGGGCTGTTTACTGCTGAACTACAGGCTGGGTCCGTACTACCCCCACAGTCTGTCTTCATACAGGGCTGTTTACTGCTGAACTACAGGCTGGGGCCGTACTACCCCCACAGTCTGTCTTCATACAGGGCTGTTTCTCCCACTCCGTAAGCCCCCCCCCAGGCAGCACTTCAGCGCCCCACTGTTGCACTACACCACTCCACCAAGCCCACGGCTGTACACGGACCCAGTTTGTTGAGGAGGTGAATGACGACGAGACAAAACGGTCTTTTGATCTGTGTTTTTCTTAGGATCTCTGCCCGTGCTGGGTTCAAACTGTACTGTCACCCTACCAATTGACTATATTACACGTTCCGTATTGCTGAAGCCCCCATTTCTACTGGCATCGATGACAAGATAGCACACCCGTCCTTTTCTCAGATCGTTCCTGGTAGCCAGTTTTGTTTTGAGAAGTCTGTCTGGAGGATAACTGGTGTGAAGAACAACCATCCCTGTTGTGGGTAAAGGACCCTGTATCGTCTGATCGGTTGAGTGAACAGACCTCTCACTGAAAAGGGACTAAGTCTCTGTTCAATCAATCAAATGTATTTAAAAAGCCCTTTTTACGTCAGCTGATGTCGCACTTGCTTGTACAGAAACCCAGGCTAAAACCTCAAACAGCAAGCCATGCAGATGTAGAAGCACGGTGGCTAGGAAAAACTCCCTAGAAAGACAGGAATCTAGGAAGAAACCTAGAGAAGAACCAGGCTCTGAGGGGTGGCCAGTCCTCTTTTCTTGCTGTGCCAGGTGGAGATTATAAGAGTACATGGCCATAAAGGCCAGATTGTTCTTCTGATTGTTCACTGTCCTCTACAGTTCCCCTCACTTATCACTAACCAGTACCTCCTCTCTCGCTCTCTGTCTCCGTCTCACTCTCTCTCGCTCTTTCGCTCGCTCTCTCTGTCTCGCTCTCTCTGTCTCGTTCTCTCACTCTCTCTCTCTCTCTCCCTCTCTCTCTCTCTCTCTCTCCCTCTCTCTCTCTCTCTCTCTCTCTCTCTCTCTCTCTCTCTCTGTCTCTCTCTCTCTGTCTCTCTCTCTCTCTGTCTCTCTCTCTCTCTGTCTCTCTCTCTCTCTCTCTCTGTCTCTCTCCCTCTGTGTTTCTCTCTCTCTCCCTCTCTCTCTCTCTCTCTCTCTCTCTCTCTCTCTCTGTCTCTCTCTCTCTGTCTCTCTCTCTCTGTCTCTCTCTCTGTCTCTCTCTCTCTCTCTGTCTCTCTCTCTCTGTCTCTCTCTCTCTCTCCCCCTCTGTCTCTCTTTCTCTTTCTGCAGCATCGGACAACAGCCAGCGGTTTCAGGAAACGTGTTTTGCGTTCGCACTAACACCGCAGCAAGTCCAACAGATTAGCAGCTCAATGTAAGAGACACCCTCTGCTCTACCATGTACCCTACCAACGTACCCTGCCTACCCTCTACCCTGCCATGTATCCTATACTACCATGTACCCTACCAACGTACCCTGCCATGTATCCTATACTACCATGTACCCTATCAAGGTACCCTACCTACCCTCTACCCTACAATGTACCCTACCAACGTACCCTGCCTACCCTGCCATGTATCCTATACTACCATGTACCCTACCAACATACCCTGCCATGTATCCTATACTACCATGTACCCTACCAACGTACCCTGCCTACCCTCTACCCTGCCATGTACCCTATACTACCATGCATCCTACCAACATACCCTACCTATCCTCTACCCTACCAACGTACCCTACCTATCCTCTACCCTACCAACGTAGCCTACCTACCGTCTACCCTACAATGTACCCTATACTACCAACGTACCCTACCTACCCTCTACCCTACCTACTTTCTTCCCTACCATGTACTCTATACTACCATAACCCTACCAACGTACCCTACCTACCATATACCCTACCATATACCCTACCTACCCTCTACCCTACCAACTTACCCTCTACCCTACCTACCCTCTACCCTACCATGTACTCTATACTACCATGTACCTTATACTGCCACGTACCCTACTTACCCTCTACCCTACCATATATACTTTACTACCATGTACCCTACCAACGTACCTTACCCACCCTCTATCCTACCATGTACCCTACCAACGTACCCTACCTATCCCCTACCCTACCATATACACTTTACTACCATGTACCCTATACTACCATGTACCCTACCAACGTACTCTATACTAGCATGTACCCTACCAACCCTCTACCCTGCCAACGTACCCTATACTACCATGTACCCTACCAACCCTCTACCCTACCAACCCTTTAATGTCCGTCTGTGTTTTTCAGGGACATCTCGGGGACCAAATGTGAATTCACAGTACAAGTTCAATTACGGTCAGTTGATAGAACTCATTGTTCTACTTCTAGTAGGATTCTATTAACCACTATGTAGGTCCTGATCAATATATATCCTCCCACTATACTACAACCACTATGTAGGTCCTGATCAATATATATCCTCCCACTATATTACAACCACTATGTAGGTCCTGATCAATATATATCCTCCCACTATACTACAACCACTATGTAGGTCCTGATCAATATATATCCTCCCACTATACTACAACCACTATGTAGGTCCTGATCAATATATATCCTGATCAATATATATCCCCCCACTATACTACAACCACTATGTAGGTCCTGATTAATATATATCCTCCCACTATACTAAAACCACTATGTAGGTCCTGATCAATATATATCCTCCCACTATACTACAACCACTATGTAGGTCCTGATTAATATATTTCCTCCCACTATACTACAACCACTATGTAGGTCCTGATCAATATATATCCTGATCAATATATATCCCCCCACTATACTACAACCACTATGTAGGCCCTGATCAATATATATACTGATCAATATATATCCTCCCACTATACTACAACCCCTACGTAGGTCCTGATCAATATATATCCTCCCACTATATTACAACCACTATGTAGGTCCTGATCAATATATATCCTCCCACTATATTACAACCACTATGTAGGTCCTGATCAATATATATCCTCCCACTATACTACAACCACTATGTAGGTCCTGATCAATATATATCCTCCCACTATATTACAACCACTATGTAGGTCCTGATCAATATATATCCTCCCACTATACTACAACCACTATGTAGGTCATGATCAATATATATCCTCCCACTATACTACAACCACTATGTAGGTCCTGATTAATATATATCCTCCCACTATACTAAAACCCCTACGTAGGTCCTGATCAATATATATCCTCCCACTATATTACAACCACTATGTAGGTCCTGATCAATATATATCCTCCCACTATATTACAACCACTATGTAGGTCCTGATCAATATATATCCTCCCACTATACTACAACCACTATGTAGGTCCTGATCAATATATATCCTCCCACTATATTACAACCACTATGTAGGTCCTGATCAATATATATCCTCCCACTATACTACAACCACTATGTAGGTCATGATCAATATATATCCTCCCACTATACTACAACCACTATGTAGGTCCTGATTAATATATATCCTCCCACTATACTAAAACCACTATGTAGGTCCTGATCAATATATTAAATTGCTCATTGTCAGGTAAAATTGCCGTACTAAAATGTTCCGAAGATAATTCCCACCAGAAGGCGAAAAATGTTGGTTGCAATGAGGATGGAAACATAACCCTGACATCTGTCTTAGGGAGGGGTTATGGAGTGGAAACATAACCCTGACATCTGTCTTAGGGGGTGGAAACATAACCCTGACATCTGTCTTAGGGAGGGGTTAAGGGGTGGAAACATAACCCTGACATCTGTCTTAGGGAGTGGAAACATAACCCTGACATCTGTCTTAGGGAGTGGAAACATAACCCTGACATCTGTCTTAGGGGGTGGAAACATAACCCTGACATCTGTCTTAGGGGGTGGAAACATAACCCTGACATCTGTCTTAGGGGGTGGAAACATAACCCTGACATCTGTCTTAGGGGGTGGAAACATAACCCTGACATCTGTCTTAGGGGGTGGAAACATAACCCTGACATCTGTCTTAGGGGGTGGAAACATAACCCTGACATCTGTCTTAGGGGGTGGAAACATAACCCTGACATCTGTCTTAGGGGGTGGAAACATAACCCTGACATCTGTCTTAGGGGGTGGAAACATAACCCTGACATCTGTCTTAGGGGGTGGAAACATAACCCTGACATCTGTCTTAGGGGGTGGAAACATAACCCTGACATCTGTCTTAGGGGGTGGAAACATAACCTTGACATCTGTCTTAGGGAGGGGTTAGGGGGTGGAAACATAACCCTGACATCTGTCTTAGGGGGTGGAAACATAACCCTGACATCTGTCTTAGGGAGGGGTTAGGGGGTGGAAACATAACCCTGACATCTGTCTTAGGGGGTGGAAACATAACCCTGACATCTGTCTTAGGGGGTGGAAACATAACCCTGACATCTGTCTTAGGGGGTGGAAACATAACCCTGACATCTGTCTTAGGGGGTGGAAACATAACCTTGACATCTGTCTTAGGGGGTGGAAACATAACCCTGACATCTGTCTTAGGGGGTGGAAACATAACCTTGACATCTGTCTTAGGGAGGGGTTAGGGGGTGAAAACATAACCCTGACATCTGTCTTAGGGGGTGGAAACATAACCCTGACATCTGTCTTAGGGGGTGGAAACATAACCCTGACATCTGTCTTAGGGGGTGGAAACATAACCCTGACATCTGTCTTAGGGGGTGGAAACATAACCCTGACATCTGTCTTAGGGGGTGGAAACATAACCCTGACATCTGTCTTAGGGAGGGGTTAGGGGGTGGAAACATAACCCTGACATCTGTCTTAGGGGGTGGAAACATAACCCTGACATCTGTCTTAGGGGGTGGCCAATGCTGGATGCAATTGAGATGAGCTGTGCAGGTGAATTTCGCACGTATTGATGGTTTACCGAGAGATCAGCTGGCCATAATCTAGTGGCCATTCTTCATTGCAATATGCCCATTATGGTGTGTGTGTGTGTGTGTGTGTGTGTGTGTGTGTGTGTGTGTGTGTGTGTGTGTGTGTGTGTGTGTGTGTGTGTGTGTGTGTGTGTGTGTGTGTGTGTGTGTGTGTGTGTGTGTGTGTGTGTGTGTGTGTGTGCAGGTTTTGTCTCTCTGAGACGAGTTGTCCTCAGGAAGACCACTTTCCGCCCAATCTGTGTGTGAAGGTGAACGGGAAGCCATGCAACCTCCCGGTAAGAAACACAACTCTACACACTGTACAGTACTGCTAGTTACACACTGTACAGTACTGTTAGTTACACACTGTACAGTACTGCTAGTTACTGTCAGTTAGTTACTGCTAGTTACACACTGTACAGTACTTCTAGTTACACACTGTACAGTACTGTTAGTTACACACTGTACAGTACTGCTAGTTACACACTGTACAGTACTGCTAGTTACACACTGTACAGTACTGCTAGTTACACACTGTACAGTACTGCTAGTTACATACTGTACAGTACTGTTAGTTACACACTGTACTGTTAGTTACACACTGTACAGTACTGCTAGTTACACACTGTACAGTACTGCTAGTTACACACTGTACAGTACTGTTAGTTACACACTGTACTGTTAGTTACTGCTAGTTACTGTTAGTTACACACTGTACAGTACTGTTAGTTACACACTGTACAGTACTGCTAGTTACACACTGTACAGTACTGTTAGTTACACACTGTACAGTACTGCTAGTTACACACTGTACAGTACTGCTAGTTACACACTGTACAGTACTGCTAGTTACTGCTAGTTACACACTGTACAGTACTGTTAGTTACTGCTAGTTACACACTGTACAGTACTGCTAGTTACACACTGTACAGTACTGCTAGTTACACACTGTACAGTACTGCTAGTTACACACTGTACAGTACTGTTAGTTACACACTGTACTGTTAGTTACTGCTAGTTACTGTTAGTTACACACTGTACAGTACTGTTAGTTACACACTGTACAGTACTGCTAGTTACACACTGTACAGTACTGTTAGTTACACACTGTACAGTACTGCTAGTTACACACTGTACAGTACTGCTAGTTACACACTGTACAGTACTGTTAGTTACTGCTAGTTACACACTGTACAGTACTGTTAGTTACTGCTAGTTACACACTGTACAGTACTGCTAGTTACACACTGTACAGTACTGTTAGTTACACACTGTACAGTACTGCTAGTTACACACTGTACAGTACTGTTAGTTACACACTGTACAGTACTGCTAGTTACACACTGTACAGTACTGCTAGTTACACACTGTACAGTACTGTTAGTTACACACTGTACAGTACTGTTAGTTACACACTGTACAGTACTGTTAGTTACACACTGTACAGTACTGTTAGTTACACACTGTACAGTACTGTTAGTTACACACTGTACAGTACTGCTAGTTACTGTTAGTTACACACTGTACAGTACTGCTAGTTACACACTGTACAGTACTGTTAGTTACTGTTAGTTACACACTGTACAGTACTGCTAGTTACACACTACAGTACTGCTAGTTACACACTGTACAGTACTGTTAGTTACACACTGTGCAGTACTGCTAGTTACACACTGTACAGTACTGCTAGTTACACACTGTACAATACTGTTAGTTACACACTGTACAGTACTGCTAGCTACACACTGTACAGTACTGCTAGTTACACACTGTACAGTACTGCTAGTTACACACTGTACAGTACTGCTGGTTACACACTGTACAGTACTGTTAGTTACACACTGTACAGTACTGCTGGTTACACACTGTACAGTACTGCTAGTTACACACTGTACAGTACTGCTGGTTACACACTGTACAGTACTGCTAGTTACACACTGTACAGTACTGCTAGTTACACACTGTACAGTAATGTTAGTCACTGTTAGTTAGACACTGTACAGTACTGTTAGTTACACACTGTACAGTACTGCTAGTTACTGCTAGTTAAACACAAACCATACCTTCAATTACAATAAACATTTGATTGAGGGGGTGGAAACACACTGTACAGTACTGCTGGTTACACACTGTACAGTACTGCTAGTTACACACTGTACAGTACTGCTAGTTACACACTGTACAGTACTGCTAGTTACACACTGTACAGTACTGCTGGTTACACACTGTACAGTACTGCTAGTTACACACTGTACAGTAATGTTAGTCACTGTTAGTTAGACACTGTACAGTACTGTTAGTTACACACTGTACAGTACTGCTAGTTACTGCTAGTTAAACACAAACCATACCTTCAATTACAATAAACATTTGATTGAGGGGGTGGAAACACACTGTACAGTACTGCTGGTTACACACTGTACAGTACTGCTAGTTACACACTGTACAGTAATGTTAGTCACTGTTAGTTACACACTGTACAGTACTGTTAGTTACACACTGTACAGTACTGCTAGTTACACACTGTACAGTACTGCTAGTTACACACTGTACAGTACTGCTAGTTACACACTGTACAGTACTGCTAGTTACACACTGTACAGTACTGCTGGTTACACACTGTACAGTACTGTTAGTTACACACTGTACAGTACTGCTGGTTACACACTGTACAGTACTGCTAGTTACACACTGTACAGTACTGCTAGTTACACACTGTACAGTACTGCTAGTTACACACTGTACAGTACTGCTGGTTACACACTGTACAGTACTGCTAGTTACACACTGTACAGTAATGTTAGTCACTGTTAGTTAGACACTGTACAGTACTGTTAGTTACACACTGTACAGTACTGCTAGTTACTGCTAGTTAAACACAAACCATACCTTCAATTACAATAAACATTTGATTGAGGGGGTGGAAACACACTGTACAGTACTGCTGGTTACACACTGTACAGTACTGCTAGTTACACACTGTACAGTAATGTTAGTCACTGTTAGTTACACACTGTACAGTACTGTTAGTTACACACTGTACAGTACTGCTAGTTACACACTGTACAGTACTGCTAGTTACACACTGTACAGTACTGCTAGTTACACACTGTACAGTACTGCTGGTTACACACTGTACAGTACTGTTAGTTACACACTGTACAGTACTGCTGGTTACACACTGTACAGTACTGCTAGTTACACACTGTACAGTACTGCTAGTTACACACTGTACAGTACTGCTGGTTACACACTGTACAGTACTGCTAGTTACACACTGTACAGTAATGTTAGTCACTGTTAGTTAGACACTGTACAGTACTGTTAGTTACACACTGTACAGTACTGCTAGTTAAACACAAACCATACCTTCAATTACAATAAACATTTGATTGAGGGGGTGGAAACACACTGTACAGTACTGCTGGTTACACACTGTACAGTACTGCTAGTTACACACTGTACAGTAATGTTAGTCACTGTTAGTTGCACACTGTACAGTACTGTTAGTTACACACTGTACAGTACTGCTAGTTACACACTGTACAGTACTGTTAGTTACACACTGTACAGTACTGCTAGTTACTGCTAGTTAAACACAAACCAT
This sequence comes from Oncorhynchus kisutch, assembly GCF_002021735.2. Taxonomy (NCBI): domain Eukaryota; kingdom Metazoa; phylum Chordata; class Actinopteri; order Salmoniformes; family Salmonidae; genus Oncorhynchus; species Oncorhynchus kisutch. Next base: position 9,138,014 of record NW_022261980.1, on the reverse strand, counting down.
ACCTTCAATTACAATAAACATTTGATTGAGATGTGGTGTGACTTTTCCCCCTCTCTTTCTCCCCCCCTCTCTCCCTCCCTTTCTCCCTCCCTCCCTCCCTCTCTCTCTCTCTCCCTTCTCTCTCCCTCCCTCTCTCTTTCTCCACCGGTCTCTCTCCCTTCTCCTCTCTCCCTCCACCTGTCTCTCTCCCTTCTCTCTCCCTCCCTCTCTCTTTCTCTATCCCTCTCTCCCCCCCTCTCAGGGTTATCTTCCTCCAACGAAAAACGGTGTGGAGCCGAAGCGCCCCAGCCGGCCCATCAACATTACCTCAGTGGTCAGATTATCCACCACAGTCCCCAACACCATCGTGGTGTCTTGGACCTCAGAGGTTGGAAGGGTAAGATATGATAAGATTGAAGAGATGATACATTTAAAATTATCTTAATTTGATTGTTGTCTATCTTAATTGTAAACATTTCTAGAAAACATTTAGTTTCTTTCTGACCTATTTATTATAATTTTTTGTTGTATTTCTATATATATTTTTTAAATTTAATGTTTTAAATGTTTTTATTTAGTTATTATTGCCCCCTTTTCTACCCAAATTCCTGGTATCCAATTGGTAGTTAGTCTTGTCCCATCGTTGCAACTCCCATACGGACTCGGGAGAGGTGAAAGGTCGAGAGCCACGCGTCCTCCGAAACACGACCCCGCCTAGCCGCACTGCTTCTTGACACATTGCTCGCTTAACCCGGAAGCCAGCCGCACCCATGTGTCGGAGGAAACACCGTGCACCTGGCGACCGTGTCAGCGTGCACTGCACCCGGCCCGCCACAGGAGTCGCTAGAGCGCGATGGGACAAGGACATCCCTGCCGGTCAAACCCTCCCCTAACCCGGACGACGCTGGGCCAATTGTGCACCGCCTCATGGGTCTCCCGGTCGCGGACGGCCCGGGATCGAAACCCGGGTCTATAGTGGTGCCTCAAGCACTGCGATACAGATGCCTTAGACGTCTGCGCCACTCGGGAGGCCAATTTATTTGATGTTTTGAGCACTTAGACTTTACTCCTGTAAGAAATGCTCTGTATAAATAATGTTTTGGTTTGGTAAGAACAGTGGGGCAGAAACACATGAATAAAAGTGCGGTAGAAAAGTGCAGTGATCCGGATGAAAAAGAGAGTGATTTTAACAACCCTACAGCACCTTCTGTGTTTTCAGAGCTACTCTATGGCGGTGTACCTGGTCAAGCAGCAGTCGTCCACAGTACTGTTGCAGAGACTACGGTCCAAAGGCATCAGGAACCCAGACCATTCCAGAGCACTCAGTAAGGGTTGCCAGAACGACACACTGTTTACATTGTTAGCACTGTTAGCATGCTAGGTTAAATGTATGGATCTGGCTGAACGGGTCCATGACACACGTGTATCTAGCTACATATTTAGTTCTGGCCTGTTGAAACCAGGCGTCTCGTTCTGTATTGTCATGGCGCTCTGTACTATATTCCATGTGAAGTGTTCATGTACTGTAGAAGGTTGTGCAGGTCTTGTATAGGTGGTTATGATTGCTGCTTCTTCTTCATGCTGTTCTCTGTCCCCCTGCAGTCAAAGAGAAGCTAACTGCAGATCCAGACAGTGAAATCGCCACCACCAGCCTGCGTGTGTCGCTGCTCTGTCCGGTAAACACACACCCTCTGTCTTAATATCCCTATTACTGTGCTTTACTGTGTGTGTCCCGACTTGTCTCAATACCCCTATCACCGTTTAACTACTATGTATGTGGTTTGTGTGTGGGTGGGTGTGGGTGGGTGTGTGTCTGTGTGTCTGTGTGTGTGTGTGTGTGTGTGTGTGTGTGTGTGTGTGTGTGTGTGTGTGTGTGTGCAGCTGGGGAAGATGCGTCTGATGATCCCGTGCCGGGCGCTGACGTGTTCCCACCTGCAGTGTTTTGACGCTACGCTGTACATCCAGATGAATGAGAAGAAACCCACCTGGGTTTGTCCCGTCTGTGATAAGAAAGCCCCCTACGAACATCTCATCATTGACGGGTGAGACCCACAAGCCTGTACCAGCTCTTAGTGTCTCTATTTAATACAGAACATAGTGGTCCTACAGGCCTTTCAGAAAGGATTCAAGCACCTTCAATTATTCCACATGTTGTTGTGTTACAGCCTGAATTTAAATAGATTACATATTTTTTTTAATTGTCACTGGTCTACACACAATACACCATAATGTCAAAGTGGAAGTATGTTTTTTAAAATTTGTAGTAATTAATAAAAAATGAAAAGCTGAAATGTCTTGAGTCAGTGAGTATTCAAACCCCTTGGTCATGGCAAGCCTAAATAAGTTCAGGAGTAACAATGTGCTGAACAAGTCACATAATAAGTTGCATGGACTCAATAATAGTGTTTAACATGAATGACTACCTCATCTCTGTACACCACACATACAATTATCTGTAAGGTCCCTCAGTCGAGCAGTGAATTTCAAACACAGATTCAACCACAAAGACTAGAGAGGTTTTCCAATGCCTGGCAAAGAAGGACACCTATAGGTAGATTGGTAAAAAATAACTAAAATAAAAAGCAGACATTGAATATCCCTTTGAGCATGGGAAAGTTAGTAATTACACTTCGGATGGTGTATCAATACACTCAGTCACTACAGAGATACAGGTGTCCTTCCTAACTCAGTTGCCGGAGAGGAAGGAAACAGCTCAGGGATTTCACCATGAGACCAATGGTGACTATAAAACAGTAACAGAGTTGAATGGCTGTGACAGGAGAAAACAACATTGTAGGTACGCAACAATACTAACCTAAATGACAGAGTGAAAAGAAGGAAATCTGTACAGAATAAAAATATTCCAAAACTTACATCCTGTTTGCAACACGGCACTAAAGTAATAATACAAACAATGTTGCAAAGCAATTATATTTTTGTCCTGAATAGAAAGTGTTATGTTTGGGGCAAATTCAATACAACACATTACTGAGTACCATTCTCCATATCTTCAAGCATAGTGGTGGATGCATCATGTTATGGGTATGCTTGTAATCGTTAAGGACTGGGGGAGTATTTCAGGATAAAAAATAAACTGAATGGAGCTAAACACAGGAACAATCCTAGAGGAAAACCAGGTTGTCTGCTTTCCACCAGAGATGAATTCACAGTTCAGTAGGACAAAAACACAAGGCCAAATCTACACTGGAGTTGCTTAACAAGAAGACAGTGAATGTTCATGAGTGGCCTGGTTACAGTTTTGACTTAAATCTACTTGAAAATCTATGGCAAGACCTGAAAATGGTTGTCTAGCAATGATTAAAAACCAATTGACGGAGCTTGAAGTATTTTGAAAGGAATAATGGAAAAATGTTGCACAATCCAGGTGTGGAAATCTCAGAGACTTACCCAGAAACACTCTACTGTCACTGCCAAAGGAGCTCCTGCAAAGTATTGACTCAGGGGTGTGAATACTTATGTAAGTGAGATATTTCTGTATTTCATTTTCAATAAATGTGCAAAAATGTCTAAAAACACGTTTTCACTTTGTCATTATGGGGTGTTGTGATGTCATTATGGGGTGTTGTGATGTCATTATGGGGTGTGTTGTGATGTCATTATGGGGTATTGTGATGTCATTATGGGGTGTTGTGATGTCATTATGAGGTGTTCTGATGTCATTATGAGGTGTTGTGATGTCATTATGGGGTGTTGTGATGTCATTATGGGGTATTGTGATGTCATTATGGGGTGTTGTGATGTCATTATGGGGGGTGTTGTGATGTCATTATGGGGGGTGTTGTGATGTCATTATGGGGGGTGTTGTGATGTCATTATGGGGTGTTGTGATGTCATTATGGGGTGTTGTGATGTCATTATGGGGTGTTCTGATGTCATTATGAGGTGTTGTGATGTCATTATGGGGTGTTGTGATGTCATTATGGGGTATTGTGATGTCTTTATGGGGTGTTGTGATGTCTTTATGGGGTGTTGTGATGTCATTATGAGGTGTTCTGATGTCATTATGAGGTGTTGTGATGTCATTATGGGGTGTTGTGATGTCATTATAGGGTATTGTGTGTGTGTATGGGTGAGGGGGGGGAATCTATTTAATCCATTTTGAATTCTGTTCTGTAACACAACAAAGGCTGTAACACAACAAAATGTGGAATAAGTCCAGGGGTATGAATACTTTCTGAAGGCACTGTGTATACTGTATACATCTATGTTATTATACCGTATCACAGAAACTTGCGGCGGAGCCCCTACAATTTTGTGCAGATTTTCTTACTTTTAGGCTGGAAAGTAGCACATCATCCGGGAACGTGCCACTGTATATTCCTCTGGGTTTAGTTCCTTTATGTTCTGTGCCCAGTTTCAGACTTTAATGGTCACATCAGACCTGATGGGTTTCAAATGTGGAGCCCAACAATTCTTTACATGGCTCCAGTTGCAACCAACTTATTTTTCTGCACAAATTCAATATTCACCCATAGGGTGACATTTTGGGTGAGCAGTGATCAAAATAAACAGGGAGTTGAGAATAGTTGATTAGCAGCATGAATTTGTGCTTATTAGCTGGGGGGTTGTTGAGTTGAACGGTCTGTGGTTGTGTTCTTCAAACATGAAATGGTATTGAATCCAGATAGTCACATCCAACCATAGGGCGGGATTCTGCTAGTTGACCTACAGTATGTACAAAAACAACCTTCTCAGTTATACTGTATACAAGACCACTCTAATCAGTTATACTGTATACAAGTCCACTCTATTCAGTTATACTGTATACAAGACCACTCTATACAGTTATACTGTATACAAGACCACTCTATTCAGTTATACAAGTCCACTGTATTCAGTTATACTGTATACAAGTCCACTCTATTCAGTTATACTGTATACAAGTCCACTCTATTCAGTTATACTGTATACAAGTCCACTCTATTCAGTTATACTGTATACAAGACCACTCTATTCAGTTATACAAGTCCACTGTATTCAGTTATACTGTATACAAGTCCACTCTATTCAGTTATACTGTATACAAGTCCACTCTATTCAGTTATACTGTATACAAGTCCACTCTATTCAGTTATACTGTATACAAGACCACTCTATTCAGTTATACTGTATACAAGTCCACTCTATTCAGTTATACTGTATACAAGTCCACTCTATTCAGTTATACTGTATACAAGTCCACTCTATTCAGTTATACAAGACCACTCTATTCAGTTATACAAGTCCACTCTATTCAGTTATACTGTATACAAGACCACTCTATTCAGTTATACTGTATACAAGACCACTCTATTCAGTTATACTGTATACAAGTCCACTCTATTCAGTTATACTGTATACAAGTCCACTCTATTCAGTTATACTGTATACAAGTCCACTCTATTCAGTTATACTGTATACAAGTCCACTCTATTCAGTTATACTGTATACAAGACCACTCTATTCAGTTATACAAGTCCACTCTATTCAGTTATACTGTATACAAGTCCACTCTATTCAGTTATACTGTATACAAGTCCACTCTATTCAGTTATACTGTATACAAGTCCACTCTATTCAGTTATACTGTATACAAGACCACTCTATTCAGTTATACTGTATACAAGTCCACTCTATTCAGTTATACTGTATACAAGTCCACTCTATTCAGTTATACAAGTCCACTCTATTCAGTTATACTGTATACAAGACCACTCTATTCAGTTATACTGTATACAAGACCACTCTATTCAGTTATACTGTATACAAGTCCACTCTATTCAGTTATACTGTATACAAGTCCACTCTATTCAGTTATACTGTATACAAGTCCACTCTATTCAGTTATACAAGACCACGCTATTCGGTTATACAAGTCCACTCTATTCAGTTATACTGTATACAAGTCCACTCTATTCAGTTATACTGTATACAAGTCCACTCTATTCAGTTATACTGTATACAAGTCCACTATTCAGTTATACTGTATACAAGACCACTCTATTCAGTTATACTGTATACAAGTCCACTCTATTCAGTTATACTGCGTACAAGTCCACTCTATTCATTCCTACATGAGAGATTCAGATGGTCTTTTCTATTTTATACAATCTGTAGTGTATAGAGGTATTTACACACACCAAGTAAACAACATGAATAACACCTTACACACAATGACTGTAACACAACGTAAATAACACCGTACACACAATGACTGTAACACAACGTGAATAACACTGTACACACAATGACTGTAACACAACATGAATAACACCGTACACACAATGACTGTAACACAACGTGAATAACACCGTACACACAATGACTGCAACACAACGTAAATAACACCGTACACACAATGACCGCAACACAACGTGAAGACATTGCATGTACAGTATACCTTCACACTGTTGTTTCTGTGTGTCTGTCTTGTCCAGGTTGTTTATGGAGATCCTGAACAGCTGTGTAGACTGTGATGAGATCCAGTTTAAGGAGGATGGCTACTGGGCCCCCATGAGGACAAAGAAGGAAGTACAGGAGGTCTCGTCAGCGTCCTACAGCAACGGACTGGAAGGTGAGAGAGGCGGTGTGTAAGGGCAGGCTTTTGGTCCAGCCCTGCAGCTTTTAACATGCCTGATTCCACTACTCTGTTTGTTGGACCTTGTATCAGAATGTGTGTTAGAACAGTGCTGGAACAACAGGCTGCAAACCCAGTGTCTCTCGTTGTGTTAGATGATATTATTCTGGCTTGTTATCATTACACTATATGTCTGATGACTATTCCACTGTGTTGCCACTTGCTCTATGCTGGGGTGTGTAAATCACTGCAAAATATGCTAGCTATATTGATTTGATTGTTTCCCGTGTCTCTCCCCCCCAGGCTTGCACCGGTCGGCGGTAGGGGAGCAGAGGAGCTCGTCGTCCCACAACGGGGGCAGTAGTAGGATGAAGGTGGAGGTGATCGACCTGACCCTGGACAGCTCCTCAGAGGACGACGATGATGACCAACCGCCCCTCAAGAGGCCGTGCCCCTCCCTGTCCCCCACCTCGCCTCCCATCGTCAACAAGGGGTGAGGCCCACCTCCACCAATACACCTCACACCAATCTCACCTACCTCACCCCTTTCACCTCTCCTTCCCCTCCCGCCCCTCCCTCCCCTCTCACCCCTCATACCCCTTTCACACCTCTCACCCCTCATCTCTCGCACCTCTCACACACCTCTTACACTCCTCTGTGTGTGTTAATATTCTCTCTGTCTGTCTGTCTCTCTTTCTCTGTGCTGTGTGTGTGTGTTTGCAGAGTGTTGAACCTGCACCACCAGGTGTCCCCAGTGAGCCGGACCCCCAGCATGCCGTCTGTGGACACCAGCTACATCCCCCCCGTACCTCCCCTCATCCAGGACTACCGTCCCTACTACCACGCCCCAAACCAGCTCACAGGTAACATACTACCACACCCCAACCCAGCTCACAGGTAACACACTACCACACCCCAACCCAGCTCACAGGTAACACACTACCACACCCCAACCCAGCTCACAGGTAACACACTACCACACCACCAACCCAGCTCACAGGTAACACACTACCACACCCCAACCCAGCTCACAGGTAACACACTACCACGCCCCAACCCAGCTCACAGGTAACACACTACCTCCCCTCATCCAGGACTACCGTCCACACTACCACGCCCCAAACCAGCTCACAGGTAACACACACATACTACCACGCCCCAAACCAGCTCACAGGTAACACACACACACTACCACGCCCCAAACCAGCTCACAGGTAACACAACCACAAATACACAACCACACACACACACATTACCACACACACAACCACAAATACACAACCACTCACACACATTACCACACACACAACCACAAATACACAACCACTCACACACATTACCACACACACACAACCACAAATACACTACCACACACACACATTACCACACAACCACACACACAACCACAAATACACAACCACACACACAACCACAAATACACAACCACACACACACAACCACAAATACACAACCACACACACATTACCACACTTACGCAACCACACATACACAACTACACACACACATACACAACCACACACACACACCAACCTAGTACAACACACTGCCTCGACACATTTCGTCAAGAGTCTCCTCAGGGTCTGTGGAGACCAGTATGTCCCTGTATACAGTAAACACTAACTTGTCTGAGTCAGTTGAACCTGTACTGATCATGGTTCATTGTGAATAAAATGAATGACTGTATGTTGTGTTTGGTTCATTGTTTTATTCACAGATCTGAATTTCTTCTCCTTTCTACAAGGGGACAATCATCAGGTATGTTTTAGATGGAACCCCCCCCCTGTAGGCCTCCTGAAGTCAACACTATTAGCCTCTAAAGATGTTCCCAGAACTTGGGTTTGGTAACAAGATGAATATAAGTGAATGTACCTGTTTGTCCTCCTCTGAAGCATTACAACATGGTGATGGCCGCCGCCGCCGCTGCCTCGGCCTCGGACGACCACGAGCTCCTTCTCAACCACTTCCGTCCCTACACCACCTCCTCCTCGTCCTCCTCCCAGCTGTTCCTGGACCAATCTGGGGCGCCCTCCTCTGGCTCGCTGGCGCCCGTCAACGGTGGTGATGGAGGAAACAGCAGCGGTGGCAGCAGCAGTAGCCTAGTGTCCTCTAGCAGTCTGAGAGACACTCACAGCACACACTCTCACACACACCCCACGCACTCACACACACACCCCACGCACTCACACACACACCCCACCCACTCACACCCCGGCGTAGGAGGTCGGTCCAGTGCTGATGTGGCGGCCGCAGCCCTCTACGGGGCCGTCCCCGACGTGATCTCACTAGACTGACGATTTTGTTTTCGGCGACTAGCGACTGACTCCGAAACAGAGGGTTTGTTGGTTGTTTAATGGAGGATGCAGTCATGACTACTAAACTGACGCAGAAACAGTTTAACGGTCCCACCCAGTCTACAGCTCTGGTTTTGAGTTGTGTTGTTAAGGCTGACTCCAGAACAGTGGAATACCTGTCTGTGGCGGAGCCGGTCCCGAGGTGTCGTTTGACTGGGCTGACCCAGGAACAGTTATAAAGTCACACCCCACAGATGGATGGGATTGGCACCTAGTGTTGCTTGACTGAGTCCAGAACAGTTACCTGTTGGTAGCTGGCTCCCTGACATCATTCCACTAGACTGACTCCAGAACAGTTATCGGTTGGTAGCTGGCTCCCTGACGACATTCCACTAGACTGACCCCAGAACAGTTACCGGTTGGTAGCTGGCGGCTCCCTGACGACATTCCACTAGACTGATATCAGAGAGGTCTATGGGTTTCATCTCTGAAGTCGACAGACTGGACCTAGATCAGCTCCCTGCCGGTACCTACCAGAAACGCCGTGCAAAAACGGGTAACGCTGTGTACAGAGAACAACAAGTATATTTTCTCTTTTTACTTTTGTATATTAATTAATTGAATAATTTTTCTGTCCCGTAAGTAACTTCAGTTGCTATTTTGAAGTGGAGACTGAAGATATACATACGTTTCCCCTCGATATAATGAACTTTAATATCTCATGACTTTTCTTTGGTTTTTATCCTGATCTGATGGGGATTTTCCTCACACATTCATGGCATTACCTCTTGACATTTTCAACTTATCGATCTCTCTCTACTCTTCATTTTTGAAATCACAGTTGAATTTATTCTCCAAGACAATATATTTTCCCTGGTTGACTTGTTTGTTACTGTATAATTTGTTTTGGTATTCTGCGTTCTAAGTTATATGTAAGATATATGAATAAGTCTCTCTGGATAAGTGGATCTGCTAAATGACGTAAACATGCATTCCCTAAGGACTTCAGCTTGATGCTGTGGGGAGTGTATAGCTAGGTGGGTGATATTAGACATTTCTGATTTTCATCTGTTAAAGGGCCAGTGGCGTCAGAATTCTGTTTCCAGGTGTTTTTATCATAGTGCACAACGGCTGATGAAACTAACATGGTAAAAGTGTGAGAAAAAAAACGTAAATCAGTTTTATTTCCTGATAGTTGCTGGATGAAAATAATCTACACAGGACCTTGTAATCAGCAGGTTTGTTTGGGCGGGAATTTTGGCTTTACATGGTGACGTCACTATGTGGTAAATTGGTTGCTAGACCAATAGCAAAGAGACTTCCAAACCCTCTCTGCCAATAACAGCTCGTGTTCAGTTTCCCCCCTTCCCACTCAGACCACTCCCGGACCAGTCTCGGCTAAATTCTTGCTTTAGAGCGGGTTTTTTTCTTCCTAAAAAGCTATTTTTGCCCATTTTTATGGTCATCTATTACAGTAAGGTGCTTCATGTTACCTAGAAATGATTTGATATCGATATATAAACGGCTGCATTGGGCCTTTCATTTCCCCCCCCCCACCCTTCAATTAACCGTCTGTGCAGTCATTATCATTATGCACAATATTTCAATTTGACAACATTTGAGCAGAAAATGTGTTGACATGTGTATGGTTCTTAAAACTACGGTTGACACAGAATGCCTGTTTAACTTGAGAAATACAGAAACACAGTCATGTCATGCTTTTATTTGACACCTTGTTTATATTCTGTTGTTGTTGCTTTGGTTTTGCATATTCAACCACATTTGTCACTTTTTGCACAAAACCATGAATGAACTCAACCCACACAGAGTGCATGTGTATCTGGGCACTACATATCAGTAGTATCCTCCACCTATCACACACTCTTCCTCTCTGTTTTCACCTGGTTGTTTGTGAGACACTCCAGCTAAAGTCATAGCAGAGAGGAGTACCCTGTAGAGGTGGAGGGGAGTACCCCCGTAGAGGTGGAGGGGAGTACCCCGTAGAGGTGGAGGGGAGTACCCCGTAGAGGTGGAGGGGAGTACCTCGTAGAGGTGGAGGGGAGTACCTCGTAGAGGTGGAGGGGAGTACCCCGTAGAGGTGGAGGGGAGTACCCCGTAGAGGTGGAGGGGAGTACCCCGTAGAGGTGGAGGGGAGTACCCCGTAGAGGTGGAGGGGAGTACCCACGTAGAGGTGGAGGGGAGTAACCCCGTAGAGGTGGAGGGGAGTAACCCCGTAGAGGTGGAGGGGAGTAACCCCGTAGAGGTGGAGGGGAGTAACCCCGTAGAGGTGGAGGGGAGTACCCCGTAGAGGTGGAGGGGAGTACCCCGTAGAGGTGGATGGGAGTACCCCCGTAGAGGTGGAGGGGGGTACCCCCGTAGAGGTGGAGGGGAGTACCCCGTAGAGGTGGAGGGGAGTACCCCGTAGCGGTGGAGGGGAGTACCCCGTAGCGGTGGAGGGGAGTACCCCGTAGCGGTGGAGGGGAGTACCCCGTAGCGGTGGAGGGGAGTACCCCGTAGCGGTGGAGGGGAGTACCCCGTAGAGGTGGAGGGGAGTACCCCGTAGAGGTGGAGGGGAGTACCTCGTAGAGGTGGAGGGGAGAAACCCCGTAGAGGTGGAGGGAAGTAGGTGGAGGGGAGTACCTCGTAGAGGTGGAGGGGAGAAACCCCGTAGAGGTGGAGGGGAGTAGGTGGAGGGGAGTAGGTGGAGGGGAGTACCCCGTAGAGGTGGAGGGGAGTAGGTGGAGGGGAGTAGGTGGAGGGGAGTACCCCGTAGAGGTGGAGGGGAGTACCCCGTAGAGGTGGAGGGGAGTAACCCCGTAGAGGTGGAGGGGAGTACCCCGTAGAGGTGGAGGGGAGTACCCCGTAGAGGTGGAGGGGAGTACCCCGTAGAGGTGGAGGGGAGTACCTCGTAGAGGTGGAGGGGAGTAACCCCGTAGAGGTGGAGGGGAGTAACCCCGTAGAGGTGGAGGGGAGTAGGTGGAGGGGAGTACCCCGTAGAGGTGGAGGGGAGTACCCGTAGAGGTGGAGGGGAGTACCCCGTAGAGGTGGAGGGGAGTACCCCGTAGAGGTGGATGGGAGTACCCCGTAGAGGTGGAGGGGAGTAACCCCGTAGAGGTGGAGGGGAGTAACCCCGTAGAGGTGGAGGGGAGTAACCCCGTAGAGGTGGAGGGGAGTAACCCCGTAGAGGTGGAGGGGAGTAACCCCGTAGAGGTGGAGGGGAGTAACCCCGTAGAGGTGGAGGGGAGTAACCCCGTAGAGGTGGAGGGGAGTAACCCCGTAGAGGTGGAGGGGAGTAACCCCGTAGAGGTGGAGGGGAGTACCCCCGTAGAGATGGAGGGAATTACCTCGTAGAGATAATGGCAGACATATCTACTGTGTTATAAATGCTATGGGGATATTGCTAATATGAGAGGCAGTTTCCATCCAACTCAACTGTGGGCAAAAGTTTTGAGAATGACACGCATATTAATTTTCACAAAGTCTGCTGCCTCGGTTTGTATGATGGCAATTTGCATATACTCCAGAATGTTATGAAGAGTGATCAGATGAATTGCAATTAATTGCAAAGTCCCTCTTTGCCATGCAAAGGAACTGAATCCCCCCAAAAAACATTTCCGCTGCATTTCAGCCCTGCCACAAAAGGACCAGCTTACATCATGTCAGTGATTCTCTCGTTAACACAGGTGTGAGTGTTGACGAGGACAAGGCTGGAGATCACTCTGTCATGCTGATTGAGTTTGAATAACAGACTGGAAACTTCGAAAAGAGGGTGGTGCTTGGAATCATTGTTCTTCCTCTGTCAATCATGGTTACCTGCAAGGAAACACGTGCCGTCATCATTGCTTTGCACAAAAAGGGCTTCACAGGCAAGGATATTGCTGCCGGTAAGATTGCACCTAAATCAACCATTTATCGGATCATCAAGAACTTCAAGGAGAGTGGTTCAATTGTTGTGAAGAAGGCTTCAGGGCGCCCAAGAAATTCCAGCAAGCACCAGGACCGTCTCCTAAAGTTGATTCAGCTGCGGGATCAGGGCACCACCAGTACAGAGCTTGCTCAGGAATGGCAGCAGGCAGGTCCATCTGCACGCACAGTGAGGCAAAGACTTTTGGAGGATGGCCTGATGTCAAGAAGGGCAGCGAAGAAGCCACTTTTCTCCAGGAAAAACATCAGGGACAGACTGATATTCTGCAGAAGGTACAGGGATTGGACTGCTGAGGACTGGGATAAAGTCATTTTCTCTGATGAATCCCCTTTCCGATTGTTTGTGGCATCTGGAAAAAAGCTTGTCCGGAGAAGAAGAGTTGAGCACTACCATCAGTCCTGTGTCATGCCAACAGTAAAGCATCCTGAGACCATTCATGTGTGGGGTTGCTTCTCAGCCAAGGGAGTGGGCTCACTCACAATTTTGCCTAAGAACACAGCCATGAATAAAGAATGGTACCAACACATCCTCCGAGAGCAACTTCTCCCAACCATCCAGGAACAGTTTGGCGACGAACAATCCCTTTTCCAGCATGATGGAGCACCTTGCCATAAGTCAAAAGTGATAACTAAGTGGCTCGGGGAACAAAACATCAATATTTTGGGTCCATGGCCAGGAAACTCCCCAGACCTTAATCCCATTGAGAATGTGTGGTCAATCCTCAAGAGGCAGGTGGACAAACAAAACCCACAAATTCTGACAAACTCCAAGCATTAATTATGCAAGAATGGGCTGCCATCAGTCAGGATGTGGCCCAGAAGTTAATTGACAGCATGCCATGTAATTGTCAATAAAAGCCTTTGACACTTATGAAATGCTTGTAATTATACTTCAGTATTCCATAGTAACATCTGACTAAAATATCTAAAGACACTGAAGCAGCAAACTTTGTGGAAATTAATATTTGTGTCATTGTCATTGACTCAGTCAGAATGTGACATGGTGAAATGGTGCTTCGAGTGATAGACAATATAGAGACAGAATACAGACAGAGGACTTTACACAGTGAACATGTAACGATAATAGAATGAGTGAATTACCAGATATAAAGGTATAGAACTAAGCGCAAACTCAACAGTCACTGCTGGTTAAATATACAGGAGACTCTATAGTCATTGGAAGTCAACAACTGCCATGTAAAGCTCTTTCAGAAGACATTAAAGAATGTGTCGGGATCGAAACAATGACAGCAACGTTTGTCACCTTTTCCTGCTGAATCAGTTTTCCGCCAACATAGACAATATGAAAGTAAAATACAGGGTTTGTTCAGGCTACTGTACTGCATTTTAAAACTTTCCAAAAATCACTGCTTTAGTGATAGTCACAATCATCACAGTCACCTACAGTCAAAAACAGATGCTTTTTAGAGGAGGGAGGGAGGGAGGGAGGGAGGGAGGGAGGGAGGGAGGGAGGGAGGGAGGGAGGGAGGAGGGAGGGAGGGAGGGAGGGAGGGAGGGAGAGAGAGGGAGGGAGGGAGAGAGAGAGAGAGGGAGGGAGGGAGGGAGGGAGGGAGGGAGGAGGGAGGGAGGGAGGGAGGGAGGGAGGGAGGGAGAGAGAGAGAGGGAGGGAGGGAGAGAGAGAGAGAGAGAGGGAGGGAGAGAGAGAGAGAGGGGGAGGGAAAGAGAGAGGGAGGGAGGGAGGGAGAGAGAGAGAGAGAGAACTCTGCAGTGTCATTCTCGCAAGGTGTTTGTGCTTCAGTCCTCTTCTCTTCCACAGCTCTTCACTTCAAGCCTAATTAGCTTTCCCCTCTGGAGATAGATAATCGCTTGTGACAGCTTCCCCAATCACTCTCCATCTAGTATCCTGAACCAGAGCAAATAACAGGTCAACTTTGCAGCAAGTCGATATGGAGACCCCCCCCCCCCTACTCTTAACTGATTGACTCTTTGATAGCATCAGACGTGTTTTAAAAATGTCCTCTCTGTATAAACAATGTTGTGCAGTATTTTATTTATTTTGTAATATATACATATATATAAATCGGATCTATTTTTACACCTGTTTGATTTTCATGGATGTGTGTCTGTGTGTGTGTGAGGACAGAGTTTGGGAAGCGCTGGTTTAGGTAACCCTAGTTTAGGGTAGACCAACAAAGTGAGACTAAGATTTGGGGTTAGAGGTTAGGAGTTGACCCAATCAGAAATGTCTTTATTTATTTAGATGATTTGAGTTTATTTATGTTTCAGATTTGTTGTTGATGTCATTGCTCTAGATCTCTGTGATCTCTTTTTGTCCGTTTTTAAGACAAGGTGAGAGCAGACATCATAGAATGTGTTCCCATTTCAAATGCTATGTGTAGCCTAACATGGGCATGGAATGGCCTTATTGTGAAGTCCTCTCCCACTCTCCCCCATTGGTAATATTATGATGTCCGTATCACCCCCCCCAATCCCAAGTGTTTCAACAGTGTCAGTTCCTCCAGTGTCAGTTCCTCCAGTGTCAGTTCCTCCAGTGTCAGTTCCTCCAGTGTCAGTTCCTCCAGTGTCAGTTCCTCCAGTGTTAGTTCGTGTTTTTGCGTCATCCAAAAACATCAGATGAAATTAATTTATATATTTTTTTAAAAGTAAAGCTGTACAATAAATTGGACTTTAAACCTAAAAAAGGTCCAATTTACTAAATGAATTTAAAGAGCGGATAAGTTGCCAGCTGCCCTCACTGCCTTAACCCCCAGGTTCTGCTTTCACATTTCCAAACAGAGAATGAAACGGCTTTTCAAGGAAGATGGAACGTTGTACAGTAGACCGATGTCAGTTTGTAGAGAGTACTAGGTGAAAACAGAATATTTATTACTTGCGTTGGAAGAAATTGTTACTTTATTGAATGTTTTCTGTCTAATGTATAGGAGTTTAGATGTAATAAAAAGCATTTTTGTTAACTATGGGTTTTATCTTCATTTTAGTTCACAAACAAATAGATTGAAGGTATGGGATCATCCATATTTTGTTCCTTTGTCTCTAGTCACGATTTTATGTGTACCATATATTAGCTTGTCAAAAATCTAATCTGATCTGTGGCGTTTTTATACCTCTTTTATACCTCTCTTTCAGAAACATATACATACAGTATTAAATACTCATGTGGAATGGTAACATGTTTCACTGCCAATAAGTGGCTTACAAAATACATGAATATACAATAGTGTATGTTATTACCACAACCATACACTGGGTGGCAGTAGACACTCATTTTGCAGTGCGCGTTAGACGAGGCAGAGTCTAAATCAAATCAAATTGTATTGGTCACACACACATATTTAGCAGATGTTATTGCAGGTGTAGAGAAATGTTTGTGTTCCTAGCTCCAACAGTACACAACACTCTTGGGTACAACTAGTCACTAGTGTAGCAACGCCTCAAAGGAGTGGGATGCAATGACAAGAAGTTACATGATTCTATTCTAGAAGTTACATTATTCTATTCTAGAAGTTACATTATTCTATTCTAGAAGTTACATTATTCTATTCTAGAAGTTACATTATTCTATTCTAGAAGTTACATGATTCTATTCTAGAAGTTACATTATCTATTCTAGAAGTTACATTATTCTATTCTAGAAGTTACATTATGAGATGGAAATACTTCACCACATATTAGTGAACAGATTTAAAAGGATCATATTCGTTATGGAATCCAACAGCTTATAGCAGCATGCAGGGAAACGTCATAACTATGCACACTACTCCGTCTAGGAGGAGCCATGTGTGGGAAGGCTTGTCGTCAAAATATGGAGATTCTAGAACTGCATTGGCATCTTTTGGTATCGTTAAACGTTTCTGAAGGTCATTGTTGCCCTCTGCTTGCTTCTCTGGCTCAGTTGCCTCAGTTTAATTAAAGTTACTCAGTTATTGATTGACAAGTCGTTGAAACTAGTATATACTTGTATTTGTGGTGAGTTCTATGATCTCTGATGACAAATCATTGATTTATCTTTAAGTGACGATGAAAATTCCCCTAATTTGAGATTTATTGTGGTTCAATCGAAAACCGAACGCATTCAAATGCATTGACAAAGGTTATCTGAAGATTCAATTATGGGTATTGGTGTGAGGAAAGGGGATTGGTGTGAGGAAAAGGGATTGGTTGTGTGGTAAAGGGATTGGTGTGAGAGAAGGGAATTGTGTTTGGGGTGGGTAGATTGAGTTGCAGTGAAGAGGAAGGACTGAGTGATTTAGAAGCAGCTGGCTTCCCTTCTTCCTCTGCTTGGCTACAGATGCAATGCTGAGGCCATCACTGTATAGAGGGCAGAGTGCTGTAGGATGGTAGATAGCATCACCCACGTACATGGCCCTTGCTACTTTGGGTTGAAACATCACCCATATGTACCATGGCCTTGCTACTTTGGGTTGAAACATCACCCATATGATACCCATGGCCTTGCTACTTTAGTGGTTGAACATCACCCACATGTACCATTGCCCTATGCTACTTGGGTTTTGAAACATCACACACATGTACCATGGCCTTGATACTTGGGTTGAAACATCACCCACATTACCTAGGGGTTAATGGAGGCTTTGTGAGATGGTGCCGTCAACATCATATGATCTTGGACTGGACTATTGAACAGCTCCAAGGAGATGGAGATTACCTCAACTTTTCTTTCATTAAAAATAATTATATTCTTATTTTTTGTATTTTTGTTGAATTTTGACTTTGAAGAGTACAATTAAGAAATACAATTAGAAATGTCTCACCTGAACTCGGCCGTGTCGGGGTTACCGTGGGTCGGCCGTGTCTGGGTTACCGGGGTCGGCCCTGTCGGGGTTACCGCGGGTCGGCCGTGTCGGGGTTACCGCGGGTCAGCCGTGTCGGGGTTACCGCGGGTCGGCCGGGTCGGGGTTACCGCGGGTCGCCGGGTCGGGTTACCGCGGGTCGGCCGGGTCGGGGTTACCGCGGGTCGGCCGTGTCGGGGTTACCGCGGGTCGGCCGGGTCGGGGTTACCGCGGGTTCGGCCGGGTCGGGGTTACCGCGGGTCGGCCGTGTCGGGGTTACCGTGGGTAGATGGCTGGCCGGCTCCAGAGAGGGACATGAACATTAAAGGATTCCATTACGTAGCATTTGGAATTCTAATAAAATGCTAAATATTTACACGCGCTCCTCACATGTGTGGGGATAAAGTCCTCAATGAATCATCAATGCTTCTAGAATAACCAGTAGGATACGTTAATGTCTTAACACCCTAATGTGTCTGTAATACAGAACAAATTCAAGAAAGTGTTTTATATAGAACCTGCATGGAACTTCCTTTCATCTCATATTGCTCAAATAAACAGCAAAACTGATTATTTTTTAACAGATAAAGCAACACCTCACGGCACCACACCTCTCCCCTATTGGACCTAGATAGTTTTGTGTATTGACATGGAGGCTACGTGGTGCCTGTTTAAAATGTATGTAGTTCTGTCCTTGAGCTGTTCTTGTCTAATGATGTTCTGTATTATGTCATTCTGTGTTATGTTTCATGTTTTGTGTTGAACCCCAGGAAGAGTAGTTGCTGCTTTTGCAACATCTAATGGGGATCCTAATAAAATACCCCCAAATACAAATAGGTAGACCTGTTAAGCAATAAATGCAGTGTTTTCGATATAAAATGCATTTTGTTTGGGAAATACATAGGCCTACCGGTAAAAGCTGTCATCAACTATCAAGTTGTACTCGTAACACTGCTTGTGGGCTTCAGAGAGAAATTGACAATTTACAGTAATTGGTGTCAAGACGGTCATGTTTTCGTTGTCCATTTGACATGAGACACAATACAATCATTAAGGCAACGGGGTGAGATTAAATATATAGATGTTTATAAAACCACACATGGTTTTG
>NW_022261980.1:8963904-9119242 GCF_002021735.2 Oncorhynchus kisutch | reverse complement strand
ATTGATTTATCTTTAAAGTGACGATGAAATTCCCCTATTTGAGATTATTGTGGTTCCAATCGGAAACCGTACGCATTCAAATGCATTGACAAAAGGTTATCTGAAGATTCAATTATGGGTATTGGTGTGAGAAAGGGATTGGTGTGAGGAAAAGGGATTGGTGTGTGGTAAAGGATTGGTGTGAGAGAAGGGAATTGTGTTGGGTGGGTAGATTGAGTTGCAGTGAAGAGGAAGGACTGAGTGATTTAGAAGCAGCTGCTTCCCTTCTTCCTCTGCTTGGCTACAGATGCAATGCTGAGGCCATCACTGGTATAGAGGGCAGAGTGCTGTAGGATGGTAGATAGCATCACCCACGTACCATGGCCTTGCTACTTTTGGGTTGAAACATCACCCATATGTACCATGGCCTTGCTACTTTGGGTTGAAACATCACCCATATGTACCATGGCCTTGCTACTTTGGGTTGAAACATCACCCACATGTACCATGCCCTTGCTACTTTGGGTTGAAACATCACCCACATGTACCATGGCCTTTGCTACTTTGGTTTGAAACATCACCCACATGTACCTGGGGTTGAATGGAGGCTTTGGAGATGGTGCCGTCAACATCTATGATCTTGGACTTGACTATTGAACAGCTCCAAGGAGATGGAGATTACCTCAACTTTTCTTTCATTAAAAATATTATATTCTTATTTTTTGTATTTTTGTTGAATTTTTGACTTTGAAGAGTACAATTAAGAATACAATTAGAAATGTCTCACCTGAACTCGGCCGTGTCGGGGTTACCGTGGGTCGGCCGTGTCTGGGTTACCGTGGGTCGGCCCTGTCGGGGTTACCGCGGGTCGGCCGTGTCGGGGTTACCGCGGTCAGCCGTGTCGGGGTTACCGCGGGTCGGCCGGGTCGGGTTACCGCGGGTCGGCCGGGTCGGGGTTACCGCGGGTCGGCCGGTCGGGGTTACCGCGGTTCGGCCGTCGGGGTTACCGCGGGTCGGCCGGGTCGGGGTTACCGCGGGTTCGGCCGGGTCGGGGTTACCGCGGGTCGGCCGTGTCGGGGTTACCGTGGGTAGATGGCTGGCCGGCTCCAGAGAGGGACATGAACATTAAAGGATTCCATTACGTAGCATTTGGAATTCTAATAAAATGCTAAATATTTACAACGCGCTCCTCACATGTGTGGGGATAAAGTCCTCAATGAATCATCAATGCTTCTAGAATAACCAGTAGGATACGTTAATGTCTTAACACCCTAATGTGTCTGTAATACAGAACAAATTCAAGAAAGTGTTTTATATAGAACCTGCATGGAACTTCCTTTCTCTCATATTGCTCAAATAAACAGCAAAACTGATTATTTTTTAACAGATAAAGCAACACCTCACGGCACCACACCTCTCCCCTATTGGACCTAGATAGTTTGTGTGTATTGACATGGAGGCTACGTGGTGCCTGTTTTAAAATGTATGTAGTTCTGTCCTTGAGCTGTTCTTGTCTAATGATGTCTGTATTATGTCATTCTGTGTTATGTTTCATGTTTTGTGTTGAACCCCAGGAAGAGTAGTTGCTGCTTTTGCAACATCTAATGGGGATCCTAATAAAATACCCCCAAATACCAAATAGTAGACCTGTTAAGCAATAAATGCAGTGTTTTCGATATAAAATGCATTTTGTTTGGGAAATACATAGGCCTACCGGTAAAAGCTGTCATCAACTATCAGTTGTACTCGTAACACTGCTTGTGGGCTTCAGAGAGAAATTGACAATTTACAGTAATTGGTGTCAAGACGGTCATGTTATTCGTTGTCCATTTTGACATGAGACACAATACAATCATTAAGGCAACGGGGTGAGATTAAATATATATGTTTATAAAACCACACATGTTTGGTCCCATTCCATTGGCGCCTTTCCAGCCATTGTTATGAACCGTCCTCCCCCCAGCAGCCTCCACTGATCTCTACATGGGATGGTCGATGAAAGATCTAAATAATGTTTCCAATCAATACAATAGTATTTATTAGGTTTAAGCCTACCAGTCCTTTATTTCTCGGTGAGTAGCCAAATCAATATTGCCCAGAAAAACACATTTTATTCCATTATAAAACCCATTACGCCCAGCGTAGCCTATTGGTCAATATCAAGAAAGTGATGCAAATAAGGAATATAGGATAGCCTAATGTCAATCAAACATTGTCACCAATCCTTGTGCGTTCAGGGCAGGGCATCTAGAAGCGGTCACAATATAAATCCTGTAAGAACTGCAATTGTCAAGACGCTTTGAGCTACGCCACCAAGACAGCTACATTGTCATGTGTGTGATCATGCGATGATGGAATGGCGCATGGCAATCGCTGCGCTCTTATCATTTCAAACTAACCTGAGGATGTATTGGAAGCAGAGTGAGCGACTCCAACCCTGATTTGAAGTTGGATAGCCTACATGAATCACTCGAATTTAAAACAGAAACGATGACTGAAGGAAACAACAGCAGTGTAGGCCTACAGAATCGGTCCTTGACGGATCTGGACCGGTTCAGTAGCCTAGAGGACATCGACGTGACAGCGGACGGTACTCCGATTTTGAGGGTGTTCATCTGCGTCGTTTTACTCCGTGGTGTGCGCTGTGGGCTTGGTGGGCAACTTACTGGTGCTGTTCTTTATCAGAGTGAAACAAGAGCGGAAAAAATCCAGAATCAACTTCTTTGTACTTAACTTGGCAGTGACGGACTTCCAGTTTGTATTGACTCTGCCGTTCTGGGCAGTGGACACCGCACTTGACTTCAGCTGGCCGTTTGGAGACGCCATGTGCAAAATCATCAGCTCCGTCACGGTTATGAACATGTACGCGAGCGTGTTCTTTCTGACTGCAATGAGCGTCACCCGATACTGGTCCGTCGCCTCCTCTCTAAAGGACCGAACTAGGCAAAAGTCCTGCTCTGCCAAATGGATTAGCGTGGTTCTTTGGGTATCCGCAACAATTGCGACTGCACCAACATCCATATTCTCAACCGTGACAAATGTAGCGGGGGAAAACTATGTTTGCTTAAGTTCCCTGATGGACAATATTGGTTAGCAGTTTATCACCTTCAGAAAATTATATTTGCATTTGTTTTACCCATGGCCATTGTTTCAGTCAGCTACATCATGCTTTTGCGATTCATCCGCAACCGTAGTATGAAAACAAACACCAAACGGACATCACAAGTCACCAAATCTGTCACCATCGTCGTCCTCTCCTTCTTTCTTTGCTGGATGCCAAATCACGCCATCACATTCTGGGGCGTCCTTGTGAAATTGAATGCTGTGCATTGGGATAAATCTTACTACATAGTTCACACTTACGTATTCCCTGTGACAGTCTGCCTTGCGCACGCCAATAGCTGTCTAAACCCTGTCATTTATTGCCTAATGAGAGAAGAGTTTAGAAAGAAACTGAAAGATTTGTTATATGGCGGATAGTCATTTTACGCAGTGGAAGAATCGGTTGCCGTTGCCATTACGCACGCGCTCCCTGTTGCATAATGTACCCTATAGGGCGCACGACATGGGTGTACTGTAATAGGCGAATGCAGTATGTTCTGTTGGTGGAAAAAAATCACAAAACTGGCATGGACAAGCACTAAAACAAACGGTCACAATGATGCAATGATAATGGCTACCAAAATTGCGCATGAGGCAATTCTGCCTCTTATGGTTCCTCCTATCCATGTGCTGTTGTATTCCCGGGAGTTATCATTAAACGTTAAGAGAAACCGCCCGGACAGTCATCATTAAACGATAGAGAGCCGCCCGGACAGTCATCATTATTAAACGATAGAGAAACCGCCCTGACTGTCATCATTAAACGATAGAGAAACTGCCCGGACAGTCATCATTAAACGATAGGGTAACCACCTGGACTGTCATCATTAAACGACAGAAAAACCGGAAAGTCATCATTAAACGATAGAGAAACAGAGGCAGACTAGATATTGTCTTTATCATTCCATCATAATTGTAGCCTAGTGGAGATAAATGTACCCATGATCCTATGTTCTCCTTCACAGCTGCACGTCTAGTCTTCATTGTGTGCAATTGCATTTGTCACAAATGACATGCAATGGGAGGGAAGTGTAAATGTTATGCCTATGATAACAGATAACCATATTGCTTAAATTGTGTTCATGCAAAATAAACATCCATATATTGAATCTCACCCCGTTGTCTTAATGATTGTATTGTGTCTCATGTCAAAATGGACAACGAATAACATGACTGTCTTGACACCAATTACTGTAAATGGTCAATTTCTCTCTGAAGCCCACAAGCAGTGTTACGAGTACAACTTCATAGTTGATGACAGCTTTTACCGGTAGGCCTATGCATTTCCCAAACAAAATGATTTTATATCGAAAACACTGCATTTATTGCTTAACAGGTCTACCTATTTGGTATTTGGGGGTATTTTATTAGGATCCCCATTAGATGTTGCAAAAGCAGCAACTACTCTTCCTGGGGTTCAACACAAAACATGAAACATAACACAGAATGACATAATACAGAACATCATTAGACAAGAACAGCTCAAGGACAGAACTACATACATTTTAAACAGGCACCACGTAGCCTCCATGTCAATACACACAAACTATCTAGGTCCAATAGGGGAGAGGTGTGGTGCCGTGAGGTGTTGCTTTATCTGTTAAAAAATAATCAGTTTTGCTGTTTATTTGAGCAATATGAGATGAAAGGAAGTTCCATGCAGGTTCTATATAAAACACTTTCTTGAATTTGTTCTGTATTACAGACACATTAGGGTGTTAAGACATTAACGTATCCTACTGGTTATTCTAGAAGCATTGATGATTCATTGAGGACTTTATCCCCACACATGTGAGGAGCGCGTGTAAATATTTAGCATTTTATTAGAATTCCAAATGCTACGTAATGGAATCCTTTAATGTTCATGTCCCTCTCTGGAGCCGGCCAGCCATCTACCCACGGTAACCCCGACACGGCCGACCCGCGGTAACCCCGACCCGTGGTAACCCCGACACGGCCGACCCGCGGTAACCCCGACACGGCCGACCCGCGGTAACCCTTCCTGGGTTCAACACAAAACATGAAACATAACACAAATGACATAATACAGAACATCATTAGACAAGAACAGCTCAAGAACAGAACTACATACATTTTAAACAGGCACCACGTAGCCTCCATGTCAGTAAATACACACAAACTATCTAGGTCAAATAGGGGAGAGGTGTGGTGCTAACAGGCTACACTTATGCATCACATACTTGACCCATATCAATAAAATTTTAATCTCAGTTTGATATTGACCTACTATCCTATTTGTCAGGACAGAATGATTGATATTTTTGTTATACTCTTCAGACTAATGAATGAACTTATTCATGATCTTCAAACCTCTTGGCCAGCCATCTGTGTACCATCACATGAGATACAAGATCAAGAGCTGATTTATTAGTTAGTGGCTGAAATAACCAATTCATGTTAAGATTGTATGAATATTCTAAACAGCCTAGTACCCTACAGGGCTTCTGGGTGGCGCAGCGGTCTAAGGCACTGCATCTCAGTGATGGGAGGTGTCACTACAGACCCTGGTTCGATTTCAGGCTGTATCACAACACCCGGCTGTGATTGGGCGGCACACAATTGGCCCAGCGTCATTCGGGTTTGACCGGTGTAGGTCGTCATTGTAAATAAGAATTTGTTCTTAACTGACTTAAATAAAATATTTATTATAATAATCTAAACATACATCCAGATCTGGTATAGTATTCTCATTGGCAGAACTAGGGGAAAAAATTGTCACGTTCTGAATACAAAATGTGTACAGTGAAATGCTTACTTACAAGCACTTAACCAACACGCAGTTCAAGAAATAGAGGTTAGAAAATATTTACTAAATAAACTCAAGAGTCCCATAGGCCTGCGCACAATTGTCCCAGCGTCGTTAGGGTTTGGTCAGGATGTAATTGTAAATAATGTGTTTTTTAACTGACTTGCCTAGTAAATAAAGGTTCAAATAAAGTAAATGAATACGGCTCCCTTCACAAAACAATGATCATGTCCTGTGTGGTCCGCAGGGGCCGCTCCAGCGCAGTGCTATACCGTGGTCACCTGACCGCGCTGCCAGGCTGCGCACGTCGAGAGAAGAGCCCTTTGCCGTGTTGTGTCAGGAAGAAATGGAAGCTGGCAATGCACGAATTTGATCATTCAGAGATCCGAACAGTTGAGTCTGTGAATGGCGCCAAAACAGGACCCTAAACCTAAATTTCAAGAAGGTAATGTGCACCGTGATGATGAACTGTGAAAATTAAAAACGTAGCTAGACCCTGTCGTCTCGTGAGTGAAAAGGCATCGACGGTATGGCGCTTCTCGCGCAGAGCACGTTAGCCAGCTAACGTTAGCTAAAACACTGCTACATGCTAGCGAGAGATATCATCAATTTGAAAATTGCATGAATAATTAAATGTCATCTACCATAAGTAGTGTACTAATACACGTACCTTTCGTATTCATTCAGCCAACTAACTAGACTGTTTGCTCTAATTGGCTGTGTTGAAACAATAAGCTACCTAGCTAACGTTAGCTAATTGCTAACGGGTAAACAATCCCTTGCCAAGGGCCTTGGCTTGAATAACAGATCTAGCTAGCTAACTATGCAATTGTGTTTCTATTGTATTTGTTTTATACGTTGGCCACATATCAACGAAATACATTTAGCTACACCTTAGCCAACCACTGGTGTTGACGGTTTAAATAACCATCCAGCATTTGTCTATTTCTTCTGTTTTTAGGTGAAAGAGTTCTGTGTTTTCATGGGCCATTGCTTTACGAAGCAAAGGTGGGTTTAGATTCATTCCACCAATCTGAATGGCTTTCGGCTCGTGTTTACTAAACAATACACCATTTGCAGTAGCCTATACCTAAAGTCATATTTATTACAATTCGTAATGATTGTTGTTCTATTTCAGGCAGTGAAAACCAATATCAGGAGAAGCAATTAAGTACTTCATTCATTACAGTGGATGGAACAAAAAGTGAGTCATTTTTGCATTGTTGGCTTTTCAAATAATAAGAGTGACTTCGTAATAAATAATCTAAAGTGACTTCGTTATGGTGCATACGTTTTTTATGAATGGGTGGTCCTGGGAATTGAATCCACTATTCTGGTGTTGCAAGTAATGTGCTCTAACAGAGCGTTACCCAAACTCTTGGGGACCCCAAGGGGGATTCAAATGATCAAAGCTTGATGAGGAGTTCCTCATTTGAATCAGCTGTGTAGTGCTAGGGCAAAACCAAAATGTACACCCCTTGTGAAACGCTACTCTAACATTTGAGCTGCAGAGGACCAGTGCTGTTTCTATTTTGACAGTACTGTTGTTAGCTATGGATCTTTTTTTAGAATGAACTTTTTACTTTTTTTTGATGAATGCTTACCTCACAGCCACAGACCTAACATTCTGGTATTGATTCAATAAAAAATGGTCAGAAATCTGAATGTGGTTGATCTCTTTCTGTTTTAGCTGGGATGAATGGGTTCCTGAAAGCAGAGTTCTCAAATATGTGGACAGCAACCTGCAGAAACAAAAAGAGCTTCAAAAGGCTAATCAGTGAGTTCATCTCATTACAGACAGACTCTGTGTTGGGGGAGGGGTTTAGTGTATGGGATGTACCTACTGTGTCAACATTGTATTCAAGCTGCCATTGGACAAAAATACAACAATGAGATTCTATATGTCAATCAATGTCTCCCCAGAAATGCCGACGATGACTCGAAGATGGGAGAACATAAAAAGTGATTCCACTTATTTTTTAATAATGAACCACAATAGTAATCTTTATGTATATAGCACCTATGATACAATACTTGCAGCCCACGGTGCATTTACTTGTAAGCACTAGTTGAACATAAAACATACTGGTTAAAAAAAGATGCATAAAATGATCATACGGAATGTTAGAACAGTGTTTTTGAAGGTTATTGTAGTTCATGGCGGTGTTCCTTCCTCTTACAGGCATTATGATGTTGAGGAAAGATGAGGGGTGTAGCACCGAGCAAGAAGATTGCTGCTGTGCAGCAGAAAAATGTTGATCTGTAAGTTTGATCCCCGTCTTTCAAGTTTGACCTACTTTCAAACTTTCACCAAAAAAAGAATTGAACAGCGCCTTCTAATGCAATCTCTCTCTTCTTCAGGAAAGCGAAAAAGACTAAACTAAAGAGTAAGTAAAAGTGTTAGTCCCACTGGTTTCTGCTACTAGTTAGTGTTAGTCCCACTAGTTTCTGCTACTAGTAAGTGTTAGTCCCACTGGTTTCTGCTACTAGTAAGTGTTAGTCCCACTGGTTTCTGCTACTAGTAAGTGTTAGTCCCACTGGTTTCTGCTACTAGTAAGTGTTAGTCCCACTAGTTTCTGCTACTAGTAAGTGTTAGTCCCACTAGTTTCTGCTACTAGTTAGTGTTAGTCCCACTGGTTTCTGCTACTAGTAAGTGTTAGTCCCACTAGTTTCTGCTACTAGTTAATGTTAGTCCACTGGTTTCTGCTACTAGTTAATGTTAGTCCCACTGGTTTCTGCTACTAGTAAGTGTTAGTCCCACTGGTTTCTGCTACTAGTTAATGTTAGTCCCACTAGTTTCTGCTACTAGTTAGTGTTAGTCCCACTAGTTTCTGCTACTAGTAAGTGTTAGTCCCACTGGTTTCTGCTACTAGTAAGTGTTAGTCCCACTAGTTTCTGCTACTAGTTAATGTTAGTCCCACTAGTTTCTGCTACTAGTTAGTGTTAGTCCCACTAGTTTCTGCTACTAGTTAGTGTTAGTCCCACTAGTTTCTGCTACTAGTAAGTGTTAGTCCCCTGGTTTCTGCTACTAGTAAGTGTTAGTCCCACTGGTTTCTGCTACTAGTAAGTGTTAGTCCCACTGGTTTCTGCTACTAGTAAGTGTTAGTCCCACTGGTTTCTGCTACTAGTAAGTGTTAGTCCCACTGGTTTCTGCTACTAGTAAGTGTTAGTCCCACTAGTTTCTGCTACTAGTAAGTGTTAGTCCCACTAGTTTATGCTACTAGTTAGTGTTAGTCCCACTGGTTTCTGCTACTAGTAAGTGTTAGTCCCACTAGTTTCTTCTACTAGTTAATGTTAGTCCCACTGGTTTCTGCTACTAGTTGTTAGTCCCACTAGTTTCTGCTACTAGGAAGTGTTAGTCCCACTAGTTTCTGCTACTAGTAAGTGTTAGTCCCACTAGTTTATGCTACTAGTTAGTGTTAGTCCCACTGGTTTCTGCTACTAGTAAGTGTTAGTCCCACTGGTTTCTGCTACTAGTAAGTGTTAGTCCCACTAGTTTCTGCTACTAGTTAGTGTTAGTCCCACTAGTTTCTGCTACTAGTAAAAGTGTTAGTCCCACTAGTTTCTGCTACTAGTAAGTGTTAGTCCACTAGTTTCTGCTACTAGTAAAGTTTTAGTCCCACTAGTTTCTGCTACTAGTAAAGTTTTAGTCCCACTAGTTTCTGCTACTAGTAAGTGTTAGTCCACTATTTCTGTTTCTGCTACTAGTAAGTGTTAGTCCACTAGTTTCTGCTACTAGTAAGTGTTAGTCCCACTAGTTTCTGCTACTAGTAAAAGTTTTAGTCCCACTAGTTTCTGCTACTAGTTAGTGTTAGTCCCACTAGTTTCTGCTACTAGTAAAAGTGTTAGTCCCACTAGTTTCTGCTACTAGTAATGAACCCTTTAACAGTCCTTTGTGGATAGGTTTGATTGTGTGTCTGTCCCATTTGTCTTTGTGCAGCACCAGCGGCTGGAGAAGGTACCAGCACAGGAGAGATGCCACAGCCACCGCGGAAGAAGAGGGCTCGTTGCGACCCAACTGTGGAGAGTGTATGTCCACCTATGGATGCTGTGTATTGTCCCTCACATACAGCAGGCCTGTTCTCTGTGTTGTCCCTCACATACAGCAGGCCTGTTCTCTGTGTTGTGCCTCACATACAGCAGGCCTGTTCTGTGTGTTGTGCCTCACATACAGCAGGCCTGTTCTGTGTGTTGTGCCTCACATACAGCAGGCCTGTTCTGTGTGTTGTGCCTCACATACAGCAGGCCTGTTCTGTGTGTTGTGCCTCACATACAGCAGGCCTGTTCTCTCATACTCAACTAACAGCTCCAGTTACTTATGTCCTGCAGCAGTCAGCCAATCACAGATGGGAATTGTGTTTTTTAACAAGACCCATGGCTTATTTTTTTTTTACTGGTTTTCCCATCTCTTATTGTAAATGAGTCTGACTGTTCCATTTGGTTTCACTGTAACCAGGAGGAGACATTCATCAACCGTGTGGAGGTAAAGGTGAAGATTCCTGAGGAGCTGAAGCCGTGGCTGGTGGATGACTGGGACCTTATTACCAGACAGAAGCAGGTGGGGGTCTAGACAGCTGTCTACCAGGGTTGGGCTCAATTCCAATTGAAAATGGTCAATTCAGGAATTTGAATTTTAAACTTCAAATATTGAAGAAGAAGAAATGTTTGAAATGAATAGCGTTTACTTTGACGTTTTATTGAGAAGTATTTGAAAATAGTTTTTTATTATTGAATTGGAAATTCAGTTCCTGAATTGGCTGCCATCACTTCAAATTGACCCAACCCTGCTGTCTTACCATGGTCAGAGATGACAACTAATTTAATGGCAAGACAGTCTTTCTCTACAAGTTCATTCTTTACAGGATTTGGTTTGTTTTAAGTGTATTTTATGAGGTGCTTGACAAACATTACATTTTTCTTCAATTGTAGCTTTTTCACCTGCCCGCGAGAAAGAATGTGGATAGTGTCTTGGAGGACTATGCAAGCTATAAGAAATCAAGAGGAACTTCAGAAAGCAAGTGAGTAAAGCACACCCCCTCTCGATGCTGCAGTACGAGTGAAGTTACAATGAAGAAGGTCATCTGACTAGAAACCAGACAAGCCTGGCCTGTATCTGCTTATCAAAGTGGACTAGCTGTAATTCGCTTGGTGAAGTTCAACCCAGGTATCACGCATTCATTCAGCTCTAGCTGGGAACACTCCAGCAGTGCCTGTTGCCTTATATCTCCTGTCCTGGTTCCCCTCAGGGAGTATGCTGTGAACGAGGTGGTGGCAGGGATCAGGGAGTACTTCAACGTCATGCTGGGCACCCAGCTGCTCTATAAGTTTGAGAGGCCCCAGTATGCAGAGATACTGGCGGATCACCCCGACACACCCATGTCCCAGGTCTACGGGGGCCCGCACCTGCTCCGGCTTTTTGGTACGTAGCCCCCGAGGAGGGAGAGGGGGGGGCTGCTGTCTGAATGAGGAGGATTGGAAGTAGCCTCTGCACTGGAACTTTTAACAAATATTTCAGTTTGAATCTCAGGAGACTAACGTTGTGGTGATTGAGCTCTTTAGGAGAGGTGAAGACCCAGGGGGAAATAGTTCTCTTTAGTTATTAGAGCCTTAAGACTGTTTACAGTGCCTTTTGTCTACTCTTCTCCTACCACCGTTCACTGCTCTGTCATTGGTGCACCATCACAGCACCCACGAAAGCTCATCTTCAGCCATACTGCTAATGAAGGACACTTTAATAGATTTCATTATCGGCCATTATCACAGGGATGAAAGTTAACTTTCTGGAGTCAATGGGGTGTAAGAGAATGTGTAATGTGTAATACCCAGGGAAGGCCAGAAAGTTAAGCGTCTATACGCCGCCGCCACAAATTGCATCCAGAATCCCATTAGTTAGTTAATTAACATTGAGCAGATCTTTAACTACCGACTATTGGGTTCCTGATCTGAACCGGTGTGATCATCAGATGGACTACGTGCCAGGGACATTTGAGAAAGCGTCTCGTTCCGAGCCAGGTTGAACTGAGATTAGTAGATGAAGAACCATTTAGAAAAGTGTTTGTGTCATCAATGGCTGTGTCAAACACTTGAAGGGCAAACGCCAAGCGTCAATTGGGTGGTGCACTCTGTAAACAAAAACCTGCTTCTATCTCAAGATCATCAGACTGTAAAATAGCCGCCATTAGGTCGGATTCCACACGGTTACATAACCCTGCACCTTGGAGGCTACTGAGCCTATATACATAGACTTGAAATCACTTTATAATGGAACACTGGTCACTTTAATAATGTTTACATATGTTTGCTTTGCTCATCTCATATATATATACGGTATTCTATTCTACTGTGTTTTAGTCTGTGCCACTCTGACATGGCTCATCTCATATATATACGGTATTCTATTCTACTGTGTTTTAGTCTGTGCCACTCTGACATGGCTCATCTCATATATATACGGTATTCTATTCTACTGTGTTTTAGTCTGTGCCACTCTGACATGGCTCATCTCATATATATACGGTATTCTATTCTACTGTGTTTTAGTCTGTGCCACTCTGACATGGCTCATCTCATATATATACGGTATTCTATTCTAACTGTGTTTTCAGCGTCTGTGGCCACTCTGACATTGCTCATCTCATATATATATACGGTATTCTATTCTACTGGTGTTTAGTCTGTGCCACTCTGACATGGCTCATCTCATATATATATACGGTATTCTATTCTACTGTGTTTTAGTCTGTGCCACTCTGACATGGCTCATCTCATATATATACGGTATTCTATTCTACTGTGTTTTAGTCTGTGCCACTCTGACATGGCTCATCTCATATATATACGGTATTCTATTCTACTGTGTTTTAGTCTGTGCCACTCTGACATGGCTCATCTCATATATATACGGTATTCTATTCTACTGTGTTTTAGTCTGTGCCACTCTGACATGGCTCATCTCATATATATACGGTATTCTATTCTACTGTGTTTTAGTCTGTGCCACTCTGACATGGCTCATCTCATATATATATACGGTATTCTATTCTACTGTGTTTTAGTCTGTGCCACTCTGACATGGCTCATCTCATATATATACGGTATTCTATTCTACTGTGTTTTAGTCTGTGCCACTCTGACATGGCTCATCTCATATATATACGGTATTCTATTCTACTGTGTTTTAGTCTGTGCCACTCTGACATGGCTCATCTCATATATACGGTATTCTATTCTACTGTGTTTTAGTCTGTGCCACTCTGACATGGCTCATCTCATATATATACGGTATTCTATTCTACTACTGTGTTTTAGTCTGTGCCACTCTGACATTGCTCATCTCATATATATATATACGGTATTCTATTCTACTGTGTTTTAGTCTGTGCCACTCTGACATGGCTCATCTCATATATATACGGTATTCTATTCTACTGTGTTTTAGTCTGTGCCACTCTGACATGGCTCATCTCATATATATATATACGGTATTCTATTCTACTGTATTTTAGTCTGTGCCACTCTGACATGGCTCATCTCATATATATATATATATAACGGTATTCTATTCTACTGTGTTTTAGTCTGTGCCACTCTGACATGGCTCATCTCATATATATACGGTATTCTATTCTACTGTATTTTAGTCTGTGCCACTCTGACATGGCTCATCTCATATATATATACGGTATTCTATTCTACTGTATTTAGTCTGTGCCACTCTGACATGGCTCATCTCATATATATATATAGGTATTCTATTCTACTGTGTTTTTAGTCTGTGCCACTCTGACATGGCTCAGCTCATATATATATACGGTATTCTATTCTACTGTATTTAGTCTGTGCCACTCTGACATGGCTCATCTCATATATATACGGTATTCTATTCTACTGTGTTTGGTCTGTGCCACTCTGACATGGCTCTCTCATATATATACGGTATTCTATTACTACTGTGTTTTGTCTGTGCCACTCTGACATTGCTCATCTCATATATATATACGGTATTCTATTCTACTGTGTTTTAGTCTGTGCCACTCTGACATGGCTCATCTCATATATATACGGTATTCTATTCTACTGTGTTTTAGTCTGTGCCACTCTGACATGGCTCATCTCATATATATATATACGGTATTCTATTCTACTGTATTTTAGTCTGTGCCTCTGACATGGCTCATCTCATATATATATATATACGGTATTCTATTCTACGTGTTTTAGTCTGTGCCACTCTGACATGGCTCATCTCATATATATATAACGGTATTCTATTCTACTGTAGTTTAGTCTGTGCCACTCTGACATGGCTCATCTCATATATAGACGGTTCTTCTATTCTACTGTGTTTTAGTCTGTGCCACTCTGACATGGCTCATCTCATATATACGGTATTCTTATTCTACTGTATTTTAGTCTGTGCCACTCTGACATGGCTCATCTCATATATATACGGTATTCTATTCTACTGTGTTTTAGTCTGTGCCACTCTGACATGGCTCATCTCATATAGATACGGTATTCTATTTACTGGTGTTTTAGTCTGTGCCACTCTGACATGGCTCATCTCATATATATATACGGTATTCTATTCTACTGTGTTTTAGTCTGTGCCACTCTGACATGACTCATCTCATATATATATATATATATATATACGTATTCTATTCTACTGTGTTTTAGTCTGTGCCACTCTGACATGGCCTCATCTCATATATATACGGTATTCTATTCTACTGTGTTTTAGAGGTCTGTGCCACTCTGACATGGCTCATCTCATATATATACGGTATTCTATTCTACTGTATTTTAGTCTGTGCCACTCTGACATGGCTCATCTCATATATATACGGTATTCTATTCTACTGTGTTTAGTCTGTGCCACTCGACATGGCTCATCTCATATATATACGGTATTCTATTCTACTGTGTTTTAGTCTGTGCCACTCTGACTGGCTCATCTCATATATATATACGGTATTCTATTCTACTGTGTTTTAGTCTGTGCCACTCTGACATGGCTCATCTCATATATATCTATCTATATTCTATTATATTTCATATGTCGTGTATTATCAGTCTGACATGGCTCATCTACATATATATACGGTATTCTATTCTACTGTATTTTAGTCTGTGCCACTCTGACATGGCTCCTTCTCATATATATACGTGTGCAACCTGCTGACATTGCTCGCCTTATATTTATATATTTCTTAATTCCTTCTTTCCTTTTAGATTAGTGTGTATTGTTAGATATGACTGCACTAGAAACACAAGCATTTCTCTACACCCGCAATAACATCTGCTAAATGTTGTGTGAACAAATAACATTTATTTTATTTTGAAATTATAACTAAAATGAAATCACAATTTCTTAAGGAGTGCATTTAACAAAGTCCAACACTCTTGCAGATTTAAATAAAACTGTATAGCAGTTTCCATGGAGGAGTTTCAGTTAACTGTCATCTGTCCACACCTGCAATTGGACAGTATTTATTCACATATCAGCCAATGCTAATATAGAATCATGTTTGTGTACATATGGTTAAATCTGGTCCCTGACAGTGCTGTTCTTTGTGTTGTGCAGTGAGAATTGGCTCCATGCTTGCCTACACTCCCCTGGATGAGAAAAGCCTGGCTCTGCTGCTCAACTACCTGCAGGATTTTCTCAAGTAAGAAGCCTTTCCTTCATCCCCACTCGTGAAATTGAATGTCTGGCTTGGCAGAGCTTTCCCTAACCTGGCTGGCCTATCATATTTATATATTCTCATCAGAAGGATTTCAATTCCGTTGAAAACGTAGCCCACTGACCGTGAAATGCTGCTGTCCTAATCTCGCTGTCAGGGCTCGGTCTTGACACTGACAGACTTTGTGATACCACTCTAAGGAGAAGTTATCAAGACCATTGGATTCCAGAGTAGGCCTAATCGTACCGCTTATTTCAGTCATCCTGATGATGCAGTTCCTTTGTTCACTGTTGCTCTGTTGCTCTGCTTTTTCAAGCAGAAATTTGCTTCCTGCAACACTAACTCAAAAAAGTTCTGGGACACTGTAAAGTCCATGGAGAATAAGAACACCTCCTCCCAGCTGCCCACTGCACTGAAGATAGGAAACACTGTCACCACTGATAAATCCACCATAATTGAGAATTTCAATAAGCATTTTTCTACGGCTGGCCATGCTTTCCACCTGGCTACTCCTACCCCGGACAACAGCACTGCACCCCCAACAGCAACTCGCCCAAGCCTTCCCCATTTCTCCTTCTCCCAAATCCATTCAGCTGATGTTCTGAAAGAGCTGCAAAATCTGGACCCCTACAAATCAGCCGGGCTAGACAATCTGGACCCTTTCTTTCTAAAATTATCTGCCGAAATTGTTGCCACCCCTATTACTAGCCTGTTCAACCTCTCTTTCGTGTCGTCTGAGATTCCCAAAGATTGGAAAGCAGCTGCGGTCATCCCCCTCTTCAAAGGGGGGGACACTCTTGACCCAAACTGCTACAGACCTATATCTATCCTACCGTGCCTTTCTAAGGTCTTCGAAAGCCAAGTCAACAAACAGATTACCGACCATTTCGAATCTCACCATACCTTCTCTGCTATGCAATCTGGTTTCAGAGCTGGTCATGGGTGCACCTCAGCCACGCTCAAGGTCCTAAACGATATCTTAACCGCCATCGATAAGAAACATTACTGTGCAGCCGTATTCATTGATCTGGCCAAGGCTTTCGACTCTGTCAATCACCATATCCTCATCGGCAGACTCGACAGCCTTGGTTTCTCAAATGATTGCCTCGCCTGGTTCACCAACTACTTCTCTGATAGAGTTCAGTGTGTCAAATCGGAGGGTCTGCTGTCCGGACCTCTGGCAGTCTCTATGGGGGTGCCACAGGGTTCAATTCTTGGACCGACTCTCTTCTCTGTATACATCAATGAGGTCGCTCTTGCTGCTGGTGAGTCCCTGATCCACCTCTACGCAGACGACACCATTCTGTATACTTCCGGCCCTTCTTTGGACACTGTGTTAACAACCCTCCAGGCAAGCTTCAATGCCATACAACTCTCCTTCCGTGGCCTCCAATTGCTCTTAAATACAAGTAAAACTAAATGCATGCTCTTCAACCGATCGCTACCTGCACCTACCCGCCTGTCCAACATCACTACTCTGGACGGCTCTGACTTAGAATACGTGGACAACTACAAATACTTAGGTGTCTGGTTAGACTGTAAACTCTCCTTCCAGACCCATATCAAACATCTCCAATCCAAAGTTAAATCTAGAATTGGCTTCCTATTTCGCAACAAAGCATCCTTCACTCATGCTGCCAAACATACCCTTGTAAAACTGACCATCCTACCAATCCTCGACTTTGGCGATGTCATTTACAAAATAGCCTCCAATACCCTACTCAACAAATTGGATGCAGTCTATCACAGTGCAATCCGTTTTATCACCAAAGCCCCATATACTACCCACCATTGCGACCTGTACGCTCTCGTTGGCTGGCCCTCGCTTCATACTCGTCGCCAAACCCACTGGCTCCATGTCATCTACAAGACCCTGCTAGGTAAAGTCCCCCCTTATCTCAGCTCGCTGGTCACCATAGCATCTCCCACCTGTAGCACACGCTCCAGCAGGTATATCTCTCTAGTCACCCCCAAAACCAATTCTTTCTTTGGCCGCCTCTCCTTCCAGTTCTCTGCTGCCAATGACTGGAACGAACTACAAAAATCTCTGAAACTGGAAACACTTATCTCCCTCACTAGCTTTAAGCACCAACTGTCAGAGCAGCTCACAGATTACTGCACCTGTACATAGCCCACCTATAATTTAGCCCAAACAACTACCTCTTTCCCAACTGTATTTAATTTTAATTTATTTATTTATTTTGCTCCTTTGCACCCCATTATTTTTTATTTCTACTTTGCACATTCTTCCATTGCAAAACTACCATTCCAGTATTTACTTGCTATATTGTATTTACTTTGCCATCATGGCCTTTTTTGCCTTTACCTCCCTTCTCACCTCATTTGCTCACATTGTATATAGACTTGTTTATACTGCATTATTGACTGTATGTTTGTTTTTACTCCATGTGTAACTCTGTGTCGTTTTATCTGTCGAACTGCTTTGCTTTATCTTGGCCAGGTCGCAATTGTAAATGAGAACTTGTTCTCAACTTGCCTACCTGGTTAAATAAAGGTAAAATAATAAATAAATAAAATGAATGTTTTCCTTGCAGTGGGCCTAAATGTCTGGCTGTGTATCTGCAGGTTACTGTCTGTGTGTACCCTAGAAACCATCTGGGAACGTGGCCATAATCATGATCCTCCTCAACCTGCAACAACCGTAGTAGATTGGGATGGGTTCAAACGGAGGCCACATTCATTTAGCCTTTTCCACATGTCGTTATTTCCTGTAAACAAATGTGGCCTTAACCATCTGCAGCAATTAGGATATCTGGACCAAGTCTGTTTTAAAGGTCCAAATAGAAATGAGGTTATAAGTTGTTAGGATGAGCTGATCTGCTCCTCATTTTTCTGCAGTCTGTAATATTTCTAGACTTCATAGAGGCCGATCACCTTTTATGAATACAGATGCCAAGGTTTTGACCTCCAATTGCTTGTTCCTCCTGTCTGTCGTAGGTATCTAATGAAGAACTCCTCCCTCTTCAGTGCCAGCGACTACGAGGTAGCGCCCCCAGAGTACCATAGGAAAGCCGTCTGAGAGGAAGGTGCAGTGGGGAGGGGGGGGGCGATCGACCCATTCGGAAACACCAAGCCTCTTCCAGACAACATGGAACCATCTCAAACCGTTTGAGTGGAAAGATGGACTGGATTTTATTTTTTTTATTTTCACTTGAACTATTTCTGGAGGTTCCCTGGAGTCGGTCATGTCTTTTGGAGCAGTGGTAGCTTTAACGATATAAAGTGTTTTTCTTTCTTTCCCACCGGGTACGTAACACAAGCGAGACGGGCATGTTTTTTCTCCCAATATCAGGGACTTTTACCATGAACAGCTCTGTAATGTTTCTGTCCATTCCATCAGATCGGGGTTTTATTTGTTGTCTGTTTTCACCTCAACGACTTTGCATGTGTTGAATTATGGATATTTGATGCTAACCACAATTGTGCAAAGCAATCAGAGTTGAAATGTCTTTGGTGGGATACATTAGCTGTGTAATGGTTGGCTATCATTTTGTAATAAAGATGTTTCTACACAAGTTCTGTATGGTAAATATCCTTCATTCTCCCTGACAACCTGTACTCTACAATACAGAAATAATCCTCATTATTTTGGCATTCATGAGACTGAGATTGAACAATGGCCATTGATTCCCCATTAGATGGTTTTCACTCAAGTCACATGCACAATCACAGTGAGATGAGTGCCTTGCCCTTCCCAACAGTGCAGTATTCAGTATCAGAATAGTGTAACTGGCACCTACTACCATACCCTTTCAAAGACACTAATCTTCTGTCCAGCCCATTCACCCTCTGAATGGCACACACACAGTCCATGTCTCAGACTTAAACATCCTTCTTTAACCTGTCTCCTCCCCTTCATCTACACTGATTTGAAGTGGATTTAACAGGTGACATCAATAACGGATCAGTTTTCACCTGGTCAGTCTGTCGTGGAAAGAGCAGGTGTTCCTAATGCTTTGTACACATGTAAACAGGGCTGAAAAGGGACTGGTAACCTGACTCAATACCTATGGTAATACACATGTAAACAGGGCTGAAAAGTGACTGGTAACCTGACTCAATACTTCTGGTAATACACATGTAAACAGGGCTGAAAAGTGACTGGTAACCTGACTCAATACCTATGGTAATACACATGTAAACAGGGCTGAAAAGTGACTGGTAACCTGACTCAATACCTATGGTAATACACATGTAAACAGGGCTGAAAAGTGACTGGTAACCTGACTCAATACTTCTGGTAATACACATGTAAACAGGGCTGAAAAGTGACTGGTAACCTGACTCAATACCTATGGTAATACACATGTAAACAGGGCTGAAAAGTGACTGGTAACCTGACTCAATACTTCTGGTAATACACATGTAAACAGGGCTGAAAAGTGACTGGTAACCTGACTCAATACCTATGGTAATACACATGTAAATGGCTGAAAAGTGACTGGTAACCTGACTCAATACCTATGGTAATACACATGTAAACGGCTGAAAAGTGACTTGTAACCCTGACTCAATACCTATGGTAATACACATGTAAACAGGGCTGAAAAGGGACTGGTAACCTGACTCAATACCTATGGTAATACACATGTAAACAGGGCTGAAAAGTGACTGGTAACCCGACTCAATACTTCTGGTAATACACATGTAAACAGGGCTGAAAAGTGACTGGTAACCTGACTCAATACTTCTGGTAATACACATGTAAACAGGGCTGAAAAGTGACTGGTAACCTGACTCAATACCTATGGTAATACACATGTAAACAGGGCTGAAAAGTGACTGG
This sequence comes from Oncorhynchus kisutch, assembly GCF_002021735.2. Classification (NCBI taxonomy): domain Eukaryota; kingdom Metazoa; phylum Chordata; class Actinopteri; order Salmoniformes; family Salmonidae; genus Oncorhynchus; species Oncorhynchus kisutch. The sequence continues at coordinate 9,098,901 of NW_022261980.1, read as the reverse complement.
TAACCTGACTCAATACTTCTGGTAATACACATGTAAACAGGGCTGAAAAGTGACTGGTAACCTGACTCAATACCTATGGTAATACACATGTAAACAGGGCTGAAAAGTGACTGGTAACCTGACTCAATACCTATGGTAATACACATGTAAACAGGGCTGAAAAGTGACTGGTAACCTGACTCAATACTTCTGGTAATACACATGTAAACAGGGCTGAAAAGTGACTGGTAACCTGACTCAATACCTATGGTAATACACATGTAAACAGGGCTGAAAAGTGACTGGTAACCTGACTCAATACCTATGGTAATACACATGTAAACAGGGCTGAAAAGTGACTGGTAACCTGACTCAATACTTCTGGTAATACACATGTAAACAGGGCTGAAAAGTGACTGGTAACCTGACTCAATACCTATGGTAATACACATGTAACAGGGCTGAAAAGTGACTGGTAACCTGACTCAATACCTATGGTAATACACATGTAAACAGGGCTGAAAAGTGACTGGTAACCTGACTCAATACTTCTGGTAATACACATGTAAACAGGGCTGAAAAGTGACTGGTAACCTGACTCAATACCTATGGTAATACACATGTAAATGGCTGAAAAGTGACTGGTAACCTGACTCAATACCTATGGTAATACACATGTAAACGGCTGAAAAGTGACTTGTAACCTGACTCAATACCTATGGTAATACACATGTAAACAGGGCTGAAAAGGGACTGGTAACCTGACTCAATACCTATGGTAATACACATGTAAACAGGGCTGAAAAGTGACTGGTAACCCGACTCAATACTTCTGGTAATACACATGTAAACAGGGCTGAAAAGTGACTGGTAACCTGACTCAATACTTCTGGTAATACACATGTAAACAGGGCTGAAAAGTGACTGGTAACCTGACTCAATACCTATGGTAATACACATGTAAACAGGGCTGAAAAGTGACTGGTAACCTGACTCAATACTTCTGGTAATACACATGTAAACAGGGCTGAAAAGTGACTGGTAACCTGACTCAATACCTATGGTAATACACATGTAAACAGGGCTGAAAAGTGACTGGTAACCTGACTCAATACCTATGGTAATACACATGTAAACAGGGCTGAAAAGTGACTGGTAACCTGACTCAATACCTATGGTAATACACATGTAAACAGGGCTGAAAAGTGACTGGTAACCTGACTCAATACTTCTGGTAATACACATGTAAACAGGGCTGAAAAGTGACTGGTAACCTGACTCAATACCTATGGTAATACACATGTAAACAGGGCTGAAAAGTGACTGGTAACCTGACTCAATACTTCTGGTAATACACATGTAAACAGGGCTGAAAAGTGACTGGTAACCTGACTCAATACCTATGGTAATACACATGTAAACAGGGCTGAAAAGTGACTGGTAACCTGACTCAATACCTATGGTAATACACATGTAAACAGGGCTGAAAAGTGACTGGTAACCTGACTCAATACTTCTGGTAATACACATGTAAACAGGGCTGAAAAGTGACTGGTAACCTGACTCAATACCTATGGTAATACACATGTAAACAGGGCTGAAAAGTGACTGGTAACCTGACTCAATACTTCTGGTAATACACATGTAAACAGGGCTGAAAAGTGACTGGTAACCTGACTCAATACCTATGGTAATACACATGTAAATGGCTGAAAAGTGACTGGTAACCTGACTCAATACCTATGGTAATACACATGTAAACGGCTGAAAAGTGACTTGTAACCTGACTCAATACCTATGGTAATACACATGTAAACAGGGCTGAAAAGGGACTGGTAACCTGACTCAATACCTATGGTAATACACATGTAAACAGGGCTGAAAAGTGACTGGTAACCCGACTCAATACTTCTGGTAATACACATGTAAACAGGGCTGAAAAGTGACTGGTAACCTGACTCAATACTTCTGGTAATACACATGTAAACAGGGCTGAAAAGTGACTGGTAACCTGACTCAATACCTATGGTAATACACATGTAAACAGGGCTGAAAAGTGACTGGTAACCTGACTCAATACTTCTGGTAATACACATGTAAACAGGGCTGAAAAGTGACTGGTAACCTGACTCAATACCTATGGTAATACACATGTAAACAGGGCTGAAAAGTGACTGGTAACCTGACTCAATACCTATGGTAATACACATGTAAACAGGGCTGAAAAGTGACTGGTAACCTGACTCAATACTTCTGGTAATACACATGTAAACAGGGCTGAAAAGTGACTGGTAACCTGACTCAATACCTATGGTAATACACATGTAAACAGGGCTGAAAAGTGACTGGTAACCTGACTCAATACTTCTGGTAATACACATGTAAACAGGGCTGAAAAGTGACTGGTAACCTGACTCAATACCTATGGTAATACACATGTAAACAGGGCTGAAAAGTGACTGGTAACCTGACTCAATACCTATGGTAATACACATGTAAACAGGGCTGAAAAGTGACTGGTAACCTGACTCAATACTTCTGGTAATACACATGTAAACAGGGCTGAAAAGTGACTGGTAACCTGACTCAATACCTATGGTAATACACATGTAAACAGGGCTGAAAAGTGACTGGTAACCTGACTCAATACTTCTGGTAATACACATGTAAACAGGGCTGAAAAGTGACTGGTAACCTGACTCAATACCTATGGTAATACACATGTAAATGGCTGAAAAGTGACTGGTAACCTGACTCAATACCTATGGTAATACACATGTAAACGGCTGAAAAGTGACTTGTAACCTGACTCAATACCTATGGTAATACACATGTAAACAGGGCTGAAAAGGGACTGGTAACCTGACTCAATACCTATGGTAATACACATGTAAACAGGGCTGAAAAGTGACTGGTAACCCGACTCAATACTTCTGGTAATACACATGTAAACAGGGCTGAAAAGTGACTGGTAACCTGACTCAATACTTCTGGTAATACACATGTAAACAGGGCTGAAAAGTGACTGGTAACCTGACTCAATACCTATGGTAATACACATGTAAACAGGGCTGAAAAGTGACTGGTAACCTGACTCAATACTTCTGGTAATACACATGTAAACAGGGCTGAAAAGTGACTGGTAACCTGACTCAATACCTATGGTAATACACATGTAAACAGGGCTGAAAAGTGACTGGTAACCTGACTCAATACCTATGGTAATACACATGTAAACAGGGCTGAAAAGTGACTGGTAACCTGACTCAATACTTCTGGTAATACACATGTAAACAGGGCTGAAAAGTGACTGGTAACCTGACTCAATACCTATGGTAATACACATGTAAACAGGGCTGAAAAGTGACTGGTAACCTGACTCAATACCTATGGTAATACACATGTAAACAGGGCTGAAAAGTGACTGGTAACCTGACTCAATACTTCTGGTAATACACATGTAAACAGGGCTGAAAAGTGACTGGTAACCTGACTCAATACCTATGGTAATACACATGTAAACAGGGCTGAAAAGTGACTGGTAACCTGACTCAATACCTATGGTAATACACATGTAAACAGGGCTGAAAAGTGACTGGTAACCTGACTCAATACTTCTGGTAATACACATGTAAACAGGGCTGAAAAGTGACTGGTAACCTGACTCAATACCTATGGTAATACACATGTAAATGGCTGAAAAGTGACTGGTAACCTGACTCAATACCTATGGTAATACACATGTAAACGGCTGAAAAGTGACTTGTAACCTGACTCAATACCTATGGTAATACACATGTAAACAGGGCTGAAAAGGGACTGGTAACCTGACTCAATACCTATGGTAATACACATGTAAACAGGGCTGAAAAGTGACTGGTAACCCGACTCAATACTTCTGGTAATACACATGTAAACAGGGCTGAAAAGTGACTGGTAACCTGACTCAATACTTCTGGTAATACACATGTAAACAGGGCTGAAAAGTGACTGGTAACCTGACTCAATACCTATGGTAATACACATGTAAACAGGGCTGAAAAGTGACTGGTAACCTGACTCAATACTTCTGGTAATACACATGTAAACAGGGCTGAAAAGTGACTGGTAACCTGACTCAATACCTATGGTAATACACATGTAAACAGGGCTGAAAAGTGACTGGTAACCTGACTCAATACCTATGGTAATACACATGTAAACAGGGCTGAAAAGTGACTGGTAACCTGACTCAATACCTATGGTAATACACATGTAAACAGGGCTGAAAAGTGACTGGTAACCTGACTCAATACTTCTGGTAATACACATGTAAACAGGGCTGAAAAGTGACTGGTAACCTGACTCAATACCTATGGTAATACACATGTAAACAGGGCTGAAAAGTGACTGGTAACCTGACTCAATACTTCTGGTAATACACATGTAAACAGGGCTGAAAAGTGACTGGTAACCTGACTCAATACCTATGGTAATACACATGTAAACAGGGCTGAAAAGTGACTGGTAACCTGACTCAATACCTATGGTAATACACATGTAAGATACTATCTATTTCTAGAGTTAACTATATCAATACTTATGGTAATATACAGTTGGAAATGTACATAAAGTTTTGAGAATGACACAAATCTTAATTTCCACAAAGTTTGCTGCTTCAGTGTCTTTAGATATTTTTGTCAGATGTTACTATGGAATACTGAAGTATAATTACAAGCATTTCATAAGTGTCAAAGGCTTTATTGATAATTACATGAAGTTGATGCAAAGAGTCAATATTGCAGTGTTCTCCCTTCTTTTTCAAGACCTCTGCAATCTGCCCTGGCATGCTGTCAATTAACTTCTGGGCCACATCCTGACTGATGGCAGCCCATTCTTGCATAATCAATGCTTGGAGTTTGTCAGAATTTGTGGGGTTTTGTTTGTCCACCTGCCTCTTGAGGATTGACCACAAGTTCTCAATGGGATTAAGGTCTGGGGGGTTTCCTGGCCATGGACCCAAAATATCTATGTTTTGTTCCCCGAGCCTTATGGCAAGGTTGTCCATCATGCTGGAAAAGGCATTGTTCATCACCAAACTGTTCCTGGATGGTTGGGAGAAGTTGCTTTCGGAGGATGTGTTGGTACCATTCTTTATTCATTGCTGTGTTCTTAGGCAAAATTGTGAGTGAGCCCACTCCCTTGGCAGAGAAGCAACCCCACACATGAATGGTCCCATGATGCTTTACTGTTGGCATGACACAGGACTGATGGTAGCTCTCACCTTGTCTTCTCCGGACAAGCTTTTTTCCGGACGCCCCAAACAATCGGAAAGGGGATTCATCAGAGAAAATGACTTTACCCCAGTCCTCAGCAGTCCAATCCCTGTACCTTTTGCAGAATATCAGTCTGTCCCTGATGTTTTTCCTGGAGAGAAGTGGCTTCTTTGCTGCCCTTCTGGACACCAGGCCATCCTCCAAAAGTCTTCGCCTCACTGTGCGTGCAGATGCACTCACACCTGCCTGCTGCCATTCCTGAGCAAGCTCTACTGGTGGTGCCCCAATCCCACAGCTGAATCAGCTTTAGGAGACGGTCCTGGCGTTTGCTGGACTTTCTTGGGCGCCCTGAAGCATTCTTCACAACAATTGAACCGCTCTCCTTGAAGTTCTTGATGAGCTGATAAATGGTTGATTTAGGTGCAATCTTACCGGCAGCAATATCCTTGCCTGGGAAGCCCTTGTTGTGCGATGCAATGATGACGGCAAGTGTTTCGTTGCAGGTAACCATGGTTGACAGAGGAAGAACAATGATTCCAAGCACCACCCAACCTTTTGAAGCTTCCAGTCTGTTATTCGAACTCAATCAGCATGACAGAGTGATCTCCAGCCTTGTCCTCGTCAACACTCACACCTGTGTTAATGAGAGAATCACTGACATGATGTCAGCTGGTCCTTTTGTGGCAGGGCTGAAATGCAGTGGAAATGTTTTGGGGGGATTCCGTTCATTTACATGGCAAGAGGGACTGCAGTTAATTGCAATTCATCTGATCACTCTTCATAACATTCTGGAGTATATGCAAATTGCCATCATACAAACCGAGGCAGCAGACTATGTGAAAATTAATATTTGTGTCATTCTCAAAACTTTTGGCCACGACTGTACACTTAGGTTAGAGACATTAAAACTAGTTTTTCAATCACTCCACAAATTTCATCTGAACAAACTTTTGGCAAGTCGATTAGGACATCTACTTTGTGCATGACACAAGTAATATTTCCAACAATTGTTTACAGACAGATTATTTAACTTGTAATTCACTTTATCACAGTTCCAATGGGTCAGAAGTTTACATACACTAAGTTGACTGTGCCTTTAAACAGCTTGGAAAATTCCAGAAAATTATGTCATGGCTTTAGAAGCTTCTGATAGGCTAGTTGACATAATTTGAGTAATTTGGGAGGAGCTACAGGAGGACGGGCTCATTGTAATGGCTGGAATGGAATTAACGGAACGGTATCAAACATATGGAAACCACATGTTTGACTTAGTTCCTTCTTTTCCATTCCAGCCATTACAATGTGCCTGTCCTCCTATATCTCCTCACACCAGCCTCCACTGGTGTCAATGGATTCTGCACTAATGTAAAATAACTGGTTAAGCAAAAGCACAATCTGAGAAGACATTGACTGTAGAAAGGATTCATCAAATCCAGGTGTTAATTGAACGTGCAAGTCATTGGACTGTTCTCATTTATGCTAACAATGAATTGAATTTGACTCTGTTAACTTGGCAGATTTGACGATTGGCAGACACGAAGATGACTACAGATGAGGCAGCAACGACAGGCCAGAGGAAGATCAGAAAGGAAGTGGTGAGTGAATAACCATTCCACACTGTAGGTGTAGCCTACTGTGGTCTTAGGCAGGGTTTCTCAACCTGGGTCCTGGGGCCCCCTCTGGGTGCACGTTTTTTGTTTGTGCCCCCTAGCACTACACAGCTTGATGACGAGTTGGTTATTTGAATCAGCTCTGTAGTGCCAGGACAAAAAAACAAAAAGTGCAACCAGTGCTGGGGCCCCAGGACCAAGTTTGAGAAACCCTGATCTGAGAACAGCCTGGTCTGAGAACACCCTGGTCTTGTTGTTTGGGGTTTTAGGCTGGGTTTCTGTACAGCACTTTGAGATATCAGCTGATGTACGAAGGGCTATATAAATACATTTGATTTGATTTGGTCTGAGAACACCCTGGTCTGAGAACACCCTGATCTGAGAACACCCTGATCTGAGAACACCCTGATCTGAGAACACCCTGGTCTGAGAACACCCTGGTCTGATGACTCTTGAACTAAGAACACCCTGGTCTGAGAACACCCTGATCTGAGAACACCCTGGTCTGAGAACACCCTGGTCTGAGAACACCCTGGTCTGAGAACACCCTGGTCTGAGAACACCCTGGTCTGAGAACACTCTGGTCTGAGAACACTCTGGTCTGAGAACACCCTGGTCTGAGAACAACCTTTTCTGTTGATGCTCTGATGATGATAATGTAATTAAGGTCAACTATGTAATTGAATAATGTCTTGTACTATTTAAAAAATATAAAGAGATTTAACTAGGCAAGTCAGTTAAGAACAAATCTTTATTTACAATGACAGCCTACCCCGGCCAAACCTGGACAACGCTGGGCCAATTGTGCGCCGCCCTATGGGACTCCCATTCACCGCCAGCCTAGATTCGAACCAAGGTCTGTGGTGACGCCTCTAGCACTGAGATGCAGTGCCTTAGACCGCTGTGCAACTTGGGAGCCCAAATTGGTGACAAAATATAAAGGAAAATGTATTACAAATAAAAACGTATCCAAAGAAGGAATTACAAAATACTGTCCTGCTTTTATTATAAAACAGTTACTGAGAATAAAGCATTTAATGATTGCACCTCATTATACTGTTAAACTAAACTAACCTGGCTACAACTGGGTTTTGTTTTGCCTGCTGATAGAGGGGCTCAACCATCTCTTCCCTGGCGTACATGATCTCTGACAGAGGGGCTCAACCATCTCTTCCCTGGCGTACATGATCTCTGACAGAGGGGATCAACCATCTCTTCCCTGGCGTACATGATCTCTGATAGAGGGGCTCAACCATCTCTTCCCTGGCGTACATGATCTCTGACAGAGGGGCTCAACCATCTCTTCCCTGGCGTACATGATCTCTGACAGAGGGGCTCAAGCATCTCTTCCCTGGCGTACATGATCTCTGACAGAGGGGCTCAACCATCTCTTCCCTGGCGTACATGATCTCTGACAGAGGGGCTCAACCATCTCTTCCCTGGCGTACATGATCTCTGACAGAGGGGCTCTACCATCTCTTCCCTGGCGTATATGATCCCTGACAGAGGGGCTCAACCATCTCTTCCCTGGCTTACATGATCTCTGACAGAGGGGCTCAACCATCTCTTCCCTGGCGTACATGATCTCTGACAGAGGGGCTCAACCATCTCTTCCCTGGCGTACATGATCTCTGATAGAGGGGCTCAACCATCTCTTCCCTGGCGTACATGATCTCTGACAGAGGGGCTCAACCATCTCTTCCCTGGCGACATGATCTCTGACAGAGGGGCTCAACCATCTCTTCCCTGGCGTACATGATCTCTGACAGAGGGGCTCAACCGTCTCTTCCCTGGCGTACATGATCTCTGACAGAGGGGCTCAACCATCTCTTCCCTGGCGACATGATCTCTGACAGAGGGGCTCAACCATCTCTTCCCTGGCGTACATGATCTCTGACAGAGGGGCTCAACCATCTCTTCCCTGGCGTACATGATCTCTGACAGAGGGGATCAACCATCTCTTCCCTGGCGTACATGATCTCTGACAGAGGAGCTCAACCATCTCTTCCCTGGCGTACATGATCTCTGACAGAGGGGATCAACCATCTCTTCCCTGGCGTACATGATCTCTGACAGAGGGGCTCAACCATCGTTTCCCTGGTGTACATGATCTCTGACAGAGGGGCTCAACCGTCTCTTCCCTGGCGTACATGATCTCTGACAGAGGGGCTCAACCGTCTCTTCCCTGGCATACATGATGTCTTTGACAACAGCGAAGAGGGTCTGCCTGTCTCTTAGGTCTACTCAACTCTCCTTGATCCACAGCCACCTCCACTATGCCTGGAGTAAGTGTAAGGTGCAGAGGCTAAGTTTGGCCCCTGGAAATGCCCTCCCTAATGCTCCAACCATCTGTAATGATGAGGTGAGGACCAGCCTGACCTCTCCCTGCAAAGGCCTCCTCCCTCACTATGTCCTTCGACAGTTGAAGGCCCTCAAGGATTGTGGCCTCATCCTCAGACGGAGTCAGGATAACCCCAAGAGGGAGCTCTTTCTCTAACCCCACCGCCAACACAGCTGTGGATAAGGGGGAATAAAAACTGCAGTTTTCTCTGTCTGTGTTCCCAGAGGAATCAGTGAAGCAGAGCTCCCCACTGTGTCTGGTCTGATGGACACTGTTCATCAGTGGGAGGAGCAGGTATCCACCAGATGGGTTCCTCCAGAAGGTTTCTCAACCTTGGTGTATATCTATCACTCCTCAACCTGCCTCTCTAGGGCTGAGAGCACTCCTCAACCTGTCTCTCTAGGGCTGAGAGCATCTCAGGCCCATTCTGTTCCACATACCCCTTCCTGAACACTTTGTGGTACAATCTGTGCAAAAGGTAAAAGATGTGTCCACAACTTGTTCACTAGTAATACTAGAACACTGACCACAACATCCTACATCTGTTCACTAGTAATACTAGAACACTGACCACAACATCCTACATCTGTTCACTAGTAATACTAGAACACTGACCACAACATCCTACATCTGTTCACTAGTAATACTAGAACACTGACCACAACATCCTACATCTGTTCACTAGTAATACTAGAACACTGACCACAACATCCTACATCTGTTCACTAGTAATACTAGAACACTGACCACAACATCCTACATCTGTTCACTAGTAATACTAGAACACTGACCACAACATCCTACATCTGTTCACTAGTAATACTAGAACACTGACCACAACATCCTACATCTGTTCACTAGTAATACTAGAACACTGACCACAACATCCTACATCTGTTCACTAGTAATACTAGAACACTGACCACAACATCCTACATCTGTTCACTAGTAATACTAGAACACTGACCACAACATCCTACATCTGTTCACTAGTAATACTAGAACACTGACCACAACATCCTACATCTGTTCACTAGTAATACTAGAACACTGACCACAACATCCTACATCTGTTCACTAGTAATACTAGAACACTGACCACAACATCCTACATCTGTTCACTAGTAATACTAGAACACTGACCACAACATCCTACATCTGTTCACTAGTAATACTAGAACACTGACCACAACATCCTACATCTGTTCACTAGTAATACTAGAACACTGACCACAACATCCTACATCTGTTCACTAGTAATACTAGAACACTGACCACAATGCAAAAGGAAATGCTCTTAATCATCACAACACAAGACTGTCCCGAGTTCTAAAAATATCACCAAGTTTCTCAGGCACTTCGTTAGATAATATGAATTTACCTTTAGCAGAACTGGAGGTCTGGACAGAGGGGTCTGTTTTCAGAGGGGAAGATGTAGTCCTCTCCGTATTCTATCTGCAGGTCGTTCTTCAGGACTGTCAGTGCAGATGAGGAGGGAGTGCCAGATTTCAAAGAGCTGGGTCAGTGTCTCTATGGCTTTGGCCCCCACATCCCTGTGCCTGAGGGCATCTGCCACAAACAATATTCTGGAAGATGAGGGTGTTTTTGCTCCTGGGACCAACCACAAACAAAACGGTGTCAAAATGAGTCAGAGAATAAAGAGGGGATAACTGGATTAACAAACAGGTTTATTAGACAGAATCTCTGACCCACCTGCTCAATCATCCGGTCTTGTAGGCACATGTCATCAGGGTACAGGTCATCTTTGCCTCGCAGCAGGTGTTCTTGGACAGTCTTCTGTCATTGGTTGTTTGGGATCTGACGGCCACATTGCGTTGACACCTATAATGAGCCTGAACAAAATATATGGTGTTTATTCTTCTCATTTCTATAAAACAACAAATCTATTTACAGGGTTCGTGTAGGAGACAATACATAGCAAGAGACTAAACAAACAAAACATGTGTGTGTGAGAGAGAGAGAGAGTCACCGTGTGTGGCCCCAACAGTGTTGCTGATTTGGCCTTAACTTAAAAAGCACACGCTGTCCTTTACATGGTTTTGTGACAGTGACCCTTCAAGTGACTCCTGACTTTGGTGTCTTCTGTAGCCACTCTTTAAACTGACTTACTCCTTCCATGGCCATTCCAAAGGATACCTCAAAAGCACAGTGGTCCACTCTTTAAACTGACTTACTCCTTCCATGGCCATTCCAAAGGATACCTCAAAAGCACAGTGGTCCACTCTTTAAACTGACTTACTCCTTCCATGGCCATTCCAAAGGATACCTCAAAAGCACAGTGGTCCACTCTTTAAACTGACTTACTCCTTCGATGGCCATTCCAAAGGATACCTCAAAAGCACAGTGGTCCATTTGTGTGAGCCTCTCCTTGTAGGAACAGACATGGCACTTGTACCCAGGAGCCAATCCACTCTATGAATTTAAAAAGAAATGTACAGTGGTGGAAAAAGTACTCAGTTGTCATACTTGAGTAAAAGTAAAGATACCTTAATAGAAAATGACTCAAGTAAAAGTGAAAGTCACCCAGTAAAATACTACTTGAGTAAAAGTATACTTTAGTATCAAAAGTAAATGGAATTGATAACATGTACTTAAGTAAAAGTATAAACCATTTCAAATTCCTTATATTAAGCAAACCAGAAGGCACAATAAAATGTTTTATTGACCTATATCCAGGGTCACACTCCAACACTCCAACACCCCAACACTCCAACACTCCTTTCACTCCAACACTCATATCACTCCAACACTCCTATCACTCCAACACTCCTATCACTCCTATCACTCCAACACTCCTATCACTCCAACACTCCTATCACTCCTATCACTCCTATCACTCCTATCACTCCAACACTCCTATCACTCCAACACTCCTATCACTCCAACACTCCTATCACTCCTATCACTCCAACACTCCTATCACTCCAACACTCCTATCACTCCTATCACTCCAACACTCATATCACTCCAACACTCCTATCACTCCTATCACTCCAACACTCCTATCACTCCTATCACTCCAACACTCCTATCACTCCAACACTCCTATCACTCCAACACTCCTATCACTCCTATCACTCCAACACTCAGACATAATTTACAAACGAAGCATTTGTGTTTAGTGAGTCCGCCAGATCAGAGGCAGTAGGGATGACCAGGGATGTTCTCTGTTTAGTGAGTCCACCAGATCAGAGGCAGTAGGAATGACCAGGGATGTTCTCTGTTTAGTGAGTCCACCAGATCAGAGGCAGTAGGAATGACCAGGGGTGTTCTCTGTTTAGTGAGTCCGCCAGATCAGAGGCAGTAGGGATGACCAGGGATGTTCTCTGTTTAGTGAGTCCACCAGATCAGAGGCAGTAGGAATGACCAGGGATGTTCTCTGTTTAGTGAGTCCGCCAGATCAGAGGCAGTAGGAATGACCAGGGATGTTCTCTGTTTAGTGAGTCCACCAGATCAGAGGCAGTAGGAATGACCAGGGGTGTTCTCTGTTTAGTGAGTCCACCAGATCAGAGGCAGTAGGGATGACCAGGGATGTTCTCTGTTTAGTGAGTCCGCCAGATCAGAGGCAGTAGGAATGACCAGGGATGTTCTCTGTTTAGTGAGTCCACCAGATCAGAGGCAGTAGGAATGACCAGGGATGTTCTCTGTTTAGTGAGTCCGCCAGATCAGAGGCAGTAGGGATGACCAGGGATGTTCTCTGTTTAGTGAGTCCTCCAGATCAGAGGCAGTAGGAATGACCAGGGATGTTCTCTGTTTAGTGAGTCCTCCAGATCAGAGGCAGTAGGAATGACCAGGGATGTTCTCTGTTTAGTGAGTCCACCAGATCAGAGGCAGTAGGAATGACCAGGGATGTTCTCTGTTTAGTGAGTCCACCAGATCAGAGGCAGTAGGAATGACCAGGGATGTTCTCTGTTTAGTGAGTCCACCAGATCAGAGGCAGTCGGGATGACCAGGGATGTTCTCTGTTTAGTGAGTCCACCAGATCAGAGGCAGTAGGAATGACCAGGGATGTTCTCTGTTTAGTGAGTCCACCAGATCAGAGGCAGTAGGAATGACCAGGGATGTTCTCTGTTTAGTGAGTCCGCCAGATCAGAGGCAGTAGGAATGACCAGGGATGTTCTCTGTTTAGTGAGTCTGCCAGATCAGAGGCAGTAGGGATGACCAGGGATGTTCTCTGTTTAGTGAGTCCACCAGATCAGAGGCAGTAGGGATGACCAGGGATGTTCTCTGTTTAGTGAGTCCACCAGATCAGAGGCAGTAGGAATGACCAGGGATGTTCTCTGTTTAGTGAGTCCACCAGATCAGAGGCAGTAGGGATGACCAGGGATGTTCTCTGTTTAGTGAGTCCACCAGATCAGAGGCAGTAGGAATGACCAGGGATGTTCTCTGTTTAGTGAGTCCACCAGATCAGAGGCAGTAGGGATGACTAGGGATGTTCTCTGTTTAGTGAGTCCTCCAGATCAGAGGCAGTAGGAATGACCAGGGATGTTCTCTGTTTAGTGAGTCCACCAGATCAGAGGCAGTAGGAATGACCAGGGATGTTCTCTGTTTAGTGAGTCCACCAGATCAGAGGCAGTAGGGATGACCAGGGATGTTCTCTGTTTAGTGAGTCTGTCAGATCAGAGGCAGTAGGGATGACTAGGGATGTTCTCTGTTTAGTGAGTCCACCAGATCAGAGGCAGTAGGAATGACCAGGGATGTTCTCTGTTTAGTGAGTCCACCAGATCAGAGGCAGTAGGAATGACCAGGGATGTTCTCTGTTTAGTGAGTCCACCAGATCAGAGGCAGTAGGAATGACCAGGGATGTTCTCTGTTTAGTGAGTCCACCAGATCAGAGGCAGTAGGTATGACCAGGGATGTTCTCTGTTTAGTGAGTCCTCCAGATCAGAGGCAGTAGGAATGACCAGGGATGTTCTCTGTTTAGTGAGTCCACCAGATCAGAGGCAGTAGGGATGACCAGGGATGTTCTCTGTTTAGTGAGTCCACCAGATCAGAGGCAGTAGGAATGACCAGGGATGTTCTCTGTTTAGTGAGTCCACCAGATCAGAGGCAGTAGGGATGACTAGGGATGTTCTCTGTTTAGTGAGTCCTCCAGATCAGAGGCAGTAGGAATGACCAGGGATGTTCTCTGTTTAGTGAGTCCACCAGATCAGAGGCAGTAGGAATGACCAGGGATGTTCTCTGTTTAGTGAGTCCACCAGATCAGAGGCAGTAGGGATGACCAGGGATGTTCTCTGTTTAGTGAGTCTGTCAGATCAGAGGCAGTAGGGATGACTAGGGATGTTCTCTGTTTAGTGAGTCCACCAGATCAGAGGCAGTAGGGATGACCAGGGATGTTCTCTGTTTAGTGAGTCCACCAGATCAGAGGCAGTAGGGATGACCAGGGATGTTCTCTGTTTAGTGAGTCCTCCAGATCAGAGGCAGTAGGGATGACCAGGGATGTTCTCTGTTTAGTGAGTCCTCCAGATCAGAGGCAGTAGGGATGACCAGGGATGTTCTCTGTTTAGTGAGTCCTCCAGATCAGAGGCAGTAGGGATGACCAGGGATGTTCTCTGTTTAGTGAGTCCACCAGATCAGAGGCAGTAGGAATGACCAGGGATGTTCTCTGTTTAGTGAGTCCACCAGATCAGAGGCAGTAGGGATGACCAGGGATGTTCTCTGTTTAGTGAGTCCTCCAGATCAGAGGCAGTAGGGATGACCAGGGATGTTCTCTGTTTAGTGAGTCCACCAGATCAGAGGCAGTAGGGATGACCAGGGATGTTCTCTGTTTAGTGAGTCCACCAGATCAGAGGCAGTAGGGATGACCAGGGATGTCCTCTGTTTAGTGAGTCCACCAGATCAGAGGCAGTAGGGATGACTAGGCATGTTCTCTGTTTAGTGAGTCCACCAGATCAGAGGCAGTAGGAATGACCAGGGATGTTCTCTGTTTAGTGAGTCCACCAGATCAGAGGCAGTAGGGATGACCAGGGATGTTCTCTGTTTAGTGAGTCCGCCAGATCAGAGGCAGTAGGGATGACCAGGGATGTTCTCTGTTTAGTGAGTCCACCAGATCAGAGGCAGTAGGGATGACTAGGGATGTTCTCTGTTTAGTGAGTCCACCAGATCAGAGGCAGTAGGAATGACCAGGGATGTTCTCTGTTTAGTGAGTCCACCAGATCAGAGGCAGTAGGGATGACTAGGGATGTTCTCTGTTTAGTGAGTCCACCAGATCAGAGGCAGTAGGGATGACTAGGGATGTTCTCTGTTTAGTGAGTCCTCCAGATCAGAGGCAGTAGGGATGACTAGGGATGTTCTCTGTTTAGTGAGTCCACCAGATCAGAGTCAGTAGGGATGACTAGGGATGTTCTCTGTTTAGTGAGTCCTCCAGATCAGAGGCAGTAGGGATGACTAGGGATGTTCTCTGTTTAGTGAGTCCACCAGATCAGAGGCAGTAGGGATGACCAGGGATGTTCTCTGTTTAGTGAGTCCACCAGATCAGAGGCAGTAGGGATGACCAGGGATGTTCTTTGTTTAGTGAGTCCACCAGATCAGAGGCAGTAGGGATGACCAGGGATGTTCTCTGTTTAGTGAGTCCACCAGATCAGAGGCAGTAGGGATGCCTAGGGATGTTCTCTGTTTAGTGAGTCCACCAGATCAGAGGCAGTAGGGATGACCAGGTATGTTCTCTGTTTAGTGAGTCCTCCAGATCAGAGGCAGTAGGAATGACCAGGGATGTTCTCTGTTTAGTGAGTCCACCAGATCAGAGGCAGTAGGAATGACCAGGGATGTTCTCTGTTTAGTGAGTCCGCCAGATCAGAGGCAGTAGAGATGACCAGGGATGTTCTCTGTTTAGTGAGTCCTCCAGATCAGAGGCAGTAGGAATGACCAGGGATGTTCTCTGTTTAGTGAGTCCACCAGATCAGAGGCAGTAGGAATGACCAGGGATGTTCTCTGTTTAGTGAGTCCACCAGATCAGAGGCTGTAGGGATGACCAGGGATGTTCTCTGTTTAGTGAGTCCACCAGATCAGAGGCAGTAGGGATGACTAGGGGTTTTCTCTGTTTAGTGAGTCCACCAGATCAGAGGCTGTAGGGATGACCAGGGATGTTCTCTGTTTAGAGAGTCCTCCAGATCAGAGGCAGTAGGAATGACCAGGGATGTTCTCTGTTTAGTGAGTCCACCAGATCAGAGGCAGTAGGAATGACCAGGGATGTTCTCTGTTTAGTGAGTCCACCAGATCAGAGGCTGTAGGGATGACCAGGGATGTTCTCTGTTTAGTGAGTCCACCAGATCAGAGGCAGTAGGGATGACTAGGGGTGTTCTCTGTTTAGTGAGTCCACCAGATCAGAGGCTGTAGGGATGACCAGGGATGTTCTCTGTTTAGAGAGTCCTCCAGATCAGAGGCAGTAGGAATGACCAGGGATGTTCTCTGTTTAGTGAGTCCACCAGATCAGAGGCAGTAGGAATGACCAGGGATGTTCTCTGTTTAGTGAGTCCACCAGATCAGAGGCTGTAGGGATGACCAGGGATGTTCTCTGTTTAGTGAGTCCACCAGATCAGAGGCAGTAGGGATGACTAGGGGTGTTCTCTGTTTAGTGAGTCCACCAGATCAGAGGCAGTAGGAATGCCCAGGGATGTTCTCTGTTTAGTGAGTCCACCAGATCAGAGGCAGTAGGAATGACTAGGGATGTTCTCTGTTTAGTGAGTCCACCAGATCAGAGGCAGTAGGAATGACCAGGGATGTTCTCTGTTTAGTGAGTCCACCAGACCAGAGGCAGTAGGAATGACCAGGGATGTTCTCTGTTTAGTGAGTCCGCCAGATCAGAGGCAGTAGGGATGACTAGGGATGTTCTCTGTTTAGTGAGTCCACCAGATCAGAGGCAGTAGGGATGACCAGGGATGTTCTCTGTTTAGTGAGTCCTCCAGATCAGAGGCAGTTGGAATGACTAGGGATATTCTCTGTTTAGTGAGTCCACCAGATCAGAGGCAGTAGGGATGACTAGGGATATTCTCTGTTTAGTGAGTCCTCCAGATCAGAGGCAGTAGGAATGACTAGGGATATTCTCTTTTTAGTGAGTCCACCAGATCAGAGGCAGCAGGGATGACCAGGGATGTTCTCTGTTTAGTGAGTCCACCAGATCAGAGGCAGTAGGAATGACTAGGGGTGTTCTCTGTTTAGTGAGTCCACCAGATCAGAGGCAGTAGGGATGACTAGGGATATTCTCTGTTTAGTGAGTCCACCAGATCAGAGGCAGTAGGAATGACTAGGGATGTTCTCTCTTTAGTGAGTCCACCAGATCAGAGGCAGTAGGGATGATTAGGGATATTCTCTGTTTAGTGAGTCCTCCAGATCAGAGGCAGTAGGAATGACTAGGGATGTTCTCTGTTTAGTGAGTCCTCCAGATCAGAGGCAGTAGGTATGACTAGGGATGTTCTCTGTTTAGTGAGTCCTCCAGATCAGAGGCAGTAGGAATGACCAGGGATGTTCTCTGTTTAGTGAGTCTGCCAGATCAGAGGCAGTAGGTATGACTAGGGATGTTCTCTGTTTAGTGAGTCCTCCAGATCAGAGGCAGTAGGTATGACTAGGGATGTTCTCTGTTTAGTGAGTCCACCAGATCAGAGGCAGTAGGGATGACTAGGGATGTTCTCTGTTTAGTGAGTCCACCAGATCAGAGGCAGTAGGGATGACTAGGGATGTTCTCTGTTTAGTGAGTCCACCAGATCAGAGGCAGTAGGGATGACTAGGGATGTTCTCTGTTTAGTGAGTCCACCAGATCAGAGGCAGTAGGGATGACCAGGGATGTTCTCTGTTTAGTGAGTCCACCAGATCAGAGGCAGTAGGAATGACTAGGGATGTTCTCTGTTTAGTGAGTCCACCAGATCAGAGGCAGTAGGAATGACCAGGGATGTTCTCTGTTTAGTGAGTCTACCAGATCAGAGGCAGTAGGAATGACTAGGGATGTTCTCTGTTTAGTGAGTCCACCAGATCAGAGGCAGTAGGGATGACTAGGGATGTTCTCTGTTTAGTGAGTCCACCAGATCAGAGGCAGTAGGAATGACCAGGGATGTTCTCTGTTTAGTGAGTCCACCAGATCAGAGGCAGTAGGGATGACCAGGGATGTTCTCTGTTTAGTGAGTCCACCAGATCAGAGGCAGTAGGGATGACTAGGGATGTTCTCTGTTTAGTGAGTCCACCAGATCAGAGGCAGTAGGAATGACCAGGGATGTTCTCTGTTTAGTGAGTCCCCCAGATCAGAGGCAGTAGGGATGACCAGGGATGTTCTCTGTTTAGTGAGTCCACCAGATCAGAGGCAGTAGGGATGACCAGGGATGTTCTCTGTTTAGTGAGTCCACCAGATCAGAGGCAGTAGGGATGACCAGGGATGTTCTCTTGATAAGTATGTGAATTGGAGTACTTTTGGGTGTCAGGGAAAATGTATGGAGTAAAAACTACATTATTTTATTTAGGAATGTAGTGAAGTAAAAGTAAAAGTTGTCAAAAATATAAATAGTAGATACCCCAAAAAACAACTTAAGTAGTACTTTAAAATATTTTTTACTTAAGTACTTTACACCACTGCATAACTACATAGGTCACAAAAGAAATGTATGAGCGTACCAGCTAACAACAAATGTTTTAAATCATGAACCGCTGATGAGGCATTTGTTATCAACAGTAACTGGAACTTTTTGAAGGCATCCAATCACCTCTCTCATGCTGTTGACCAATGACTCAGATTTATGGTATTGGAATACGCCCCTAAGATAAACGGGCGTGGTTTCAGCTAACCTCATTTACGTCAGACATTTACTTGTGAATAACAGCATTAGCACATGTGAGCAAGCTTAAATTGCTATAATTTGAGTACCAGTATATGTTGGAGTCATAAAGGGCTATAATATTTAATTATGTGTAAAAAACGTATAATATTTAATTATGTGTAAAAAAACGATGAGAGTTTAAGTTTAAAAAGCTAGACCCAGGCTGATCAGAGGGTATAATGAGCTCAATTAATAAAAAGTAAAAAATGACATGATGGTTATCTTTACTCTTCATACTAGGAGGCAGAATTTCTGGAAGAATATTAAAGCTTTAGACTAAATCCCCCCCCAAAATGAAATATGTTAGACACTAAATGACTAGCACAAAATATTTGCCTGGCTACCCACACTCCTTTCTCTGGCCAAATCTACACCACCCCCATGGACATTAGTTTCTTCTCTGCACCCTTCCCTGAACGTGAACACATTCAGGGCCGTCTGAGACAGAATTAGAACACACCTGGGTAAAGCAGCTGTTTAAAAATGTGTCCTTGGCTTTTATTTTCTGACTGGTTAGAGACGATCCAATCGCTGATTACTTCCTTTTGTATAACGTCCTTCCTGCACTCGTCACCACAAACTACTTCAGTGATAGCAGTCTCAGATCAAATATAAACGCAACATGCAACAATTTCAAAGTTCATATAAGAAAATCAGTCAATTGAAATACATTCATTAGGCCCTAATCTATGGTTTTCACATGACTGGGAATACAAAAAGTAGGGGCGTGAATCAGAAAACAAGACAGTATCATGTGTGACCATCATTCACCTCATGCAGCGCGATACATCTCCTTCACATAGAGTTGATCAGGCTGTTGATTGTGGAATGTTGTTCCCCTCCTTTTCAATGGCTGTGCGACATTTTGGATATTGGCGAGAACTGGAACACGCTGGTGTACACGTCTCTCCAGAGCATCCCAAACATGCTCAATGTGTGACATGTCATGTGAGTATGCAGGCCATGGAAGAACTGGGACACTTTCAGCTTCCAGGAATTGTGTACAGATCCTTGCGACATGGGGCTAAGCATTATCATGCTGAAACATGAGGTGATGGAAGCGGATGAATGGCACGACAATGGGCCTCAGGACCACGGTCACGGTATCTCTGTGCATTCAAATTGTCATCGATAAAATGCAAATGTGTTTGTTTCTATAGCTTATGCCTGCCCATACCATAACCCCACCTCCACCATGAAGCACTCTGTTCACAACGTTGACATCAGATAACCGCTCGCACACACGATGCCTGTTATCTGCCCGGCACAGTTGAAATCGGGATTAATCCGTGAAGAGTACACTTCTCCCGAGTACCAGTGGCCATCGAAGGTGAGCATTTGTCCACTGAAGTCTGGCACGACGCAAAACTGCAGTCAGGTCAAGACCCTGATGAGGATGACAAGCATGCAGATTAGATTTCCTGAGACGGTTTCTGACAGTTTGTGTAGAACTTCTTTGGTTGTGCAAACCCACAGTTTCAACTGTCTGGATGGCTGATCTCAGACAATCCTGCAGGTGAAGAAGCTGTATGTGAAGGTCCTGGGCTGGCATGGTTACACATGGTCTGCGGTTGTGAGGCTGGTTCGGCGTACTGTCAAATTCTCTAAAACGACTTTGGAGGTGGTTTATGGTGGAGAAATTAACGTTCAATTGTCTGGCAACAGCTCTGGTGGACATTCCTGCAGTCAGCATTCCAATTGCTTGCTCCCTAAAAACTTGAGACATCTGTGGCATTGTGTTGTGTGACAAAACTTCACATTTTAGATGGACCTTTTTATTGTCCCCAGCACAAGGTGCACCTGTGTAATTATCATGCTGTTTAATAAGCTTCTTGACATGACACACCTGTCAGGTGGATGGATTATCTTGGCAAAGGAGAAATGCTCACTAACAGGGATATAAACAAATTTGTGCACAAACATTTGAGAGAAATAAGCTTTTTGTGTGTATGGAAAATTTCTGGGATCTTTTATTTCAGCTCATGAAACATGGGACCAAAACTTTACATGTTGCATTTATAATTTTCTTCAGTGTAGTTTGAGTATATACACAGATTTGAGTCAGGCGAACAAAATCTACCTTTGTAGAAGTAGTGGCTTATATATCCAGTCTTCCCTGTACAGTGTGCCATGGACATAATGCTGTTGTTGGGTGCTAGCAGGAACCCATGACCATTAATGGTCAGCTCTGCTATTGACAGGCAGCGATGCCTGTTGACCTTGTATAACATCTCGATAAGACAAAGGCTGTTCAGTGGAAGAGGAGTTTTCTCTGGCTTCAATCACACAGGTTTAGGACACAGCGTTGCCAGCAATGCAGTACTACGGGGAATCCATGGCAACGCTGTTGCTATGGAGACTTTGAGAGCTATAGTAAAAAAACAACAACATCCAGTCGACATACCACAGGAGGTTGGTGGCACCTTAATTGGCAAGGACGATCTCGTGGTAATGGCTGGAGTGCAATAAGTGGAATGATGTCAAATGTATCAAACCCATGTGTTTGACGTCATTCCATTCGCTCCGTTCCAGCCATTATAATGAGCCGTCCTCCCCTCAGCAGCCTCCAATGCAACATACTGTACATACACTCTGAGCCGAACTGTAGAATTTCACTTGAATGAAAGACAGCATAGTGAGCCTGTGTATAAGACAGAACTGTGCCCTTTATGTTCAGTGTATTGACGTGTCGGAGCTAGACATTCTTTGGGAGGTAGTTCAAGGTAGGAGGTGGGAGGTGGGAGGCTAGGCCTTTAAAAGTTGTATTTATTATTCCAACAAAAAATATGAATCTCATTCTGAAAATGATTCATAAACTATGCGCTTTTTCATGTTTCCATGAAACATGTGACAATTTCCTCTTCTTGAGCAAAAAGTAAACAAGCAACTGTTCAATTACAGCGCAGATTTGAATTATGTTGTGACTTATGTTGTTATCAATAACCAAGCAATTATTTTAAACTGGGAAAATAATTGCCCAGAAGGGGGCAATCTTTCTCTTTTTCGACTTGGTTGAGTTGAGCCGTCCCACAGAAAGTAATTGTCTGCTTAATTGATTCCACATTGACAGTGTACATTACAAGGCAACATATATTTTATTAGAACAATTTGGATGAGACTTTGTGTAGTATTGCCCCCCTCGTACCCAACCAGTTCAGTGTTCAAATCTACAAATGTTTAGTAAATTCATCTCCTAACATACATTAACCCTGAAAATATGCATGCTGATGCTGGCCGATGTTGACTCCAATGCTTCCCACCATTGTGTCAAGTTGGCTGGATAGCCTTTGGATGGTGAACCATTTTTGATACACGGGAAACTGTTGGTTGGCACTTAAATATTTTGTTTTGGCCATTCACCCTCTGAATGGTACACATACACAATCCATGTCTCATTGTCTCAAGGCTTAACAATCCTTCTTTAACCTTCATCTACACTGATTGAAGTGGATTTAACAAGTGACATCAATAAGGGATCATAGATTTCACCTGGGTCAGTCTATGTCATAGAAAGAGTTCCTAATGTTTCGTACACTCAGTGTATATTGTGTATAATCCATGAGTACTCAAACCCCGGTCCAGCGACTGTCAAGTCAACACCGTAACAAAAACGAGAGGTTGGAACCCCTTGACGAGGTCGCTAGGTGTTGGGTTAAGGTTTCTACATCACCCCTTCCTTCGGGAGAGAGAAAATGTCCTCACGCTTCTCTACACAGTCCTTCACATGTACACACCTATTCCATGGCCTCATTGGTGCCATCCCACTTATGACACCAATGCATCAAACCCTGGTCCAGCGACTGTCAAGCGAACACCTTAACCATTACGCCCAGAGGTCCGAACCTCTTGACCAGGTTGCTAGGTGTTGGCTTAAGGTCTGTACAATATTAAGGACAAAACAATTAAAGGGGGATGCCTAGTCAGTTGCACAACTTAATGCATTCTATTATTTATAGTATATGCATAAATGAGCTCATAGTTTCTCACGGTGTCTAGTGCAGTTCCATGAGCACAACACTTGGTTGGTATGAATTCAGTCATGTATTCAGTCATGTATTCAGTCTTGTATTAAGTCATGTTTAAAAACAGAGCCCCTAGTCATCATTTTGTAATTTTTTCATATTTGTAACATTCCAGTATTACAAAAAATAAGTAGACCTAGGAATGTTTTGGGGAATGAATATGTGTGTGTGGGATATATGAGCTCTAGTGTGGATCATAAATCTAATAATCTATTTATGAATTGCTGTAGGCAAGCCAGGTTCGGAAAAGCCTGTACTGTCTGTCCCGCCATTTCCCTCTTTCAGCCAGGTAAACCTGACGTCACATCACCACAGAAACTTAGGTTGTCCGGTGGGTTTTCCCATCACCTCCAAAAGTACGGCTGCCCAAGCTAACAAGGAAGTCCCTCCTTCAGTTACGACTTATTGGTTACAACCCAAAGGGTACGGGACACATTGTATTCTCATTGGTTTATTTGGTTGTCAATTTAGCAGCTCTAGTTGGTTTGCGTCAGGTGAAAGTCGTACGGTACTCAGCGGAGAAAAAGTTGTTTCGTTTAGAAATGAAACGTTTGTCAACATCTTAAATTATAAATGTTGAATAATAAGATTTACAACTTCAACATCACCAGGTAAACAGCAACAATGAAGAGTCTCAAGTACCGACTGAAAAAGCATGAAGTTACGCTCACAGTAAGTTGAATCAGAACTTTTTGTGAATTACACATTCATTTTTAGTAAAGTGCAGTGTAGTCTGATATATCGGACTCAAATGATATCAACCAAGTTTTCCTGTTACAAAGTTTCGAGCTTCCCAAACAAAAGCCTACCAACCCAAGCTAATCGGGGTTTGGCTACATCAAGCCCGTTTGTCATGATCTTGTTGTTAATCATTGTCTTATTGACAAATGCTTAAAACAAAAGTTTCACATTGAAACATGCTCGTTTATCCAACTGTGTTCGTGGGCAGGGGAGTGGGGTTTTGAGAAAGGATGTTGGAACATACACCCACGACACGAGCGTCCAATAGCGCCAAATGTTCTCCCTATGGAGGGCATCGTGTCGTGTGTAAATCTGTGCAACAAAGTTAGCATTGTTTAGAATCTCTATCAGTCGGCACTTCAGGGCCATTGAGCCTCAGCAATATCGATCAATGTCCTCTATAACAGCATTTATTGTTTTATTGCGTCATATTTTGTCGCTGGCTTGTAGGCGCCTATAAAAGACAGGCAATTTGAGACAACTGCAAGATGCAGATGTCACCGACTGTACAGACTGCGAGAACCTTTCATAGGCAACATTACAATATCTGTCAGGCGACTGTCGTGCCTTTACATGTTCCAGGGCTAGCAATTCCACACGGATGTTATGTCATATGGATGCACTCTAAAAGACACTCTAAAATATATGTGTATGTATATATACCGTGTATGCTATATATATATATACTTTATATGCTATATCGTAGCCTAATGTTGACTATATACCAATAATATTTAGTTGTTGTACAGGTTAGGCCAGTAGGCCCACTATTTATTTCTGGAAGTGCCCTGTATTATTATGCTAAGGGAATGAGTGAGTATCCCTTAGGCTATTCCTGCTATATCCCATACAGCCTGCAGGGTAGTAGTATTATGATTCTACTCAGTTCAGCAGGAGTTGTGTGGATGTTTGGCAGCGACAGCCCCTTCTCCCCACAGTAGGCTAATTAACATGAGAAAGGCACAAAGCCAAGAGCTGTTTATTGTCCAAGTTTGTGGCCCAGTCCCTAGAAAAGGAATTCAGGAATTCCATTCAATTTAAATCACAGTGGACCTGTCTCACACGTTTGCAGAGGCGAGAAACGCACAGGTCATGGTGATGAGCTGCTGGCCAATGTTTAGCCTAGTAAAAAACGACATAATAATGAACATAGCTTGAGAAAAGCATTAATTTCCCCTGTGGAGCGATGGAGGTGCACACTGATTTAAAAGGCAGCAAGGTGGTCATGTCTTGAAAACAGGATTCCTGGTATTCTTATTTTGAAACCTCCAGACCTGTAACAGACACTATTGGATATAAAGAATCTTCAAATAGCGCAGACGGCCACCCATCGTTTCTAGAAAACACGATTGACATTTGACTGATCATTTCATATTGGCCTTGTTGCATACTGTTGTGCTTGGAGAGGCTGAAGGGACCTGGAATTGAGATGGGGGGGGGGGGGGGGGGGGGTAGTAGCACGTTGCAGGATGAACCAGTGCAAATGCCTGGAGTTACAAAATGTGCCCCAAGAAATTGTCTGTGAAGAGAGAAATATTTACACATTGCAGATCACCATTATCTGTCCAACTCCAAGGCCCTGAGCCCTACTTCTAGACCCCTCATGTTGACCTGAGCTTCCTGATTGATTCATTTGATATCATGGTTACCCTTAATCAACCCCTTTAGACCTACACATGTTCATGGGGACAGGAGGTCGATTTGGAATTGATTGATATTGATGTCATACAGAAAAGATACCAAAAGAATATTCCTTGTGATCTTTCATACCAAAAGAATATTCCTTGTGATCTTTCATACCAAAAGAATATTCCTTGTGATCTTTCATACCAAAAGAATATTCCTTGTGATCTTTCATACCAAAAGAATATTCCTTGTGATCTTTCATACCAAAAGAATATTCCTTGTGATCTTTCATACCAAAAGAATATTCCTTGTGATCTTTCATACCAAAAGAATATTCCTTGTGATCTTTCATACCAAAAGAATATTCCTTGTGATCTTTCATACCAAAAGAATATTCCTTGTGATCTTTCATACCAAAAGAATATTCCTTGTGATCTTTCATACCAAAAGAATATTCCTTGTGATCTTTCATACCAAAAGAATATTCCTTGTGATCTTTCATACCAAAAGAATATTCCTTGTGATCTTTCATACCAAAAGAATATTCCTTGTGATCTTTCATACCAAAAGAATATTCCTTGTGATCTTTCATACCAAAAGAATATTCCTTGTGATCTTTCATACCAAAAGAATATTCCTTGTGATCTTTCATACCAAAAGAATATTCCTTGTGATCTTTCATACCAAAAGAATATTCCTTGTGATCTTTCATACCAAAAGAATATTCCTTGTGATCTTTCATACCAAAAGAATATTCCTTGTGATCTTTCATACCAAAAGAATATTCCTTGTGATCTTTCATACCAAAAGAATATTCCTTGTGATCTTTCATACCAAAAGAATATTCCTTGTGATCTTTCATACCAAAAGAATATTCCTTGTGATCTTTCATACCAAAAGAATATTCCTTGTGATCTTTCATACCAAAAGAATATTCCTTGTGATCTTTCATACCAAAAGAATATTCCTTGTGATCTTTCATACCAAAAGAATATTCCTTGTGATCTTTCATACCAAAAGAATATTCCTTGTGATCTTTCATACCAAAAGAATATTCCTTGTGATCTTTCATACCAAAAGAATATTCCTTGTGATCTTTCATACCAAAAGAAAATTGGTTTTGAACTCTGATTGTAAGTAAGCATTTATTTCACTGCAAGGTTGTATTCGGTGCACGTGACAAAAAAAACTTTGATTTGTCTGTGTGATACTGCCTGTAACCTAAAAAACTTTGATTTGTCTGTGTGATACTGCCTGTAACCTAAAAAACTTTGATTTGTCTGAGTGAAACATGAGGTGATACTGCCTGTAACCTAAAAAACGGACTAGCATGTCCCTACTGAACTGACAGCATTAGTCTCGTGAGCCAGCTTCTCCATGGGTGTAACAGGGAACTCTTCCCACACCCTCATCATATTGCACTGTTATTATGAGAACTACAGTAACTGACTACAGAACACAAAATGAAGCACACCCTACAGTCCAGCAGAGCCTACACACTTATATACAGCAGAGCCTACACACTTATATACAGCAGAGCCTACACACTTATATACAGCAGAGCCTACACACTTATATACAGCAGAGCCTACACACTTATATACAGCAGAGCCTACACACTTATATACAGCAGAGCCTACACACTTATATACAGCAGAGCCTACACACTTATATACAGCAGAGCCTACACACTTATATACAGCAGAGCCTACACACTTATATACAGCAGAGCCTACACACTTATAGACAGCAGAGTCTACACACTTATATACAGCTGTGTTTGTAATGGCTTCTTACTCCAAAACCCATGAGGATGATTGTGCTGTTTCAAGTGGTCCAACAGCTGTGTGAGAGTGAGTCAGCATGAGTCCTTTTGGAACGGGAACAATAGCTGAATCTAATCCAGACCACGGCCACTTGTGGAAATCGTCCACTAAGTTTTGCAATGTAGTTTTTTCTACACATTCCTTAGTTTTTTCTGTGTTCCGAATAAGATCCTGGGGATTAGTTTCAGGTCTGTAGGACAAAGGCAGCCAATAGTAAGCTCCTCCTTTACGCTCCGTTTGACAGAAATGATCTTGTATTTAGAGAGATTGTTCCTGAGTGCTGAGCTATACTTTCTGTTGAGGCTGCCAGACTGATTCGACCCTTATCAAACTCAACCTACAGAAAGCTACTTACTGTCAACAATCTGCACTCAATCCCCCCCCCCCCCTCTCCCCTCCCCTTTTCTACATTGCTGCTACTAGCTGTTTATCATCTATGCATAGTCACTTTACAAATGACCCCAACTAACCTGTACCCCCTCACATTATCTCGGTACCGGTACCCCATGTATGTAGCTGCTATTTCTTGAACTGCATTGTTCTTTAAGTGCTTGTCAGTAAGCATTTCATGGTACACCTTTTGTTTTCAGAGGATGTGACAATTTTGGGGATTTGATTTTCAACACTTCTGACACTGAACTGTAAACAGGCCCTAGTTCTGCCATTGAGAATAATGTCTGGGTGTATGTTTAGATTATTAGAATATATTTTTAACCTTTATTTAACTAGGCAAGTCAGTTAAGAACAAATTCTTATTTACAATGACGCCTACACCGGCCAAACCCGAACGATGCTGGGCCAATTGTGTGCCGCCCTATGGGCCTCACAATCACGGCCGGTTGTGATACAGCCTGGAATCGAACCAGGGTGTCTGTAGTGACGCCTCTAGCACTGAGATGCAGTGCCTTAGACCGCTGTGCCACTCGGGAGCCATCCATTTCCACATTCCACACCTTGCTGTTTTGAGTTTGAGGTAGTAAGCTGACGTAGGTCACACTTTCTCTTCAGCCTCAGAAAGCATTTGAAAGGACTTTGTTTTTTACCAAACATTTTAGCCTCTGATAAAGTTTGACACTTATTTTCTTTTTAGATAGTTTTGACAGTCCATCCCTCCGAGGCCTTTTAGCAACATTGTTCCTCTTGAATGAGAACAAGTTGTTTGCTCGTTTCGATTCACTCATATTGATTTGGGCTTTGTGAATGCTTTGGTGCCTGAATCTTTTCCACTGTGTTTGGGTCTGTCAAGTCTCATCAACTCATGCAGATGTGGAGCTCTGGCATATTAGTTTGTTCACAGCTCTTCACAAATCACAGAGAATAACGGTGACAGGTCTGAGGTTAGGAAAGTTTGCCAGACAGCTGTTGGTGTTCTGTTTTTTCGGATGAGTGAGGTGATAGACAGGCCAGTGTTTGTGTTGACAAATGACTAAATGAAGTAGGGTGCATTCAATACCACACCTTAGACATGCTGGGGTGTAATCATTAGGAGCAGGTCTAAAACTATCTTTGTCACTGACCCCACAAGTAACCTTCAATGTCAAATTGCCCACAAAATCTTCCCCCTGCTGCGGTAAATTGGCAGGGGTATAGGGGCGTAACAGTGTAACAGAAGGAAGAACAGTCTTGGCTCTGGAACAGCATGAGGACACGCTAGGACAACAGGCCTGCCTGCTCTGCTCAGAGAAGATGGGGGAGGAGCAGATGGGCCAAGAACAGAGAGGAGAAATAACACAAGAAAATCAAGATAACTCATCCAAAGGACTTTGACTTCTCAAACACAGCAGAAAGCTAACAATATGATGCCCTGTCACCTTAAGTCAGCAACTTACTTAGATAACTAGCAAGTTATCTCCTTCTGTTGCACTTCTCCACTAGGATGAGAACTCAGAAACAGGCATTCTATCAACAGACAGCGCTCTGACTGATGTGTAGCTACTTTTCTCTAGTACTCTTTTCAGTGTAGCTACTTTTCTCCAGTACTGTTTTCAGTGTAGCCAGCCCTACTTTTCTCTAGTACTCTTTTCAGTGTAGCCAGCCCTACTTTTCTTCAGTACTCTTTTCAGTGTAGCCAGCCCTACTTTTCTCCAGTACTCTTTTCGGTGTAGCCAGCCCTACTTTTCTTCAGTACTCTTTTCGGTGTAGCCAGCCCTACTTTTCTCCCGTAAAATGCAAGATTAACTTTAAGCAAAACATTAGGAAATGTAGCTGTCTTAAGGCTGTCCCCGACATAAAGAAATATCTTGGTCGACCGAAAGTCGTCTGATCGAAATGTTTAAACGTGTATTTTTACAAATAGATATGTGAATACAGACCCTATGTGTTATAATAAAATCAACTATTGCACTTGTCTGATGTTTTAAGCACTCTGTTTGATGAAATAAGACACAAAGGACTCGAGGGAGCCAGAGATTCGCAAATTCTGCCATTACTCTCCTGAGGTTGCCTGTAATAAGCTACACGAGGAGTCGGTCAGCTTTTTCATGTGGAACGCCAATTTAACTTTCCATTTACCGATCTGCGTGCCAGTTATGGTTTTCGTATTTCCGTGGAACAGTTTCATTTAATTTTGAATAATGTCTTTGTATCGCAAAATAATTGTCATGTGGTTAATCAAAATTCTATCTAAATTAAAATGATGCTAACCTCAAGAGTAACTACTTTTGCCAACTATATGAAACTATCCTAGGTAAAAACATTGCAGCATCTCTCTCTCTCTCTCACTCACTCTTTCACTCTTTCACTCTTTCACTCACTCTTTCACTCACTCTTTCACTCACTCTTTCACTCACTCTTTCACTCACTCTTTCACTCACTCACTCTTTCACTCACTCACTCTTTCACTCACTCACTCTTTCACTCACTCACTCTTTCACTCACTCACTCTTTCACTCACTCACTCTTTCTCTCTCGATCTCTCTCTCTCGATCACTCACACACACACACACACACGCAAGCAAGCAAACTTTTCTTTACAAAATATTTTCTTTCTATTACTTTGCTTTGAGCTGTTGAGTAGAGGAGGACTAGTGGGTTGGTTTTGAGCTGTTGAGGAGAGGAGGACTAGTGGGTTGGTTTTGAGCTGTTGAGGAGAGGAGGACTAGTGGGTTGGTTTTGAGCTTTTGAGGAGAGGAGGACTAGTGGGTTGGTTTTGTGGAGTCATGTTGATAGTCTGAGGTAATGTTTACCCATCTCGTTTGATTTACCATAAATGCCTATTATAAATGGACTGTTTCATATTAATTCCAGATCCATGTGAGTGGCAGCAGAAGTTGACATGTCGGCTATAGTGGAATGTTGAGGTTATTCATGTTCACAGCTTTCCAGGAGCTACATGTACGTTGCATGTACAGATCAGCTGAACAGATCCCAGATATAATAGATGAGGATAGATGACTCGTCTGAAGGTCACCTCTTTCTCAGAAATACACCCTTGCATTAAAATGAACTCATGTGGATCAAGTGTTAATGAACTAAATCCCTATCTAGGACAGATGTTCCACACACAGGGACACACAGTGAATGAGTCACTGTGACATCCATAACATATCAACATTTATTTGTGATTCATCAGAAGCCTGTCCTCTGAATGACTCTGACAACCAGCACAATGACAACCCTAGTAGACAGACTGTCATCTCAACAGAGAAACAGACCATAAAGAGCACAAACTATAGAGAGAGGGTTATTTTGAAGTGTAGACGAGAGTCTAGACATCCTTTCCCAGAACAGAACCCATTCCTGCCGTATCGATTGATGGGTTCCTGTGGAAGCATGGAGCTGGGCTGGCCTCACCCCAATGGGAAATGGGATGTTTTTCTGAAAGCCCTGTGTGTGTGTATGTAGGTCCCAGAGTGCTGCTGCTGGGTGAGAAGGAAACAATGTGGTTTGAAGTTTATCCTAGCATGAGTAAAAGCCCCAGGATTACAGGGGAAAGAGAGAATGTGCATAGCAGCATGAAAAGCTCTCTGACCTCTGGTCTCCGCTGCAGTGTGGGAGGTTAGAACAGTGTGGTCAGTCAGTCAGACAACGCTGTAGCTGGATGCCAGTAGTGCTCTGACAATACTATTGATTCATAGTGGTTTATCAATGCCTGGAAATTTAAAGTTAACATTTGCCCCTTTTTGAAAACTGCAATGTGTACCTTTTTTGGGTGACCTGATCAAATTCACATAGAAATGTTAGTTATAGATCTGTCATTCTCATTGAAAGCAAGTCTAAGAAGCGGTAGATCTGTTCCATGTGTGCTATTTCTATGGTTCCCGTTAGTTTAGTTTTTAGTTTTTGTGTCTTTTGCTTTCGGTTTTGTACACCAGCTTCAAACAGCTGAAAATAATATATTTTTGGTGATGTAAAATATATTTCACAGTGGTTTAGATGGTACAATGATTCTCAACACCTGCTTGTTTTGTCACATAAACTGAAGTTAAGCAAAATATTAGAATTTTAACCAGGAAATGGCGTCGCGATTTCTGCATATTGCACCTTTTTTTAAATCGAGTACTGTACATTCTCCTCTATTGAAATGTCCCTTAGCCAGCCATCAGTGTCTCTTAGAGGAAGTAGCAAAGTTATTTCTAAGGTGTTCTCAGGCAAAGATCGATCAAGCATTAATGTCCAAATAGCTGAGGCTTAAGCAGAAGGAAAGTCATGTAATGTACCATGTGGATTAGCAGCATAGTACTGGACTCATGCTAGAGAAACCCCTGTTCCAGTCGACTGGTAGATTGTTTGGTTGATAGACTGTTGGTTGAACAATATATTTTTTTTGTTGAGCAGTTGCAAATAGATATATATTTTTTCATGGCACACCTGTCACCTGTCTAATTTGCACCTGTCTCAGTGGACTAATCCATTGATGAAGGGTTCCCACAGTCCAAGAAGAAGGAGTGTGAATAAGATGCACAAGGCGCGTCTCTCCAGAACGCGCGCTCTCCCTCCATTTTGTGCTCCTTCATTGTTTCATAACTTCCTTGTTTGAATTGTTTGCCCTTTGATTGTTAGTGTCTATCAATTCCCCATTACATAAATGACCAGTAGTAGTACCAGTAAATGACCAGTAGTAGTACCAGTAAATGACCAGTAGTAGTACCAGTAAATGACCAGTAGTAGTACCAGTAAATGACCAGTAGTAGTACCAGTAAATGACCAGTAGTAGTACCAGTAAATGACCAGTAGTAGTACCAGTAAATGACCAGTAGTAGTACCAGTAAATGACCAGTAGTAGTACCAGTAAATGACCAGTAGTAGTATCAGTAAATGACCAGTAGTAGTATCAGTAAATGACCAGTAGTAGTATCAGTAAATGACCAGTAGTAGTATCAGTAAATGACCAGTAGTAGTATCAGTAAATGACCAGTAGTAGTATCAGTAAATGACCAGTAGTAGTACCAGTAAATGACCAGTAGTAGGGTTAACGCACCACCACTAATGATCTGTGGAGCTTCTCAAAGTAATGTTTTCCTCACTTCAAACAGCAAGCAAACAAAATCTGAATTTACATCCAATGACAATGAAAATAGTTCCTCAATTTATTTGACAAATATTTCCAGCTCTCTCCCTTTCCATAATCTAGGGTTTCCCAAACATGGTCCTCAAGAACACAAGGGGTGCATGTTTTGGTTTTTACCCTAGCACTACTTGGCTGATTCAACTAATCATCAAGCTTTGATCATTTGAGTCAGCTGTGTACTGTAGGGCAAAAAACTAAACGTGCACCCCTTGGGTTCCCGAGGACCGAATGTGGGAAACACTGCTATATCCACTCAGCATCAAAGTGAAAAATGTAATGTTCTGATCCAGTGGGAGCGTCATAAAATACCAGATTACTTCTTACAGGATGGTCTGGAACAGGTTTTCTCCTTCTGGTTAGGCTATCTGAAGGTTACATTTGACTAGTTAAATAAAGGTTAAATAAAAATCTAATAAAAATATATTTTTTAAATCTTGATCTCCGGCTCCCTCTTGAGTCATTTGTCTTAATTATTTAATCAAACAGCATGCTTAAAGCATCAGACAAGCTCAGTACATATAGTTGGTTTATTAAAACACAGGGTGTGTCTAATATATGGAAAAATACACATTTTAAAGACAAATCTCCTCAGCTAAGATGTATTTTTCGGCGACAGCCCTAATTGAAAGCATTGCGGTCTGTGGGTTTCCATTGGAGGATTTGTGCTGTATGATGCTCCATCAGGATTGACACACTTTCAAAGGTTACTATACAGTTGATGAACAGTCGGCCCACCTTCTCCCTGCTATGACATGTTTCTGGTCTGTGAAAAGGGAATCAATCTGGAACAGGTCTAATCTTGTTGCTGTGAACATAGCACTAAGTTATTCTATGAATTTCAACGGTAGTTGGCAATGAACTAGCTTAGACTAGTACACTGAATGTATGAACCAAAACCATCAATGAACCGTTGGTGCCTGTAATGAGGAATGTTATGCTAAATTAATTTGTCAGCAAATGGATCACCATCCAACAATCAGGAGACCTAATGTTTTGACATAAACCAAAGCAGCACATTTGAGTTAAACCCGCCCATAGTCTCTCAGAAGATGCTGATTGGATACTTATTAGCCACTCCAAGTGCCTCTCCATTGGAGTAGGTCCTGATTTGAATCAGTGAAGATTCTTTATTAGTAATAATGAATCCATTGCTAGTCAGTGGGCTCTAGCATTTGAATACTACATCTTACAAATGAATGCAGTGGCAGGGCACATAGTTCTGAAATTAGCCATGGCATATTAAAGAGATGAGCAAGAGAGCAATCAGACTCATTTCAAGCCCTTGAACGACTCTCTCCACTGTGTGGGAAAGGCAGCCCCCCGCACCTCTCTGATTCAGAGGGGAGGGGTTAATTGCGGAAGGCACATTTCAGTTGAATGCATTCAGTTGTACAACTGACTATGTTTCCCCCTGGACTGAAACATGGTGTTTTGACAGCCTGTATCTTTTAAAATGATTAACCCTCTTCGGGGGACACACACTTATTTTAATTTGATTCATTTTACAGCTTTTCTGATACATATGCATATATTTCACATACATACACATTTTACTTACATGGTACTTTTACATTATTCTACCTTTATTTCAACGTGGAAAACAGACTGAGATCAATGGTCTCTTTTACAGCTGGGCCTTACGTATACATGTTTACACATACCGTTTAGGTACAATGATTAAGAAACTATACAAGACAAACAAAACCATCACAGATAACACACACCAATACAGCAGCAGATTATTACATTTACACACAGGTTATTCCCCTAACAGGTTATTCCCCTAACAGGTTATTCCCCTAACAGGTTATTCCCCTAACAGGTTATTCCCTAACAGGTTATTCCCCTAACAGGTTATTCCCCTAACAGGTTATTCCCCTAACAGGTTATTCTACCAACAGGTTATTCTAACCAACAGGTTATTCCCCTAACAGGTTATTCCCATTACAGCACAAGAACTTGTATTACCTGAAACAGTTATAAAGCAATCACATAACATTAAAACATTACCAAACACTAAAACATTACCAAACATTAAAACATTACCAAACATTACCAAACACTAAAACATTACCAAACACTAAAACATTACCAAACACTAAAACATTACCAAACATTACCAAACACTAAAACATTACCAAACATTACCAAACACTAAAACATTACCAAACACTAAAACATTACCAAACACTAAAACATTACCAAACACTAAAACATTACCAAACACTAAAACATTACCAAACACTAAAACATTACCAAACATTACCAAACACTAAAACATTACCAAACATTACCAAACACTAAAACATTACCAAACACTAAAACATTACCAAACACTAAAACATTACCAATAAAACATTAACCACTTACCAAACATTACCCAAACACTAAAACATTACCAAAAATTACCAAACATACCAAACATTACCAACACTAAAAACATTACCAAACACTAAAATACCAACATTACCAAACACTAAAAACATTACCAAACACTTACCAAACATTACCAAACACTAAAACATTACCAAAACATTACCAAACACTAAACATTACCAAACACTAACATTACTCAAACATTACCAACATCCAAACACTAAAACATTACCCAACATTACCAAACATTACCAAACATTACCAAACATTACCAAACACTAAAACATTACCAAACACTAAAACATTACCCAACATTACCAAACATTACCAAACACTAAAACATTACCAACATTACCAAACATTACCAACACTCAAACATTACCAAACATTACCAAACACTAAACATTACCACACATTACCAAACATTACCAAACATTACCAAACATTACCAAAACACTACCAAACACTAAACATTACAACACTAAAACATTACCAAACATTACCAAACATTACCAAACACTAAAACATTACCAAACATTACCAAACATTACCAAACACTAAAACATTACCAACAATTACCAAACACTAAAACATTACCAAACATTACCAAACACTAAAACATTACCAAAACATTACCAAACACTAAAACATTACCAAACACTAAAACATTACCAAACATTACCAAACACTAAAACATTACCAAACATTACCAAACATTACCAAACACTAAACATTACCAAACACTAAAACATTACCAAACACTAAAACATTACCAAACACTAAAACATTACCAAACACTAAAACATTACCAAACACTAAACATTACCAAACACTAAAACATTACCAAACATTACCAAACACTAAACATTACCAAACACTAAAACATTACCAAACATTACCAACATTACCAAACATTACCAAACACTAAAACATTACCAAACATTACCAAACACTAAACATTACCAAACACTAAACATTACCAAACATTACCAAACACTAAAACATTACCAAACACTAAAACATTACCAAACATTACAAAACATTACCAAACATTACCAAACATTACCAACACTAAAACATTACCAAACATTACCAAACACTAAAACATTACCAAACATTACCAAACACTAAAACATTACCAAACATTACCAAACACTAAAACATTACCAAACACTAAAACATTACCAAACATTACCAAACACTAAAACATTACCAAACACTAAAACACTAAAACATTACCAAACACTAAAACATTACCAAACATTACCAAACACTAAAACATTACCAAACATTACCAAACATTACCAAACATTACCAAACATTACCAAACACTAAAACATTACCAAACACTAAAACATTACCAAACATTACCAAACACTAAAACATTACCAAACATTACCAAACATTACCAAACACTAAAACGTTACCAAACACTAAAACATTACCAAACACTAAAACATTACCAAACACTAAAACATTACCAAACACTAAAACATTACCAAACATTACCAAACACTAAAACGTTACCAAACACTAAAACATTACCAAACATTAATACATTACCAAACATCTTTAATCTTTAATCTCACCCCTCAGCCACTGTCAGCCCATCCCACCTATCACCATAGACCATCTTTGTTTGGTTTCCATGTGCCATATATTTTCCATTGTACTGTGATGTTTTACATACATGTTGAACCTTTCTAATCGTATCCACAGATGGTGAACTAAAGATGAAAACCTTTCCTACCAGTATTATATTATTATTTGTTGACTTCCAGATCGCCCAACACTGCTATTTGTAAGCTTAGGGGCAATTCCAGAATAAATTATTTAGTGATTCTGTCTCTTCACAGCTAAATCTACAGAGCTGAAATTGTTGTATGCCCCATGTGTTTGTGTGTGTGTGTTGGTGGCAAGAATTTTGTATAATAATTTACATTGGAAAAACTCAGTGTTGAATCAAGTGTTGTTTTTTTGTACCAGTTCATAAACCATGTGCCATGGAATCGGTACATCACAAATCTCTTCCCATTTATTTTGCAACCTGTATGGCACAGCTGTCAACATTTTTGTACTTAGATGAAACTGGTATATTTTTCTATTTATGCCAGTTCCTTTCAGCCAATTAGTATCTTTACTATATGGCAGACAAACTAGTTCCCTGCCTTCTCCCTTTTCCACTTGCCTCCTGCAGTGTTGTGGTAGTGCTGTAATCAGTTGATTATAAGTTTGTATTGAGCAGATACTCCCATATATTTCTGATAGCTGCATATGTGACATAACTCCACCGTTTCTATTCATAATGTCTTTAATAAATATAATACCACATAATACCATTTTTTTTCCCTTGAAGAATGTTATTTATTAATCAGTATATTTGACTTTTCTGGAGGATAAGACTGAAATTGTAACCAGCTTTGTGTGGCTTGTTTAAGAAAGGGCGATACTTTAAACAACATTTATTTTTCAATCAGTCATAAATTACAAGTTGTAATCTGTATAAAGGCCATTTTTGAACAAAGGATGAGTCTTTCTTAATAATCTACTGGAGAATCATTTTGGTTTTTAATTATAACTGATGTATGAGTGAAGCTTTTAGTGAGCGGTTTAACGCTTTAATATGTCATATTAGTCCCCCCAAACTCATTCATTATTTAAATATGCATGTTTAATTATGTCTGGCTTAGCATTCCAAATAAAATGAAATATTTTTGTGCTAGTGAGTTTGGGCTGGTGGAGGGGTAGGATGGTGAGTTTGGGCTGGTGGAGGGGTAGGATGGTGAGTTTGGGCTGGTGGAGGGGTAGGATGGTGAGTTTGGGCTGGTGGAGGGGTAGGACGGTGAGTTTGGGCTGGTGGAGGGGGTAGGACGGTGAGTTTGGGCTGGTGGAGGGGTAGGACGGTGAGTTGGGCTGGTGGAGGGGTAGGACGGTGAGTTTGGGCTGGTGGAGGGGTAGGACGGTGAGTTTGGGCTGGTGGAGGGGTAGGACGGTGAGTTTGGGCTGGTGGAGGGGTAGGACGGTGAGTTTGGGCTGGTGGAGGGGTAGGACGGTGAGTTTGGGCTGGTGGAGGGGTAGGACGGTGAGTTTGGGCTGGTGGAGGGGGTAGGACGGTGAGTTTGGGCTGGTGGAGGGGTAGGACGGTGAGTTTGGGCTGGTGGAGGGGTAGGACGGTGAGTTTGGGCTGGTGGAGGGGTAGGACGGTGAGTTTGGGCTGGTGGAGGGGTAGGACGGTGAGTTTGGGCTGGTGGAGGGGTAGGACGGTGAGTTTGGGCTGGTGGAGGGGTAGGACGGTGAGTTTGGGCTGGTGGAGGGGTAGGATGGTGGGTTTGGGCTGGTGAGAGAGGAACAGGTCTCGGTAGTGCTTTGTTTGGAAGGAGAAAGCTCTGATTTGAAGGTTGTTTGGGAACAACCGGGAGAGTCATGAGTACAGCAATACAAGTGAGAAGATGCCCTGTAACATCTGGACTTAATGCTGTGTACCTTACCTCTTCATGAACCAAAACAGTCCGTCCTCAGACAGAAACTCTTACCCTAAAGGTATG
This sequence comes from Oncorhynchus kisutch, assembly GCF_002021735.2. Classification (NCBI taxonomy): domain Eukaryota; kingdom Metazoa; phylum Chordata; class Actinopteri; order Salmoniformes; family Salmonidae; genus Oncorhynchus; species Oncorhynchus kisutch. Next base: position 9,060,250 of record NW_022261980.1, on the reverse strand, counting down.
ATCAAATAGATTTGCAGGTTGAGGAAATTAGATTTTACAAGCGTTTGGTCAACTTCCCTATTGAGGTGATGAGCCGCTAAAGGAAACCTGCTGCTCTCCTGAACATGTTTATATGTGCAGTGGAATGTTTTGTCTAGTGGGCCAGCATTGACTCACTATAACAGCAGACATCATTCTGTAGAATTACTCTGAAGAGGTTTATCTGGTCCCCAATGACCTGTCCACCTTTTTGATTGGCCCACATGGTGTAACCTCACAAGCACAGCAGTGCCTGGCTCACTCCACTTCCCCTCTCGTTCTCCTCCTCTGCCCAGATTCTCTGTCTCCACTCCCTCTGGAATCAATGAAAAGAGGCCTGGAGTGCTGTGGAAGACTTCTCTGTCTGGCTGCTCAGGGCCTGAAAGCACTGTCACTAAGGGGTTATTATGTGTGTGCGTGTGAAAAGGAGAGACTTTAATACACCCCCACTTATGGCTGTGTGTGAGAGGCTGAATACACTCCCACTCAGAGGCTCGTCCAAAGAGAGAGGAGAGCCTCTGTTCACATCAGAGGCCACCATGGCACGGCGCCCTATGGCGCCCTCCGTTTTGGAATTGCCCTGGCTCCTCCCCTTTTTGTCTTCATGAAACGACAAGGAAACTACTGTATTAATCCAGAAACCTTCTCTTTCACTGTGCCAGTGTGGAACCAGTCCTACTCAAGACTGCAGAGTGCCTCGCAGCAGATATTCTCATGTTTTAGAAATGAATCAATACTTTGTTGCCCAAAAAGAGTGCGAGATACTTTGTCCTCTGCCTGAGGAAGGGCCTCTCTGTCCTCTGCCTGAGGAAGGGCCCCCTCTGTCCTCTGCCTGAGGAAGGGCCCCCTCTGTCCTCTGCCTGAGGAAGGGCCCCCTCTGTCCTCTGCCTGAGGAAGGGCCCCCTCTGTCCTCTGCCTGAGGAAGGGCCCCCTCTGTCCTCTGCCTGAGGAAGGGCCCCCTCTGTCCTCTGCCTGAGGAAGGGCCTCTCTGTCCTCTGCCTGAGGAAGGGCCCCCTCTGTCCTCTGCCTGAGGAAGGGCCCCCTCTGTCCTCTGCCTGAGGAAGGGCCCCCTCTGTCCTCTGCCTGAGGAAGGGCCCCCTCTGTCCTCTGCCTGAGGAAGGGCCCCCTCTGTCCTCTGCCTGAGGAAGGGCCCCCTCTGTCCTCTGCCTGAGGAAGGGCCCCCTCTGTCCTCTGCCTGAGGAAGGGCCCCCTCTGTCCTCTGCCTGAGGAAGGGCCCCCTCTGTCCTCTGCCTGAGGAAGGGCCCCCTCTGTCCTCTGCCAGAGGAAGGGCCCCCTCTGTCCTCTGCCAGAGGAAGCCCGGGAGGCTAATAGAGAAAAGTCTCAGCAGAGGAATGCCAACTACAATAAATGGGGCTATGGAAGGGAAAGAAACTTGTTTGTGAAAAGTTAAACAAAAGCACTGAGCTTTGTGTGAACATTGCGGTTCAAAGGCTGAGTCATATTTTACTATGTACCGTTATTGGTGTTTCTAATAGTGAAGAGAATAAAGAGATTTCTTCTGAGTCAGATCACAGAGCCGATAACATGAGGAAAACATTGGAGAATTACGATGGGACTGTTTATCTGAGACTTGACTCCATTTGATCACAGAAATTTTTTTTTACAAATCTTTCTGACTGTTTGGTTTGAACGGAAGGCCAAGTAGCCTATTCTCAACAAATGTAAATGATCTACCGCTCAGATTTGTATTTTAATTACTTAAAAAGCGTAAGCATATGCAACATTAACTAATTTAAAAACATTCTGTGGCAATGAGGTTCATGCAGTTGGCTATAGGCCCAATACATTATCACTGCATATTGAATTGTCCTGCCAATATTGTTCTTCTGAGACCATTTTGACATTGTTTTAAAATGTTAGGTATATGATCACACTGGTAATAGATCATTTGTTGTATTATTTGTGAGTCACAGCTGAGTGAGCATAATAAATAACTCTTTTTACTATACAGATGGTCTTCATCTGATGGTCAGTCTGAGGGGAGGGAAGAAGCAGTGGTGAGGCGGCCTCTCAGCCATACTCCCCCCGCTCTCCCTCCACTCTCCTCCCCATCCCCCCACTCTCCCTCCACTCTCCTCCCCATCCCCCCACTCTCCTCCACTCCCCTTCCCTCCACTCTCCCTCCCATCCCTCCACTCTCCTCCACTCTCCCTCCCATCCCTCCACTCTCCCTCCACTCTCCCTCCACTCTCCCTCCCATCCCTCCACTCTCCCTCCCATCCCTCCACTCTCCCTCCCATCCCTCCACTCTCCCTCCACTCTCCCTCCCATCCCTCCACTCTCCCTCCACTCTCCCTCCCATCCCTCCACTCTCCCTCCACTCTCCCTCCCATCCCTCCACTCTCCCTCCACTCCCCTCCCATCCCTCCACTCTCCCTCCCATCCCTCCACTCTCCCTCCCATCCCTCCACTCTCCCTCCCATCCTTCCACTCTCCCTCCACTCTCCCTCCCTTCCCTTCCCTCCACTCTCCCTCCCTTCCCTCCACTCTCCCTCCCATCCCTCCACTCTCCTCCCCATCCCCCACTCTCCTCCACTCCCCTTCCCTCCACTCTCCCTCCCATCCCTCCACTCTCCTCCACTCTCCCTCCCATCCCTCCACTCTCCTCCACTCTCCCTCCCATCCCTCCACTCTCCCTCCACTCTCCCTCCCATCCCTCCACTCTCCCTCCACTCTCCCTCCCATCCCTCCACTCTCCCTCCACTCTCCCTCCCATCCCTCCACTCTCCCTCCCATCCCTCCACTCTCCCTCCCATCCCTCCACTCTCCATCCACTCTCCCTCCACTCTCCCTCCCTTCCCTTCCCTCCACTCTCCCTCCCTTCCCTCCACTCTCCCTCCCTTCCCTCCACTCTCCCTCCCTTCCCTCCACTCTCCCTCCCTTCCCTCCACTCTCCCTCCCTTCCCTCCACTCTCCCTCCCTTCCCTCCACTCTCCCTCCCATCCCTCCACTCTCCCTCCCATCCCTCCACTCTCCCTCCCATCCCTCTCATCCCTCCAGTCTCCCTCCACTCTCCCTCCCATCCCTCTCATCCCTCCCATCCCTCCACTCTCCCATCCCTCTCATCCATCCCATCCCTCCACTCTCCCATCCCTCTCATCCATCTCATCCCTCCCATCCCTCCACTCTCCCTCCACTCTCCCTCCCCATCCCTCTCATCCCTCCCATCCCTCCACTCTCCCTCCCATCCCTCCACTCTCCCTCCCCAACCCTCCACTCTCCCTTCCCTTCCCTCCTCTTCCTTCCCTTCCCTCCACTCTCTCTCCCATCCCTCCACTCTCTCTCCCATCCCTCCACTCTCTCTCCCATCCCTCCACTCTCTCTCCCATCCCTCCACTCTCTCTCCCATCCCTCCACTCTCTCTCCCATCCCTCCACTCTCCATCCCTCTACTCTCCCTCCCTTCCCCCCCACTCTCCCTCCCTCTGCTGAGAAAAGGGGACAACATCTTCCAGCTGATGGTGAAACTCAAGTCACACTGCATTATTTCTGCTTCATGCACCAATTCATGTTGTTACTCTTATGGCCAGAGAGAGTGCATTTTCTGGCTGATAATAAAGTGTTGAACAAGGTGTTGGCACAGTGCAGAATAACAACTTAAACATGAACTTACTCATAAAAACAGCAGTGTTCATTGAGTCTGTATTTGTTGATTCTCTAAATCATGGTTTTGAAATCTTACGGTATCATCTTTCCTGTAGGTTTCAGGCTTCTTTTTACAGGCTATGGCTCCAGAAAAGTGTGCAGACATGGTGATCTGAGCTATCTGATTTGCCAGCAGTAGGCCTATAAGTGCACTTGATTTGCTCTCTATGTCTGCCTGTTAGGCAGAGTTTTAATAATGTATATATATTTTTTAAATGTAACTTTTATTTAACTAGGCAAGTCAGTTAAGAACACATTCTTATTTACAATGACGGCCTAGGAACAGTGGGTTAACTGCCTTGTTCAGGGGCAGAACGACAGATTTGTACCTTGTCAGTTAAGGGATTCGATCCAGCAACCTTACTGGCCCAACGCTCTAACCACTAGGCTACCTGCCTTCAGACACATGAAGTGGTTCAAAATGGGAACACTTTGCATTCTGCTAGGACTAGGGAGAATGAATCAAGTGCACCTACCGTCAACGGTGTGAAACCAATACAAAAAATGGAATGCAAAGCTTTATCTTAGGTAAAAAAAAGATTATTAAAAAAATATTTTTACAAGAGTGTTTGGTGAATGCCTTGGAGATTATGATCGACCGGTTGGTGACCACTACCATAGATTGTTTCTTAGGAAATGACCACATGATAGTAATGGGGACCAGTAGGAGGCAGGTAGATCACATGATAGCAAGGGGAACCAGTAGGAGGCAGATAGGTCACATGATAGCAAGGGGAACCAGTAGGAGGCAGGTAGGTCACATGAAAGCTAGGGGAACCAGTAGGAGGCAGGTAGGTCACATGACAGCAAGGGGAACCAGTAGGAGGTAATGTAATTACAGCAATACTGAATGAACACTTATTTTAACTTAATATAATACATCAATAAAATCAATTTAGCCTCAAATAAATAATGAAACATGTTCAATTTGGTTTAAATAATGCAAAAACAAAGTGTTGGAGAAGAAAGTAAAAGTGCAATATGTGCCATGTAAGAAAGCTAACGTTTAAGTTCCTTGCTCAGAACATGAGAACATATGAAAGCTGGTGGTTCCTTTTCACATGAGTCTTCAATATTCCCAGGTAAGAAGTTTTAGGTTGTTAGGTAGTTATTATAGGAATTGTAGGACTATTTCTCTCTACCATTTGTATTTCATTAACCTTTGACAATTGGATGTTCTTATAGGCACTTTAGTATTGCCAGTGTAACAGTATAGCTTCCGTCCCTCTACTCGCCCCTACCTGGGCTCGAACCAGGAACACATCGACAACAGCCACCCTTGAAGCAGCGTTACCCATGCAGAGCAAGGGGAACAACCACTCCAAGTCTCAGAGCGAGTGATGTTTGAAACGCTATTAGCGCGCACCCCACTAACTAGCTAGTCATTTCACATTGGTTACACCAGCCTAATCTCGGGAGTTGATAGACTTGAAGTCATAAACAGCTCAATGCTTGAAGCATTGCGAAGAGCTGCTTGCTATTCGCACGAAAGTGCTGTTTGAATTAATGCTTACGAGCCTGCTGGTGCCTACCATGCTCTATCAAATCATAGACTTAGTTATAACATGATAACACAGAGAAATACGAGCCGTAGGTCATTAATATGGTCAAATCCGGAAACTATCATCTCGAAAACAAGACGTTTATTCTTTCAGTGAAATATGGAACCGTTCCGTATTTTATCTAATGGGTGGCACCCATAAGTCTAAATATTCCTGTTACATTGAACAACCTTCAATGTTATGTCATAATTACGTAAAATTCTGGCAAATGAGGCGGCCCAAACTGTTGCATATACACTGACTCTGCGTGCAATGAACGTAAGAGAAGTTACACAATTTAACCTGGTTAATATTGCCTGCTAACCTGGATATCTTTTAGCTAAATATGCAGGTTTAAAAATATATACTTCTGTGTTTTGATTTTAAGAAAAGCATTGATGTTTATGGTTAGGTACACATTGGAGCAACGGCAGTCCTTTTTCACGAATATGCACCACATCGATTATATGCAACGCAGGACACGCTAGATAAACTAGTAATATCATCAACCATGTGTAGTTAACTAGTGATTATGATTCATTGTTTTTTTATAAGATGAGTTTAATGCTAGCTAGCAACTTACCTTGGCTTAATGCATTTGCATAACAGGCAGGCTCCTCGTGGAGTGCAATATAATCAGGTGGTTAGAGCGTTAGTTAACTGTAAGGACTAGTTAACTGTAAGGTTGCAAGATTGAATCGCCGAGCTGACAAGGTAAAAAAAATCTGTCATTCTGCCCCTGAACAAGGCAGTTAACCCACTGTTCCTAGGCCATCATTGAAAATAAGAATGTGGTCTTAACTGACTTGCCTGGTTAAATAAAGATTCAATAAAGGTGTAAAAAAATTTTTTTTAATGATTATTATTATTATTTTTTTTTTATCAGCCAAATCTGTGTCCAAAAATACCGATTTCCGATTATGAAAACTTGAAATCGGCCCTAATTAATCGGCCATTCCGATTAATCGTCCGACCTCTAGTGTGGAGAGTTCTTGGTACTGTAGTACCTGCCTCTGATGCTGGCAGTGGTCCTGGTACCTCATACCAAAAATGTGCCAAATAGTGTATTACAAATACATTTTAATATTGCAAAACATGTAACCTCCAACTGGGCCTAACTTAGGCTTTTACTGTCAGCCTAATGCACCAACAGGCTGAGCACTGTAACAGGACTGGACTCTCCCATACCAAATATATATATATATATATATATATATATATATATATAAAATGCATGCATTTTAATATTGTTTATATTTCACAAAAAATATATTTTATGGATGCATTTTATATATATATATATATATATATATATATATATATATATATTTGGTATGGGAGAGTCCAGTCCTGTTACAGTGCTCAGCCTGTTGGTGCATTAGGCTGACAGTAAAAGCCTAAGTTAGGCCCAGTTGGAGGTTACATGTTTTGCATTCTGATAACTAAGGAATGGTATGATTTTATCTAGTGGGCACCATGACAATTAGATCATGGAATGATTTCCTGCTTTACAGAGGTTGCCACTTGTCATAAATCATATTTGTGTTTTATTACTGTAGCCCAACTGTTGCTAGGTTACATTCATTTGGGCTCATGAACACAGCTGCCTGGTAAAGAAGGACAGATGACTGGGAAGGAGAAGACCCAAAGCGGCGTCTGGCATTTCTCAGAAACTGTATTAAATGAATACAGTTGGCTTTGGGGATGACCAGTGAAATATACCTGCTGGAGCACGTGCTACGGGTGGTGACCAGTGAAATATACCTGCTGGAGCACGTGCTACGGGTGGTGACCAGTGAAATATACCTGCTGGAGCGTGTGCTACGGGTGGTGACCAGTGACCTGAGATAAGGCGGGGCTTTACCTAGCAAAGACTTATAGATGACCTGGAGCCAGTGGGTTTGGTGACAAATATGAAGTGAGGGCCAGCCAACGAGAGCATACAGTTCGCAGTGGTGGGTAGTATATGGGGCCTTGGTGACAAAACGGATGGCACTGTGATAGACTACATCCAATTTGCTGAGTAGAGTGTTGGAGGCTATTTTGTAAATTACATCGCCGAAGTCAAGGATCAGTCAGTTTTACGAGGGTATGTTTAGCAGCATACGTGGAGGCTTTGTTGCGAAATAGGAAGCCAATTCTAGATTTAATTTTGGATTGGAGATGCTTAAAAACTTCTTAAGGATGTAGCAGAATACAGTTCCGTGGCAGGAACAGCACTCAGCGGAGTTCAGAGCGCCACTTATAGTTTTTGATAAAACTCAAACTGTCATTAAACTTTCATTAAAATACACATTCAAGGTAGTGAATTAAAGCTACACTCGTTGTGAATCTATCCACCAAGTCAGATTTGTAAAAATGCTTTTCGGCGAAAGCATGAGAAGCTATTATCTGATAGCATGTAACACCCCAAAAGACCCGCAGGGACGTAAACAAAATAATTTGCATAGTCGTCTCTACACAAACCGCACAAATAAAATATAAAACATTAATTACCTTTGACCATCTTCTTTGTTGGCACTCCTAGATGTCCCATAATCACTATTGGGTCTTTTTTTCGATTAAATCGGTCCATATATAGCCTAGATATCGATCTATGAATACTGTGTGAACAACGGAAAAAAATAGCGTTTTCTAATGTAACGTCATTTTATAAAATTAAAAAAGTCGACGATAAACTTTCACAAAACACTTCGAAATACTTTTGTAATGCAAATTTAGGTATTAGTACACGTTAATAAGCGATAAAATTGATCACGAGGCAAAGTATATTCTTTAGCTGTCCGTCTGGAAATAATGTCCGGAGAAATCTCTTCCAAAACATCCGGTCGGAGACCGGAGGAAATCGGCTCCCTAGTTTCGGTTTTACCAAGAAACAAAGCCGAAGCAAATGATAAGACTCTAGACATCGTGTGGAAGCTGTAGGTACTGCAACCTCGACCTCGTTTAATCCGGTTCACCTTGAACAATTCCTGGAAGTAGCGCATGGATATTTTTTTCCATTTTCAGTGATCAGATTTTCCTGCACTTTTCGATGTAACGCACGTTCTGTTATGGTCACAGCCGTGATTTAACCAGTTTTAGAAACGTCTGAGTTTTCTATCCACACATACTAATCATATGCATATACTATATTCCTGGCATGAGTAGCAGGGCGCTGAAATGTTGCGCGATTTTTAACAAAAAGCTCCGAAAATTCGCATCATCCATAAGAGGATGTTACTGTGAGTCTGGAAAGATAGTTTACAGTCTAACCACATACCTAGCTATTTGTAGTTGTCCACATATTCTAAGTCAGAGCCGTCCGGAGTAGTGATGCTGGACGGGCGAGCGGGTGCGGGCAGTGATCGATTGAAGAGCATGCATTAGTTTTACTTGCATTTAAGAGCAGTTGGAGGCCACAGAAGGAGTGTTGTATGGCATTGAAGCTCGTCTGGAGGTTTGTTAACACAGTGTCCAAAGAAGGGCCGAAAGTATAAAGAATGGTGTCGTCTGCATAGAGGTGGATCAGAGAATCAAGAGCGTCATCATTGATGTATACAGAGAAAAGATTCGGCCCGAGAATTGAACCCAGTGGCACCCCTTTAGAGACACCAGGCCCTCCCATTTGACACACTGAACTGTATCTGAGAAGTAGTTGGTGAACCAGGCGAGGCAGTCATTTGAGAAACCAAGGCTGTTGAGTCTGCCGATAAGAATGCGGTGATTGACAGAGTCGAAGGCCTTGGCCAGGTCGATGAAGACGGCTGCACAGCACTGCCAGCAGGTAGTTGCGGAGTGGTGGAGCTGCAGAGCTCCAGTCTGGAGGCCCTGTGCACTGCAGTGCCCCGTGGGATGCCGTGTTAGCCAGGGAAGGCTCCCTGATCACAGATCATATTCATTTCCAAATGGCTTCTTTCAGACCGCATTAGCGCCACTCGTGATTGGATGATGCACCCAGTATGTGACCCTGATTATCATGCGTTTGTAAAGATTCCAATTGACAAACTACTGACTGGATGAAGTCGATGGTGAACGTCTACGTCTAACTACTGACTGGATGAAGTTGATGGTGAACGTCTACGTCTAACTACTGACTGGATGAAGTTGATGGTGAACGTCTACGTCTAACTACTGACTGGATGAAGTTGATGGTGAACGTCTACGTCTAACTACTGACTGGAGGAAGTCGATGGTTTGAATAATGAAACCCACAAGTAACAAAATCACACATTTAAAAATGAACATGAGCTTGATTGGTCCGTTCTGAGCAGGAAGACACAGTGTATGGATCCAAGTTGGAAGAGTGCAGCATCTGCATTGTATAGTAAGGGGCCTGACACACACACACACACGTTCACACTCACTGTCATTTATAAATTGCTGGGGGATTTATTTTAGGGTAGTAAGAAACCCTTTGGAGAGCTGCATGTGAAATATTTTGCAAAACAGAAATCTATATTTCATTCGGAAAGCCATATTCGTAGTGTGTTTCATGGCGTCTGTAAAGCTATGTGCTGGGACTCGGCTCAATACAGAGGAAATGTAAGGTTTCCTTGTTGATTATGTATCAAGACTTCTGCCCGGCCCCCAACATTACCTTGTTATGGAACTTACAGCCAGGCTCAGCCCCCAACATTACCTTGTTATGGAACTTACAGCCAGGCTCAGCCCCCAACATTACCTTGTTATGGAACTTACAGGCAGGCTCAGCCCCCAACATGACCTTGTTATGGAACTTACAGCCAGGCTCAGCCCCCAACATTACCTTGTTATGGAACTTATAGGCAGGCTCAGCCCCCAACATTACCTTGTTATGGAAACTTACAGCCAGGCTCAGCCCCCAACATGACCTTGATATGGAACTTACAGCCAGGCTCAGCCCCCAACATGACCTTGATATGGAACTTACAGCCAGGCTCAGCCCCCAACATGACCTTGATATAGAAACTTACAGCCAGGCTCAGCCCCCAACATTACCTTGTTATGGAACTTACAGGCAGGCTCAGCCCCCAACATGACCTTGTTATGGAACTTACAGCCAGGCTCAGCCCCCAACATTACCTTGTTATGGAACTTATAGGCAGGCTCAGCCCCCAACATTACCTTGTTATGGAAACTTACAGCCAGGCTCAGCCCCCAACATGACCTTGATATGGAACTTACAGCCAGGCTCAGCCCCCAACATGACCTTGATATGGAACTTACAGCCAGGCTCAGCCCCCAACATGACCTTGATATAGAAACTTACATCCAGGCTCAGCCTCCAACATGACCTTGTTATGGAAACTTACAGCCAGGCTCAGCCCCCAACATTACCTTCTTATGGAAGTTACAGCCAGGCTCAGCCCCCAACATGACCTTGTTATGGAAACTTACAGCCAGGCTCAGCCCCCAACATTACCTTGTTATGGAAACTTACAGCCAGGCTCAGCCCCCAACATTACCTTGTTATGGAAGTTACAGCCAGGCTCGGCCTCCAACATTACCTTGTTATGGAACTTACAGCCAGGCTCAGCCCCCAACATTACCTTCTTATGGAACTTATAGCCAGGCTCAGCCCCCAACATTACCTTGTTATGGAAACTTACAGCCAGGCTCAGCCCCCAACATTACCCTGTTATGGAAGTTACAGCCAGGCTCGGCCTCCAACATTACCTTGTTATGGAACTTACAGCCAGGCTCAGCCCCCAACATTACCTTGTTATGGAACTTACAGCCAGGCTCAGCCCCCAACATTACCTTGTTATGGAACTTACAGCCAGGCTCAGCCCCCAACATTACCTTCTTATGGAAGTTACAGCCAGGCTCAGCCCCCAACATTACCTTGTTATGGAACTTACAGCCAGGCTCAGCCCCCAACATTACCTTGTTATGGAACTTACAGCCAGGCTCAGCCCCCAACATTACCTTCTTATGGAAGTTACAGCCAGGCTCAGCCCCCAACATTACCTTCTTATGGAAGTTACAGCCAGGCTCGGCCCCCAACATTACCTTGTTATGGAACTTACAGCCAGGCTCGGCCTCCAACATTACCTTGTTATGGAACTTACAGCCAGGCTCAGCCCCCAACATTACCTTGTTATGGAACTTACAGCCAGGCTCAGCCCCCAACATTACCTTGTTATGGAACTTACAGCCAGGCTCAGCCCCCAACATTACCTTCTTATGGAAGTTACAGCCAGGCTCAGCCCCCAACATTACCTTGTTATGGAAGTTACAGCCAGGCTCAGCCCCCAACATTACCTTGTTATGGAACTTACAGCCAGGCTCGGCCTCCAACATTACCTTGTTATGGAACTTACAGCCAGGCTCAGCCCCCAACATTACCCTGTTATGGAACTTACAGCCAGGCTCGGCCTCCAACATTACCTTGTTATGGAACTTACAGCCAGACTCGGCCCCCAACATTACCTTGTTATGGAACTTACAGCCAGGCTCAGCCCCCAACATTACCTTCTTATGGAAGTTACAGCCAGGCTCGGCCCCCAACATTACCTTGTTATGGAACTTACAGCCAGGCTCAGCCCCCAACATTACCTTCTTATGGAAGTTACAGCCAGGCTCAGCCCCCAACATTACCTTCTTATGGAAGTTACAGCCAGGCTCAGCCCCCAACATTACCTTGTTATGGAACTTACAGCCAGGCTCAGCCCCCAACATTACCTTCTTATGGAAGTTACAGCCAGGCTCAGCCCCCAACATTACCTTCTTATGGAAGTTACAGCCAGGCTCGGCCCCCAACATTACCTTCTTATGGAAGTTACAGCCAGGCTCAGTCAGCTGTATGGAGGTTTTATTCATTATGAAATATTGTGTCAGCTAAATGTTGCCCTTATTTATACAAGACAAATCCCGTGTAGAATTTAAATAAGCATTGAAGAATATAACATGTGTTATTTAAATGAGCTGTGATGTCGACTGCAAACATGGCCTAGATAAAAAACAATAGACATTTGTTTTATCTGTTACACTTAACTTGAGTCCACAGTAGCATACAGGGCTTTTCACCTACATCAGGGTGGCTGGTACACCCCAATGGGTTTTTAGGATTAAAGTCTGGCTCCATGTGCTGACCATGAGGTCATCCTGGCAGTACTAGTCTGCTGTGTAGGGCCCTTACATCATAGCCTCTCAGTAGGAGAGTGAGGAGCAAAGATGAGGGGGGCGTGTGTGTTGGGGGGGGTTTGCGCTGAGGGATTTCGCAGAGTCAGGGAGAACCATGGCTGAGGGATTATCTCCCCCTCCACACACACACAGACTGAGCCACAGGAACACAAACCCTATTCTGCTGATGAGACAGACGTTATGGAGAGGGCCCAGACAGGCGCTATGGAGAGGGCCCAGACAGGCGCTATGGAGAGGGCCCAGACAGGCGCTATGGAGAGGGCCCAGACAGACGCTATGGAGAGGGCCCAGACAGGCGCTCTACGGAGAGGGCCCAGACAGGCGCGACAGTGGAGTCTGGTGGGGAGAAAGGGAAACGTTCACTCTCCCTGCCTAGTTAAGGCAGGTTTCACTCTCCCTGCCAGGTTAAGGGAGGTTTCACTCTCCCTGCCAGGTTAAGGACGGTTTCACTCTCCCCTGCCTGGTTAAGGCAGGTTTCACTCTCCCTGCCGCCTAGTTAAGGCAGGTTTCACTCTCCCTGCCGCCTAGTTAAGGGAGGTTTCACTCTCCCTGCCGCCTAGTTAAGGGAGGTTTCACTCTCCCTGCCGCCTAGTTAAGGCAGGTTTCACTCTCCCTGCCGCCTAGTTAAGGCAGGTTTCACTCTCCCTGCCGCCTAGTTAAGGCAGGTTTCACTCTCCCTGACGCCTAGTTAAGGGAGGTTTCACTCTCCCTGCCGCCTGGTTAAGGGACCGGGTGAGACCTAGTCAGTTGTACAACTGAATGTAATTCAACTGAAATGTGTCTTCCGCATTTAACCCAGCCGGGGGCTGCCTTAATCGACATCCACGTCTTCGGTGAGGTTTCACTCTCCCTGCCTAGTTGAGGGAGGGTTTCACTCTCCCTGCCTAGTTGAGGGAGGGTTTCACTCTCCCTGCCTAGTTGAGGGAGGGTTTCACTCTCCCTGCCTAGTTGAGGGAGGGTTTCACTCCAGCATGGATTTAAAGTGGATTCTTGTGTTCCTGCAGTTTCATCATGTGGGAATCCATTTTGGTGGTGTTGATATGCTTGCAAATTCACCCAATGCTGCCCTCTGTTGGTCAGATATGTAGTATTGAATTGTCATTGGTTGAAACCATGTACTGGAGCTCTACGTTGCTCAAACTAGAGGAACTTCACAACTATAAAATAGTTCCCAAATTCATCTTGATGTCATTACGCCCCCATTAAATAAACAAATTATCTCTGAAACAAACATTTGAGGGCCGGGGACAATGGGTTCACAGAGAAGAGTGTGGAGTTTTGAGGGGTTTTCCTAGTGGGGCCTATTGACTGAACTGGTCATATAACCGGTAAAGAAAGAGTGGAGTGCTGATTACAGACAAGTCCACACCCGCAAGCTGAGCCTCTTCCCAGATTGGAATGTTGCTCTGCCAAAACTGGCATTATCCTCACGTAGACGAACTGTCCACTACAGACGTTTATCTAGCTGTGACATTTACCATAATGGATGGCTTTTTATGTGACTTTTATCAACAATGGTCCCTGACAGTAATGTCTATGTGAACAGTGTTACTCCATATGTGTCATAAAGCATCCAGTGTATTGCATAAGTCATTCCAGTAAATTGCTGCTTCTGTTGGCATTGTAAGATGAGAGATCACTGTTTATCAACTTTTAATTGCAACATATTATGTCTTATGCAACTTTGTCTTGACAGAATACAAAGGGGCTTTAAAGACACAGTATTCTGTGTCAGCATGTTTCTTCCAGATTCTTCTATTGAGCCTCATGCCTTGCCCTCTGTATACTGTGTGTGTGTGCTGTGACTTGTAGCTAGCTACTGGTGGTGTTAGCCACCTTCACCACCGGGTTACTTTCAGGGAGTCACTGCTGTTGTTTAGTTTCAATTCACCTCTATTCATTTTGTTGTACATTTATTTCATCACTCTGACTAACTGGACTGATCTCTCCAGTGAGTGTGGTGTCACTCTGACTAACTGGACTGATCCCTCCAGTGAGTGTGGTGTCACTCTGCTCTCAGCCTCATATGGACTGATCCCTCCAGTGAGTGTGGTGTCACTCTGCTCTCAGCCTCATATGGACTGATCCCTCCAGTGAGTGTGGTGTCATGCTGCTCTCAGCCTCATATGGACTGATCCCTCCAGTGAGTGCGGTGTCACGCTGCCCTCAGCCTCATATGGACTGATCCCTCCAGTGAGTGTGGTGTCACTCTGCTCTCAGCCTCATATGGACTGATCCCTCCAGTGAGTGTGGTGTCACTCTGCTCTCAGCCTCATATGGACTGATCCCTCCAGTGAGTGTGGTGTCATGCTGCTCTCAGCCTCATATGGACTGATCCCTCCAGTGAGTGTGGTGTCACGCTGCCCTCAGCCTCATATGGACTGATCCCTCCAGTGAGTGTGGTGTCACTCTGCTCTCAGCCTCATATGGACTGATCCCTCCAGTGAGTGTGGTGTCACTCTGCTCTCAGCCTCATATGGACTGATCCCTCCAGTGAGTGTGGTGTCACTCTGCTCTCAACCTCATATGGACTGATCCCTCCAGTGAGTGTGGTGTCACTCTGCTCTCAGCCTCATATGGACTGATCCCTCCAGTGAGTGTGGTGTCACTCTGACTAACTGGACTGATCCCTCCAGTGAGTGTGGTGTCACTCTGCTCTCAGCCTCATATGGACTGATCCCTCCAGTGAGTGTGGTGTCACTCTGCTCTCAGCCTCATATGGACTGATCGCTCCAGTGAGTGTGGTGTCACTCTGCTCTCAGCCTCATATGGACTGATCTCTCCAGTGAGTGTGGTGTCACTCTGCTCTCAGCCTCATATGGACTGATCCCTCCAGTGAGTGTGGTGTCACTCTGCTCTCAGCCTCATATGGACTGATCTCTCCAGTGAGTGTGGTGTCACTCTGCTCTCAGCCTCATATGGACTGATCTCTCCAGTGAGTGTGGTGTCACTCTGCTCTCAGCCTCATATGGACTGATCCCTCCAGTGAGTGTGGTGTCACTCTGCTCTCAGCCTCATATGGACTGATCCCTCCAGTGAGTGTGGTGTCACTCTGCTCTCAGCCTCATATGGACTGATCTCTCCAGTGAGTGTGGTGTCACGCTGCCCTCAGCCTCATATGGACTGATCCCTCCAGTGAGTGTGGTGTCATGCTGCTCTCAGCCTCATATGGACTGATCTCTCCAGTGAGTGTGGTGTCACTCTGCTCTCAGCCTCATATGGACTGATCTCTCCAGTGAGTGTGGTGTCACGCTGCTCTCAGCCACACTGCTCTCAGCCTCATATGGACTGATCCCTACAGTGAGTGTGGTGTCACTCTGCTCTCAGCCTCATATGGACTGATCTCTCCAGTGAGTGTGGTGTCACGCTGCCCTCAGCCTCATATGGACTGATCTCTCCAGTGAGTGTGGTGTCACTCTGCTCTCAGCCTCATATGGACTGATCTCTCCAGTGAGTGTGGCGTCACTCTGCTCTCAGCCTCATATGGACTGATCTCTCCAGTGAGTGTGGTGTCACGCTGCCCTCAGCCTCATATGGACTGATCCCTCCAGTGAGTGTGGTGTCACTCTGCTCTCAGCCTCATATGGACTGATCTCTCCAGTGAGTGTGGTGTCACGCTGCCCTCAGCCACGCTGCCCTCAGCCTCATATGGACTGATCTCTCCAGTGAGTGTGGTGTCACTCTGCTCTCAGCCTCATATGGACTGATCTCTCCAGTGAGTGTGGTGTCACGCTGCTCTCAGCCTCATGGACTGATCTCTCCAGTGAGTGTGGTGTCACTCTGCTCTCAGCCTCATATGGACTGATCTCTCCAGTGAGTGTGGTGTCACGCTGCCCTCAGCCTCATATGGACTGATCTCTCCAGTGAGTGTGGTGTCACACTGCTCTCAGCCTCATATGGACTGATCTCTCCAGTGAGTGTGGTGTCACTCTGCTCTCAGCCTCATATGGACTGATCCCTCCAGTGAGTGTGGTGTCACGCTGCTCTCAGCCTCATATGGACTGATCCCTCCAGTGAGTGTGGTGTCATGCTGCTCTCAACCTCATATGGACTGATCCCTCCAGTGAGTGTGGTGTCACTCTGCTCTCAGCCTCATATGGACTGATCTCTCCAGTGAGTGTGGTGTCATGCTGCTCTCAGCCTCATATGGACTGATCTCTCCAGTGAGTGTGGTGTCACTCTGCTCTCAGCCTCATATGGACTGATCTCTCCAGTGAGTGTGGTGTCATGCTGCTCTCAGCCTCATATGGACTGATCTCTCCAGTGAGTGTGGTGTCACGCTGCCCTCATATGGACATAGGACCTAACAATACAGTACAATGTTTGTTAGTAGGACCTAACACTCCAGTACAATGTTTATGTTACTAGGACCTAACACTCCAGTACAATGGTTATGTTACTAGGACCTAACAATACAGTACAATGTTTGTTACTAGGGCCTAACAATACAGTACAATGTTTATGTTACTAGGACCTAACAATACAGTACAATGTTTGTTACTAGGGCCTAACAATACAGTACAATGTTTATGTTACTAGGACCTAACAATACAGTACAATGTTTGTTACTAGGGCCTAACAATACAGTACAATGTTTATGTTACTAGGACCTAACAATCCAGGACAATGTTTATATTACTAGGACCTAACAATCCAGGACAATGTTTATGTTACTAGGACCTAACAATCCAGGACAATGTTTATGTTACTAGGACCTAACAATCCAGGACAATGTTTATGTTGCTAATAATAATAAAAACATGTCTGCTGAGTCAGTGACCTCTGTTCCCCATTTATAGCAGCCAAATCAGCAACCAGGCAGCAGCAGAGCAAGTCTAAACGCCCTCTATCTCCATGTCATCAGGCCCAGCTGGGACAATACGGGCCCCCGCCAGCCAATACCAATAAGCCAGACAGTTTTTTAATACCTCCGCCAGGGACCCTGTTATTGCAGCGAATAGAATTGCAATGTGCGAGTGATGTCGCTGTCAGGCGCTGCTGTTATTTTTTCCTCCCCTTTCAGGTCCATATGAAGGAAAAAGAGAACAAGCCGAGGTCACCGCAATGCTTTCTCAAACATCCCAGGAATTTCCACAACCGGAATTGTTTTGAAATGGGAGATTTTATTTGGCACTACTTTCTGACCCCCATGTCTGCCGGTTTTAGATTTGGGAGTAAGGGGAGAGTTTAGCCTCTGTTGTCCAGATACTGCCATGTGTCTTTGGTGTCTATCAGACAGATTGACCAGGAGGAGGACAGAGTGATAGTTCCATGTTCTTGTCTCTGTTATGACCCAATGTCTCAGGAGGACAGAGTGATAGTTCCATGTTCTTGTCTCTGCTATGACCCAAGTCTCAGGAGGACGGAGTGATAGTTCCATGTTCTTGTCTGTTATGACCCAATGTCTCACGAGGACAGAGTGATAGTTCCATGTTCTTGTCTCTGTTATGACCCAATGTCTCAGGAGGACAGAGTGATAGTTCCATGTTCTTGTCTCTGTTATGACCGAATGTCTCAGGAGGACAGAGTGATAGTTCCATGTTCTTGTCTCTGTTATGACCCAATGTCTCAGGAGGACAGAGTCATAGTTCCATGTTCTTGTCTCTGTTATGACCCAATGTCTCAGGAGGACAGAGTCATAGTTCCATGTTCTTGTCTCTGTTATGACCCAATGTTTCACGAGGACAGAGTGATAGTTCCATGTTCTTGTCTGTTATGACCCAATGTCTCAGGAGGACAGAGTGATAGTTCCATGTTCTTGTCTGTTATGACCCACTGTCTCAGGAGGACAGAGTGATAGTTCCATGTTCTTGTCTGTTATGACCCAATGTCTCAGGAGGACAGAGTGATAGTTCCATGTTCTTGTCTGTTATGACCCAAATCACTTTCTCTCTTTTTATTCTGGATTCTAATTGGAATTTGCCTTTATGCCTACTGTTATCTTGGTGATAACATCCTCAGCTCCCAGTATCAGTACAAGTCCTTAGAGACCCAGTATCAGTACAAGTCCTCAGCTCCCAGAATCAGTACAAGTCCTTAGAGACCCAGTATCAGTACAAGTCCTTAGAGACCCAGTATCAGTACAAGTCCTTAGAGACCCAGTATCAGTACAAGTCCTTAGAGACCCAGTATCAGTACAAGTCCTTAGAGACCCAGTATCAGTACAAGTCCTTAGAGACCCAGTATCAGTACAAGTCCTTAGAGACCCAGAATCAGTACAGGTCCTTAGAGACCCAGAATCAGTACAAGTCCTTAGAGACCCAGTATCAGTACAAGTCCTTAGAGACCCAGTATCAGTACAAGTCCTTAGAGACCCAGTATCAGTACAAGTCCTTAGAGACCCAGTATCAGTACAAGTCCTTAGAGACCCAGTATCAGTACAAGTCCTTAGAGACCCAGTATCAGTACAAGTCCTTAGAGACCCAGTATCAGTACAAGTCCTTAGAGACCCAGTATCAGTACAAGTCCTTAGAGACCCAGTATCAGTACAAGTCCTTAGAGACCCAGTATCAGTACAAGTCCTTAGAGACCCAGTATCAGTACAAGTCCTTAGAGACCCAGTATCAGTACAAGTCCTTAGAGACCCAGTATCAGTACAAGTCCTTAGAGACCCAGTATCAGTACAAGTCCTTAGAGACCCAGTATCAGTACAAGTCCTTAGAGACCCAGTATCAGTACAAGTCCTTAGAGACCCAGTATCAGTACAAGTCCTTAGAGACCCAGTATCAGTACAAGTCCTTAGAGACCCAGTATCAGTACAAGTCCTTAGAGACCCAGTATCAGTACAAGTCCTTAGAGACCCAGTATCAGTACAAGTCCTTAGAGACCCAGTATTAGTACAAGTCCTTAGAGACCCAGTATCAGTACAAGTCCTTAGAGACCCAGTATCAGTACAAGTCCTTAGAGACCCAGTATCAGTACAAGTCCTTAGAGACCCAGTATCAGTACAAGTCCTTAGAGACCCAGTATCAGTACAAGTCCTTAGAGACCCAGTATCAGTACAAGTCCTTAGAGACCCAGTATCAGTACAAGTCCTTAGAGACCCAGTATCAGTACAAGTCCTTAGAGACCCAGTATCAGTACAAGTCCTTAGAGACCCAGTATCAGTACAAGTCCTTAGAGACCCAGTATCAGTACAAGTCCTTAGAGACCCAGTATCAGTACAAGTCCTTAGAGACCCAGTATCAGTACAAGTCCTTAGAGATGTGTTCAACATTTGGATGTAGGCTAATCTCTGGTTGTTGAAGGGGTTAAACTGCTTGGATGTAGGCTAATCTCTGGTTGTTGAAGGGGTTAAACTGCTTGGATGTAGGCTAATCTCTGGTTGTTGAAGGGGTTAAGCTGCTTGGATGTAGGCTAATCTCTGGTTGTTGAAGGGGTTAAGCTGCTTGGATGTAGGCTAATCTCTGGTTGTTGAAGGGGTTAAACTGCTTGGATGTAGGCTAATCTCTGGTTGTTGAAGGGGTTAAACTGCTTGGATGTAGGCTAATCTCGGGTTGTTGAAGGGGTTAAACTGCTTGAAAACCAGACAGTGTTGGGTTGTGTCATCCTGCAACATCCCAACCATAACTATGACCTAAGTAACATGACTTTTGTTTTAGTGATAGTGAAGAGGACACAGTGTACACCTGACCCATCTGACCCCCCCCTCCCTCATGTTACGGGGTGAGAGTAGGGCAGAATGGGGAGGGTTGGGCCTCTTCAGCTGTCACTCATCACAGGGGGGTGTTTCCTGTCTGTCTGAGACGGTCACCTCTCTGCCCAGCGAGTGTCCTGTCTGAGAACACAAACACTCGCATCTTTCATAGCGAGCTATCGAGGGACTGAGCGGAGGGACACAGTATATGCAGGTTGGCCACCAGGCAGACAGTCAGAATAGTGCACTAGTCATATCTATCAGCAATCAAATACTGTATCCCACCTAGACATGACCAGGCAGGTTGGCCACCAGGCAGACAGTCAGAATAGTGCACTAGTCATATCTATCAGCAATCAAATACTGTATCCCACCTAGACATGACCAGGCAGGTTGGCCACCAGGCAGACAGTCAGAATAGTGCACTAGTCATATCTATCAGCAATCAAATACTGTATCCCACCTAGACATGACCAGGCAGGTTGGCCACCAGGCAGACAGTCCGAATAGTGCACTAGTCATATCTATCAGCAATCAAATACTGTATCCCACCTAGACATGACCAGGCAGGTTGGCCACCAGGCAGACAGTCAGAATAGTGCACTAGTCATATCTATCAGCAATCAAATACTGTATCCCACCTAGACATGACCAGGCAGGTTGGCCACCAGGCAGACAGTCAGAATAGTGCACTAGTCATATCTATCAGCAATCAAATGCTGTATCCCACCTAGACATGACCAGGCAGGTTGGCCACCAGGCAGACAGTCAGAATAGTGCACTAGTCATATCTATCAGCAATCAAATACTGTATCTCGCAATGGAATGCTGTATCTCGCAATTTCTTGGTTTGCAATGTGTCACAACTTCAGTAAAGAAATAACAATCAATGAATAGGCTAGGATATTGAGATAAGGGAGATGCAACACTCGTCTTTCACACAGTCACACACAGTATCTTGCCATGTGTATGGCTTGGCTTCATGCTGGTCACAGCGTGGTTGCCAGGGCATCAACAGTTGAGTCACTTCAAAGCTCTTAGTTGTTACTTTTTGCTTCTACGTAAATAATTAACAGTTTTTCGGTTTAATTTCGTTTAAACTTTTTAACGTTCACACCCCTACTTTTAGCTCAGGTCGTCAGTGGTACATCATCCTTGCTAATTAAAGCATCAATTTGCCGTAACGACAGACACCTAATATTCCCCTCTGACCTCTCTGTTTTCCTCCCTTTCTCTCTGTCCCTCCCCATGGTGTCACTCAGCCTGTAAATAATCTGACCATTACACCATCGCCCAGCTCCCCCCTAATCACCAGTCAGTCTGCCCTGTGTCTCTAAAATATAATGGCTGTTCACCGCGTTAATGGCTAACACTGACGACCCCACAATGGTGAGGAAGGGGGTTAAGAGGCCACAGCTGCTACTGCTAACAGAGGCTCTACGTTTCTCTCCCTCAGGCCCCCGGATTAACCGTGTGTGTGTTCGTGTGCACTTTCCAAGAACTCAACAATGTCTCTCCTTGAATCAACAACATCAGTTTTTCAATCAGTGGTTGTCAGTCAGTTTATGGCAGCCATTTTTAATTTACACCATTCTGACCAGAGTGTTTCTGTTTCAGAGCTATGTGACCGAGCAGAATGCTTTTTGATGTCCACTCATTAACAGGATATCCTTCCACCACTGGCTCGGACTGTGATTGTTTTCTTGGGCACCTCACGACCTGGGTAAACAGTCTGGTTGGCAAAGTGGCTGGCACTTAGTTTTGTTCAGTGTTAGTCTTAGTTTCCTCCCTGAGTCCCCGTCTCTATCGTCCACTACAGCATGAGTCAGTCTCTCTGCCTGTATTGCACTGTAGCTAGGAGCTCTAACTGCTATCTGAGCTTGTTTTCAGTACATTAGGACTATCACCAGCTCTCCTAGCTGTAGTCTGGGGCTTCTTCTGTCAGTGGATACTGCCTCACTGTATCAGCCCTGGTGAGACATTCAGATGGCATGTAGGTTCTGTTTGTGTCTGTAATGATGAATGGAATATCTATAAGACACTGGGAGGTAACAGGGCGGTGTCTGTTACCATGGTGCCTGTTTTCATTTCTGTGTTGAGGGATATTGGTCGGTACTAGGTGTCAGGACCTTGGATCTCTCCTTCTCTCTCCCTCTTACGCTCCGTCACCCTCGCTTTATCTCTGTTTCTCTCCCTCTCCCTCCTGTCTCATTAAAGATGTCTGTTATCCCATCACTGCCAGGGGGTGCTGTGGCCTTAGTGTTGTCAACCTGTCTGTGGCTTGGCCCGAGGACACCCAGCAGTAAAGTCCTGGCTCCACTTCACTGCCTGACGCCCTGACCTCCTCCTCTTGGCTCCTCTCACTCACACATGGTGAGGGGGAGAGAGAGGGGGGAAAAGGCTGGGTATTTACTGCTGGCCATTTCATCTGACAGGACATTACAGGCCATTAGCTAAGAGGAACATGGATATGATGAGGGTGTTGGGATGAGCTACGGCCTGCCGATACGGACAGTCCAGGACCTCGGGAAGATGTGATGGAGAATCACAGTGGAGCCTGCACGGAGCCTAATAGTGCCTCAAGTTGGTGCATGTTCTTAGATTAATTAACATTAACGCTCCATTTAATTAAAAAAACTATTAAATCCATCAATTAATGATCAACATTTACTTGAAAATTGCATTGATATTTTACAATTCACTCCCTAAAGCATAAAAATGATTCTCCAGCTCTTGTCTTACAGGCACTATATTGAGAGCAGATTTATTCGCTACCCCATGAAGTCATGTTCAACACTATATACGTGGTGTTCTAAACCCGACTCATGTATCCAGTCCAAACAAAACAACCCAGACACACCCATATAGATATTTAGGTGTGAGGGCCACTGCACTCAGTTTGTCAACCCAGGTTCCATTTTGGTGCCTTTGTCTCCATGCAGGCCCCAGCAGTTTTAGAAAGAAGACACCCGGTCCTTCATATGACGTGTCATGCGGACGGGCCTTTTCGCATGTTTGCGGAATATCACGGCCACTCTGCTAACGCCAGTCTGGCAGCGGGTCGTAACCCGAGCCCCCACCGAGCTGACGCAGTGTGTGTAAATTAAACGCGTCCCCCTCCTTTCTCTCTCTCTCTCTCTTCTGACCTCATTCTTTTTCACCTCGCAAATAATACAAGTTGACGTATTCCATTGTTAATAGACGGCCCAGTGCGATGTTTACCACCAAGGTAGTAATGACAGTTGGGGTGGAGGGTTTAAGGGGAGCCTGCAATCCCAGACAGTTGATTTGTAAAAGACTGTGACACCTAATCCTGCTACCGTGTGGTGGGATCAGCACCTCTGCGCACACAGACACACATACAGAATGAGTATATAGACTGTTTAACAAGGTCCCTGAACGTCGGGGAACCTCAGGGGTCCGTGCCAGGACCAGCTCCAATGTGCAACAATAATCCCCTTCTCCACATCATAGGTTAATATTTGGGGATGTGGGATAACGGTGGGGATGCTAGCAGCAAGGCTCCTCCTTGGCTGGCCTTGTTTCAGTCGGGGTGCTGCTGTGCTGTGCAGGATGGACAGGACACCGACGGTACTGCTCTCAGAGCAGGCATGCTCAGAATGTATTCTTAGCCCCTGTCTTCCTATCAGTCATTGGAGAAAGGTTGGAGGGTAACAAATAAAGAGGTAACCTGTCTGCTGGTGCTGTCTGCACTAGCCGCTGTTTACCACAGGAGCCGGGGATAATTTTAGAACCAGAGAGAGAGAGATCCCATATTTACACCTTGGGGGCTGGCTGACCTTGCCATTAACTGGGTAGAAGACGCTGTACACCCCAGACTGAAAGAGAGACCAAGAGAGGAACTCCTACTGCACAAAAACTAGATGACAGTCTGCTAAGAGAAGACTGTATAGAAAGGGAGAGTAGACCGGACTGGAGGAGAGTAGACCGGACTGGAGGAGAGTAGACCGGACTGGAGGAGAGTAGACCGGACTGGAGGAGAGTAGACCGGACTGGAGGAGAGTAGACCGGACTGGAGGAGAGTAGACCGGACTGGAGGAGAGGAGAGGAGACTGGATGGGAGGAGAGGAGACAAGAAGAACAACTAAGAGAGAGAAGCAGAATACAAAGTGAAAGAGAGTAGTTAAAGAGAGATTGAAGAGATCCAGGCTGTAGCCGAGAGGCTGTTCCCCAGAGGAGGAGCTGCAGTAGCTGGCCGGGGCTGGTCCCAGGGCTGGCAGGGCTGGTCCTACTGCTCCTCCACACCTCCTCCTCCATCCCCACCCCCTTTTTCTATTTCTTCTCCTCCTACCCTGTGCTGTGCACAGTGGGGTGATGAACTCACAGACAGAGCCTGGGAGTGCCAGAAAAACTTTTAGGAACTTCTCCGTAACGCTTTGAGACCGAGAGGCTCTGGCAGCAACAGCAAGCGACGTCGCTGGAGAGCTCTGAAAGACGACCCACCAAGCTGCAACGGGACGCTCCGTCTGTCCGCTCACTAAACTCACACGGGCTGGCAGAGTGCCTTAACAGCACTTCCCAGAAGGGGAAAACTTTTGTTTTTGTTTGTTTGTCGTTCTACCGGAACAGTGGCGGTGTTTGCAGCGGCACTCTGCAAGGACCAGTCCCCCTCTCTCAACATGAGTCGCTGGCTGAAATGCACCTCCATGTACTTTGTAGGTATTCTTGTTCTTTTAGAGAGTAAGGGCATTTCTAATGACACTTGTTAAAAGTATCCTGAGGCCATTGGGACCTAACTACTGTGGTTGGGTTAGGACCTAACTACTGTGGTTGGGTTAGGACCTAACTACTGTGGTTGGGTTAGGACCTAACTACTGTGGTTGGGTTAGGACCTAGCTACTGTGGTTGGCTTAGGACCTAACTACTGTGGTTGGGTTAGGACCTAACTACTGTGGTTGGGTTAGGACCTAACTACTGTGGTTGGGTTAGGACCTAACTACTGTGGTTGGGTTAGGACCTAGCTACTGGGGTTGGGTTAGGACCTAGCTACTGGTTTTGGGTTGGGACCTAGCTACTGGTTTTGGGTTGGGACCTAGCTACTGTGGTTGGGTTGGGACCTAGCTACTGTGGTTGGGTTGGGCCCTAGCTACTGTGGTTGGGTTGGGACCTAGCTACTGTGGTTGGGTTGGGACCTAGCTACTGTGGTTGGGTTGGAACCTAGCTACTGTGGTTGGGTTAGGACCAAGCTACTGTGGTTGGGTTAGGACTTAGCTACTGTGGTTGGGGTGGGACCTAGCTACTGGGGTTGTGTTAGGACCTAGCTACTGGGGTTGTGTTAGGACCTAGCTACTGTGGTTGGGTTAGGACCTAGCTACTGGGGTTGGGTTAGGACCTAGCTACTGGCGTTGGATTAGGACCTAGCTACTGGCGTTGGGTTAGGACCTAGCTACTGGGGCTGGGTTAGGACCTAGCTACTGGGGCTGGGTTAGGACCTAGCTACTGGGGCTGGGTTAGGACCTAGCTACTGGGGCTGGGCTAGGACCTAGCTACTGGGGCTGGGCTAGGACCTAGCTACTGGGGCTGGGTTAGGACCTAGCCACTGTGGTTCCTGAATACTGAGTAAGCATGGTGTTGAAACAGCAGGAAGGAGTGAGCTGTGACTTACAGCTTCTTCTTCTCTCACAAACCTAAAGGAACTCTGTGAATCTGCCCTACATTCCCCAGGAGAATTCCTTCATCAACCCAGAGGCACAGTGGCCTGTTTTAACTCGTTATCAAGTTCCATTCTTTACGTTTTTAGTTTTGAACTTGCATTCTGATAATACTAATATGTATTAGGTACATGTTGACGCTTAATGTTGGAGGGAGACAAATTGAATGCAAAATAGGCCTATCATCTATCTGCAATATATATATCTTTGCCAGCCAGTGTGAGTTGAGTGAGCGCACAGACACAGCGTCCTGTTGCAGTTTGGTGGGTTTATTTATTTATTTATTTTTACAAATTCCTTTGTGATGTGTGTTTACGTGTTGTTGTATCCAGGAACAGGCAGAGAACTGTCCTTTCTCGGTCTCTATGCAGGCTTTAGCCACAGCTTTCTGTTTTCTTGGATCCCTCTACTCCAGTGCCTGTGTTCTGTCCAAGAGGGGTCCTTTCTTGCAGAAGAACTAGCCGTTCCCATGCTCTGTGTCCAGGCACTCTCAGAAATGCTTTGCTTCAGAATGGAACCGCACTATCTTGGCATAAATCATTGAGGCTAACCTCAATCCAGTCTATAGTCCCTCTGGGAATTCTAAAAGTTATGATTGAAATGTTGATCTGTCCAGACTCCTTGAATTATGACAAAGTGATGACCGTGGTGAGAATGAGTTTCCCTGACCCGTATGTTGTAAAGGCGAGGTATCTGTGTTGTGTTGACGTTGTGCCCTCTCTCTCTCCCAGAACACAGACTGGAACAAGTATGACGACCGGCTGATGAAGGCGGTGGAACGGGGCGAGGTGGACAAGGTGGCGGCCGTGCTCAGCAAGAAGGGCATCATCCCCACTAAGCTGGACATGGAGGGACGATCCGCGTGAGTAACGTGTGCTCACACAAACACTGCATCCATGCATGAACACATGCATACACGTGTATACAGAAGTCTACAGACACACACAGTCCCACAGGAACATATGGACCAGTAAGCACTACACTATCCCACACAATAAGTTGTCTCAACCAATAGCGCGACATGTCTGGCAATGCAAACGGTCTCTCATTCCAAGCATAGTAAATAGCACTAGTCTCCTTCAAACTGCTAGGAATGCCAACATACTTGTCTGGTTCACTTATTAACTTCTAACAGTTGAAAACAGAGCTGAGAACTGTTGTAGTACTAGATAATGTTATTCAGCATATGGTCAGATGCTGGCCTCTCTCCTCTCGCCGCTCGCCTCTCCTCTCCCCTCTCTCCGCTCCCCTCTCACTGCTCGCCTCTCGCCGCTCGCCTCCCCACCCCCCTCTCTCACGTCTCCCTTCTCACCCCTCTCCCACCCTGTTCTGAGATCATAGATATCAGTTGTCCTCCATGCCAGTCCCCATGTTGGAGAGGCTTGTGAAGCCACATTCAAACACCAAGTCTCCCCTCTGTATAGCTAGATACACACACATCCAGTCGACTGTGCCAGTAGAGAGTTCAGAGAACTCTGTGGTAAACTGTATGTCACACACTGCTTGATCTTACTGGCCTGGAGCGGCTGTCACTCTGGCCAGGAAGTGACTCAGAGCAAACAGATTTGAGCCACAGTTGATGTTTATGATACACAATGACAGTTGGGGAACATGCTGTAATTCAAGGGTCAGGTTGTCAAGAGTAAACTAGTATTTTATCTAGAATGGTGGGTGGATGAAGTCGGGATGGCCAGTATTTTAGGATTTAAAATGCTGGGACCTTTTTTAGAATAGTTCTTTTTGGATGGCTCACCACCGGCAATATTGGATCGGTTATGTGTCCTCTAAGAATGTCACCCATCCACCACTGGAAGGTCTATATAAAAGCTGTTAAGTCAGAATTGTTTTCCTGCCTGACATAAATGTAACCAGATT
Source organism: Oncorhynchus kisutch (assembly GCF_002021735.2). Lineage (NCBI taxonomy): Eukaryota > Metazoa > Chordata > Actinopteri > Salmoniformes > Salmonidae > Oncorhynchus > Oncorhynchus kisutch. The sequence goes on along the minus strand of NW_022261980.1, from coordinate 9,032,736 downwards.
CCAACGCTGGTGTTTTAGGTAGCTAGTCCCCCTCGGCTTAATTCCAGCTATGTGAAGTAGTCGCCTGTCTCTGATCCATGCTTCAGGTTCGTTTTGAGCCCCGGCTTTGTTGCGACCTCGATGGAGAGAACTGGACATTTCAGAAGCTGTGGGGCTGAGTATTTTCAGTAGTGTATGAAATTCTCCCACACCAGTGTCTGTGACACACTCGTGCACACATACACACTCGTGCACACATACACACTCGTGCACACATACACACTCGTGCGAGCACACACACTTGCACACGTACACACATTCACTTGCGCACGCGCACACACCAAGGAGAGAAGGGCTTGTCTCATAATAAGGTGCTGGAATTTCTCAGGGCTAAATCAAGTGCGTCTGGCTGGCGTGGAAGACGCCACCCTGCATTACAGCGAGGAACTGGAGCTTGTTGTACTAAGCACTGTCCTGACACACGATGCTCACTGGTCACCTTCAATGTTGTTGGCTTAAAGACAACCGTGGCGAGAACAGAACCAGTTCTGTGTCAAACTGCGTCCATCACATAAACTGGAGAATAAGGAAACCCCAGCTCACTGGTCACAACCATCTGTTGATTCAGCTTAGCTTTAGTTCTAATGTATAACCTGGGCCATGCATAACATCCTAATGTATAACCTGGCCCATACATAACATCCTAATATATAACCTGGGCCACGCATAACATCCTAATGTATAACCTGGGCCATACATAACATCCTAATGTATAACCTGGGCCATACATAACATCCTAATATATAACCTGGGCCATACATAGCATCCCTATATATAACCTGGGCCATACATAACATCCTAATGTATAACCTGGGCCATACATAACATCCTAATGTATAACCTGGGCCATACATAACATCCTAATGTATAACCTGGGCCATACATAACATCCTAATGTATAACCTGGGCCATACATAGCATCCTAATATATAACCTGGCCCATACATAACATCCTAATGTATAACCTGGGCCATACATAACATCCTAATATATAACCTGGGCCATACATAACATTTACATTTTAGTCATTTAACAGACGCTCTTAGTCAGCTCGGGGGTTCGAACCTGCAACTCTTAACCCTAATAACGTCATAATATATGAACTGGGCCACACAACATACCATCCTTGTGTGTGATCACTTCTGTCTCCAGACAGACCTCAAAGCCACTGGAGGACGATGCTGGACAGTAATCATGGTCTGCCTGTTCTGCCCCATGGGGAGGTTTAATTACTGGGTATAATCCCTCATCTTTAATTTAGTGTGTTTTTATAATCCCTGATGTGTAATTTAGTTTCCTGGATTAGGCTCCCCAGTGTTGATCTAATGATATCACCTCTAACGAGTGCAGAGATCCACAGCTGAACAAATAGTGTGGCTGTATCTCCACATTGCACACGCTCATGATGTAGGCTAGCCTAGCCTTAACTACTGCCCCTGATGAAGTGGGCTAGCCTAGCCTTAGCTACTGCCCCTGGTGAGACGGGCTAGCCTAGCGTTAACTACTGCCCCTGATGCGGCGGGCTAGCCTAGAGTTAACTACTGCCCCTGATGAAGTGGGCTAGACTAGCCTTAGCTACTGCCCCTGGTGAGGCGGGCTAGCCTAGCGTTAACTACTGCCCCTGGTGAGGCGGGCTAGCCTAGCGTTAACTACTGCCCCTGATGAAGCGGGCTAGCCTAGCCTTAGCTACTGCACCTGGTGAGGCGGGCTAGCCTAGCGTTAACTACTGCCCCTGATGAGGCGGGCTAGCCCAGCGTTAACTACTGCCCCTGATGAGGCGGGCTAGCCTAGCGTTAACTACTGCCCCTGGTGAGGCGGGCTAGCGTTAACTACTGCCCCTGATGAGGCGGGCTAGCCCAGCGTTAACTACTGCCCCTGATGAGGCGGGCTAGCCTAGCGTTAACTACTGCCCCTGGTGAGGCGGGCTAGCGTTAACTACTGCCCCTGATGAAGTGGGCTAGCCTAGCGTTAACTACTGCTCCCAGTCATTTGCACTTGTGATAGCTGATTAAGTGTTAGCGCAGGTGGAAGGGCCTCAGCTCCAGCTGGAGTTCAGTGAGTGGTGGTTCCTTGATTGTATGGAGCTGGGGATATTGATTTCTGTAGTTTTTTTATGCCATTGGGCAGTGTTTCTCAATCCATTCCTGAACGGTCTCATGGTGTGTGCGTTTGTTCTAGCCCAGCGCTAACACAACTGATTTCAACTAGTCACCTAATCACCTACACCTTGATTAGGCCTCATTAAATCAGCTGGGCTAAAACTAAAATGTGCAGGAATGGATATAGAAACGGGTCCTATACCAGCCCACATGATCCTCTCTACTCTGTCCGTCTCGGGATAAACACAGCCTCCATATCCTGTGTAGACTGGACGGACGGAGCTGAAAGACACTTAAGGAGCCATCTGGTGCCAAGATGAAATGACATGTCTGTGATCTCGTTAATGACCCGGTGTCTGGTGTCTCACACTGAGTTAATGTCTCCCCCCCCCCCCCCCACACACACACACACACAGACGGGCCGTTTTCTCTCAGATCAAATCTAAATCCGCATAATTACTCTGGACAAAGGGATAGTGAAAGAGTGAGAGAGGGACAGCTAAAAGGAGTGGTAGAAAGAGAGCGAGACCTGTCATTCTATCAATCTAAACAAAAAGCCACCGCAGGTCAAATTAAAGCTCAGAGCCTCCATTAAAACGACATCTTCTTCTTCTGTGCTTTTGTGAGTTTCTATTATTTGATTTCCTGTGCCATTTCTCCCATCAGACAAGTTTGGCACTTGGCACCTTTCATGTCATTATGTTTAAGTCTGCAGTTATTTTCGTCTTGACCTCCTTCACCCTCCTCCTCCAGTCCACATACAGAAAATGTCAGCCTGTCAGTTATACTTTGAACAATCCCAGGATCCCAGATGGGTTTGAATAGGTCATTATACTCACTGCTTAATGTGAGGAGGATTGATACAATCGAAGCCCTGTTTTACTTGAGCAGCATTCAGAGGAGAGTTCTAGAAGGCCAGTTACACAAGCAGTGGTCCTGCAAGTCAAAGTGCAAGTCAGTGTATACAGTAGGCAATAGAGGCTATGACCATGTGGAACTGTGTTACAGCCATTCTATCATCTACTTTTGCAAGTTCAGACGATTATAAAGTTTATACAAAGTTATTTTTGGCATTTATCACATCTCACACGTCCACCTAATGCAAAACAACCATACAGTACATACTGAAACCTCTTCTCACCATGCAGTGCATACTGAAACCTCTTCTCACCATGCAGTGCATACCGAAACCTCTTCTCACCATACAGCGCATACTAAAACCTCTTCTCACCATGCAGTGCATACTGAAACCTCTTCTCACCATGCAGTGCATACTGAAACCTCTTTTCGCCATGCAGTACATACTGAAACCTCTTCTCGCTATGCAGTGCATACTGAAACCTCTTCTCGCTATGCAGTGCATACTGAAACCTCTTCTCACCATGCAGTACATACTGAAACCTCTTCTCACCATGCAGTACATACTGAAACCTCTTCTCGCCATGCAGTACATACTGAAACCTCTTTTCACCATGCAGTACATACTGAAGCTTCTGATTCTCAAAGAACAAAACGCCGCCCTCCCAAAGCATCCCTTCTAGATCCCAATAGCATTGTTGTGACATGGCAACAGTTTAGTTATTCAAACAGATTCCTGAATCCATTTGTCCAACAAGACTAATGTTGTGCTTAGTTGGCGTGTCACCGGTTATCCACAGCGCTGCAGGCATATATATGGCTTACAGGCCCCGGGTTCAAGGTCTCCGGCTGCAGACTGAGTTTCTCAAGCGCCATCAACGCAGCTTTTAATAACGGCGCCTGAGACGAGGTGTCAGGACGCCTGTCTCCTTGGAGGATCCTTCAAGGTTAATGCATAAACAAGTTGCGGGCTGTGAGGCGTATTGGTTTACAAACAGATGTTTTTCCTGTATGTGTGGGGCCGGGGCATGGCTGGGGAAACTGATGGATGTGGGTCAGGAAGAGGGACACGGTCGATGTGTTAAGAGTGGCTAACAAGTGACCAACTAATCCAGGGTTTAGGTTGTTCAAACAAACCCAGGGATGTTAAGGGGGATATTTGTTGAAGATTTAAGTGACAAAGATGGAGGACCTTAAAAGGGAGGGGAAACGGGAGAATAGAGAATCAGGGAGAAAAGAGGATCAGGGATTTAACAGGAGAAAAGAGGGCCAGGGATTAAACGGGAGATTAGAGGGCCAGGGATTAAACGGGAGAATAGAGGGCCAGGGATTAAACGGGAGAATAGAGGGCCAGGGATTAAACGGGAGAATAGAGGGCCAGGGATTAAACGGGAGAATAGAGGGCCAGGGATTAAACGGGAGAATAGAGGGCCAGGGATTAAACGGGAGAATAGAGGGCCAGGGATTAAACGGGAGAATAGAGGGCCAGGGATTAAACGGGAGAATAGAGGGCCAGGGATTATAAGCTAAACAGTGTTAGTCATGTTTGCAGTAGTGTAGATATTATCCTTTTCGCGATGATGATCATGACGGGTATTTGATAGCTTCGCTGCCTTAACAATCCCTTATGGGTTGTTGGATCCCATTTTGTGTCTAATGTGAAAATGCTCTTCAAGAACTTGTCGTCCTGCTGCCTCATAGTTTTTACGGGTCTAAGGTTTCTGCACCCAGAATGCTGATCTAGCCGATAGGGTTAGCCAGCATCAATTTACAGAGTTCTTTTCTCTGGCTCCATAAAACACTCTTTCACTTCACCCTTCTCCAAGCGTCTCCAAACCTGCTCGTACCCCCGACCTACTGCGCTTTCCCTCCCTTCACACGCTCTCTCCATCTCTCAACGCAGGTTCCACCTCTCTGCAACCAGGGGCCACCTGGACTGTCTCAATCTCATCCTGGGCCACAGCGTTGACCTCACGGCCACCGATGCCACCGGTGAGAGAAAGACATGAAGTTCATGGTTATACATTTACATGTTAGTCATTTAGCAGACACTCTTATCCAGAGAGACTTACATGTTAGTCATTTAGCAGACGCTCTTATCCAGAGAGACTTACATATTAGTCATTTAGCAGATGCTCTTATCCAGAGACTTACATGTTAGTCATTTAGCAGACGCTCTTATCCAGAGAGACTTACATGTTAGTCATTTAGCAGACGCTCTTATCCAGAGAGACTAACATGTTAGTCATTTAGCAGACGCTCTTATCCAGAGAGACTAACATGTTAGTCATTTAGCAGACGCTCTTATCCAGAGAGACTAACATGTTAGTCATTTAGCAGACGCTCTTATCCAGAGAGACTCACATGTTAGTCATTTAGCAGATGCTCTTATCCAGAGAGACTTACATGTTTGTCATTTAGCAGACGCTCTTATCCAGAGAGACTTACATGTTAGTCATTTAGCAGACACTCTTATCCAGAAAGACTTACATGTTAGTCATTTAGCAGATGCTCTTATCCAGAGAGACTTACATGTTTGTCATTTAGTAGACTCTCTTTTCCAGAGAGACTTACATGTTAGTCATTTAGCAGATGCTCTTATCCAGAGAGACTTACATGTTAGTCATTTAGCAGATGCTCTTATCCAGAGAGACTTACATGTTAGTCATTTAGCAGATGCTCTTATCCAGAGAGACTTACATGTTAGTCATTTAGCAGATGCTCTTATCCAGAGAGACTTACAGTAGTGAGTAAATACATTTTTGTACTGCTCCCCCATAACCCTGGCATTGCAAGCACCTATGCATGGTGCGCTACAGAACAGTCCATAGGAGAGCGTTTCCACCAAGCCCATCTTTGGTGAAATCTTTCTAAGGGACGCGGATGTCGATTTAAGACAGCCTCTTCCAGAACACAAATATACTGAACAAAAATATAAAGGCAACATGCAACAATTTCATTGATTTTACTGAGTTACAGTTCATATGAGGAAATCAGTCCATTTAAATAAATTAATTAGGCCCTAATCTATGGATTTCACTTGACTGGGAATACAGATATGCATCTATTAGTGACAGATATCTCAGGATCTCATCACTGTATTTTTGTCCTTTCAAATTGCCATTGATAAAATGCAATTGTGTTCGTTGTCTGTAGTTTATACCCGTCCATACCAGAACTCCACTGCCACCATGGGGCACTCTGTTCACAATGTTGATATCAGCAAACCGCTGGCCCGCACAATGCCATACACGTGGTCTGCGGTTGTGAGGCCAATTGGACGTACTGCATAATTATCTAAAACGATGTCAATTATCTGGCAACCGTTCTGATGGACATTCCTGCAGTCAGCATACTAATTGTACACTGCCTCAAAACATGAGACATCTGTGACATTGTGTGACAAAACTGCACATGTTAGTGGCCCTTTATTGTCCCCAGCACAAGGTACACCTGTGTAATGATCATGCTGTTAATTCAGCTTCTTGATATGCCACATCTGCCAGGTGGATGGATTATCTTGGCAAAGGAGAAATGCTCACTAAGAGGGATATAACCAAATTTGTGCAAATCATTTGAGAGAAATAATATTTTTGTGCGTATGGAACATTTCTGGGATGTTTTATTTCACCTCATGAAACATGGGACCAACACATGACATGTTGCGTTTATATTTTTGTTCAGTGTAGATTATGGAAGATATTGATTTAGTGTGTTGCTGATCTCCTGACTTGTTTTCTTACAGGTAAAAACGCCCTTCATCTAGCTTCCAGAAATGGCCAGTCGCTTTGTGTGCAGAAGCTATTGCAGGTACAGTCACTTAAAACAACGGCCTCCATTCACATGAACTTACCTGTGTTATCTGTGCATCATGAAACGGATATCTGACCAAAATGTGCCGCAACATGTACTTTTGGGGATTAGTTGCCAGGTGTCAGGGGTGGTTTCAGATTAAATCTAGTCCGGGACTAAAATACCAAAATTACCAAAATTACTAAAAGTATGTGGACACCCTTTCAAATGAGTGGATTCAGCTATTTCGGCCACACCGTTGCTGACAGGTGTATAAAATAGAGTGCGTAGTCATGCAACCTCCATAGACAAACATTGGCAATAGTTTCCCGTATTTGAAGAGTTCTTTGAGCTATTTGAATTTCATCGTGGTATCGTCATAGGATGCCACCTTTCCACAAGTTAGTTTATCATATTTCTGCTTTGCTAGAGCTGCCTTGGTCAACTGTAACTGCTGTTATTGTGAAGTGGAAAAATCTAAGATCAACAACAGCTCAGCTGCGAAGTGGTAGGCAACACAAGCTCACAGAAGGACTGTCGAGTGCTGAAGCACACATCGCCTAAAAATCACCTGTCCTCTTTCTCCCTACCAAGTTCCAAGCTGCCTCTGGAAGCAATGTCGGCACAATAACTGTTTTTCGGGAACTTAATGAAATGGGTTTCCATGGCCGAGCAGCCGCACGCACACGCAATGCCAAGCGTCAGCTGGAGTGGTGTAAAGCTCGCCGCCATTGGACTCTGGAGCAGTGGAAACACGTTCTCTGGAGTGATGAATCACACTTCACCATCTGTCAGTCCGGCGGACATAATCTAGGTTTGGTGGATGCCAAGAGAGAACGCTACCTGCCTGAATGCATAGTGACAACTGGTGGAGAGGGTGGAGGATAAATAATGGTCTGGGACTGTTATTCATGGTTTGGGCCCTTAGTTCCAGTGAAGGGAAATCTTAACGCTACAGCATACAAAGACATTCTAGATAACTCTGTGCTTCCAACTTTGTGGCAACATTTTGGGAAGTTTCAGCATGATAATGCCCCTGTGTACAAGTAAGGTCCATACAGAAATGTTTAGTCGATCGGTGTGGAATAACTTTACTGGCCTGCACAGAGCCCTGACCTCAACCCCATCAAACACCTTTGGGATGAATTGGAATGCTGACTGGGAGCCAGGCCTAATCGCCCAAAATCTGTGCTCAACCTCACTAATGCTCTTGTGGCTGAATGGAACCAATGCCCACAGCAATGTTCCGGCATCTAGTGGAAAGCCTTCCCAGAAGAGTGGAGGCTATTATAGCAGCAAAACACCATATTAATGCCCATGATTTGGAATGAGATGTTTGATGAGCAGGTGTCCAAATACTTTTGGCCATGTGGTGTACTATACATGTCTTGGAAACCGGTCCATAATGTTCAAGGTGCATTACCAATACTTCTCTCTCAGTTCTTTGAGGAATAAAATCTTTGTTGGTTTTACTCGCCAGACATCAGCTGCAGTGATATTGAAACATGTTTGAAATATATTTGATCTGTTTACAATGACTAAATTGTGCAATTGTAGGCTGAATGGTTGTTGAAGAACGCTGTTTTTGTTTGGCATAGCCCCTGATAATATGGCAACAGTAGCCCCTGATAGGGCAACAGTAGCAGTCTGTTGAGTTGCTATTAATTTATGTGTTTACAATAAGGCCCCGTGTTCAAACAAGCCACCGGCCACATTAAGTGCCGCCCCCCTGAAAGGAATGGCAGCTTACCAGCGGTGGTGTTGGTCGTGTTGACAAGGCTGCCCTCTCGCAAACCATGCCGTCATCGCGCTTGACATAGCAACCCAACTCCCGGGCCGAGGGGAAAATCCTACTTGCCCCCCGACCCCCACTAGAGGTGTAGAATTCCATGCCCCCCAACCCCTCCCGTACCTGTTATCTGACCTGGCTACTCGTTTTGGGACCTTGTTGCTAGAGAGAGCAGGGTTTTTCTAGTGGGCCCTGAGAAGGCCTGAGCTAGGAGACCTTAAAGGCCTGCTGTTGGCATTGAGCCTTAAACAGCTCTCTTGGCTGTCAATGCTACAGCATTATTATCAGCCTCTGTCTGACTGACTGTCTATGTCTGTGTGAGATGATATCACAGTGAACACTATGTTGATAGCCTTACGTGACTCTGCTGCAGAGACTCATCCAATTGGAGATGCAGATGCCAGGAAGATTCTGTCACTTTGATGCCATCCTCAAAGTCGGGACTCGGACGGGATTGAAATGACTCGTTGTATAGAAAAGCTATACCAAAACATTTCTCCCCTGAATGTTGCCATCCTGTTGTATATTAATAGACCTAATGGATTGCTCCCACAGAGTGTTCTTTTGAGAGATGCAAGCAGAAATGTAAGAAGAGTTTTGTCAGGGTGAGTGGCTCAGGTATTTAAGAGGCGTATTACATTTGAGGATTATTTGTGTGGTTTTGCAGCACAACTGTCCTGTGGGGAATGTGGACTTGCAGGGAAGGACCGCTCTACACGACGCTGGTGAGAAACAGTTTGGATCCTCCTCTCCTCTGTCATTACAGTAGATGCCTTTTACTTCTCTACTTTCTCTAATCTGGTGTAATGAGCTGCCCAAGAGATCCTAATGAACACTGGCAGACAGATGTCGGTACATAGATGTGCTTTGAATTGACGATTGATGACCCAATGCAGTATTACACTGTACGACATTCACTTCACATACTATCATGACAGGTTCCTGATAGATTGATAGGTTCCTGATAGATTGATAGGTTCCTGAGAGATTGATAGGAACATGATAGGTTCTTGGTAGATTGATAGGAATATGATAGATTGATAGAATGATAGGAACATGATGGAATGATCGGAACATGATAGAATAATAGAATCCTGACATAATCCTGATAGATTGATAGGAACATGATGGAATGATAGGATCCTGATAGATTGATAGGAACATGATGGAATGATAGGATCCTGATAGATTGATAGGAGCATGATGGGATCCTGATGGATTGCTAGGAACATAATAGTTTGATAGGGACATGATAGATTGATAGGAACATGATAGAATGATAGTATCCTGATAGATTGATAGGAACATGATATATTGATAGAATGATACAATCCTGATAGAATGATAGGAACATGATATAATGATAGGAACATGATCGAATGATAGTATCCTGATAGATTGATAGGAACATGATAGATTGATACAATTCTGATAGAATGATAGGAACATGATAGAATGATAGGAACACGATAGAATGATAGGAACATGATAGAATGATAGGAACATGATAGAATGATAGTATCCCGATAGATTGATAGGAACATGATATAATGATAGGAACATGATAGAATGATAGTATCCTGGTAGATTGATAGGAACATGATAGAATGATACAATCCTGATAGAATGATAGGAACATGATATAATGATAGGAACACGATAGAATGATAGTATCCTGATATATTGATAGGAACATGATAGATTGATACAATTCTGATAGAATGATAGTATCCTGATAGATTGATAGGAACACGATAGATTAACACGTCTGCTCTTCAGTAATATGATCAGATTTTCTTGAATGTTCTCCACTTCCGATGCTTGAAGAGATTATTTGCTCTGATATAGAAATGACCTGTCAATACTACAGGAGCTCAATATGAGCTGAACAAAGTCCTTTAAGGCAAATATGAACACAAACACCCCATTCTGTCTCTTTGTAGTGCTGTACAACAACAACCTCCAGTACATTGGAATCACATATAGATTCACCTGTTGCCACATGTTTATCCTTACCGTACCTCTGCATGCGAGATGTAAACGTGCCAGGGTGAATGCCTGCTGCACAGGATTCATTTCTCATTACTATACCAGTCCCGTACTGAGCTCTGTGTTCATTACTATACCAGTCCTGTACTGAGCTCTGTGTTCATTACTATACCAGTCCTGTACTGAGCTCTGTGTTCATTACTATACTAGTCCCGTACTGAGCTCTGTGTTCATTACTATACCAGTCCTGTACTGAGCTCTGTGTTCATTACTATACCAGTCCTGTACTGAGCTCTGTGCTCATTACTATACCAGTCCCGTACTGAGCTCTGTGCTCATTACTATACCAGTCCCGTACTGAGCTCTGTGCTCATTACTATACCAGTCCCCTACTGAGCTCTGTGCTCATTACTATACCAGTCCCCTACTGAGCTCTGTGCTCATTACTATACCAGTCCCGTACTGAGCTCTGTGTTCATTACTATACCGGTCCCGTACTGAGCTCTGTGCTCATTACTATACCAGTCCCGTACTGAGCTCTGTGTTCATTACTATACCGGTCCCGTACTGAGCTCTGTGCTCATTACTATACCAGTCCCGTACTGAGCTCTGTGTTCATTACTATACCAGTCCCGTACTGAGCTCTGTGTTCATTACTATACCAGTCCCGTACTGAGCTCTGTGTTCATTACTATACCAGTCCCGTACTGAGCTCTGTGTTCATTACTATACCAGTCCCGTACTGAGCTCTGTGCTCATTACTATACCAGTCCCGTACTGAGCTCTGTGCTCATTACTATACCAGTCCCCTACTGAGCTCTGTGCTCATTACTATACCAGTCCCCTACTGAGCTCTGTGTTCATTACTATACCAGTCCCCTACTGAGCTCTGTGTTCATTACTATACCAGTCCCGTACTGAGCTCTGTGTTCATTACTATACCAGTCCCGTACTGAGCTCTGTGCTCATTACTATACCAGTCCCGTACTGAGCTCTGTGCTCATTACTATACCAGTCCCGTACTGAGCTCTGTGCTCATTACTATACCAGTCCCGTACTGAGCTCTGTGCTCATTACTATACCAGTCCCGTACTGAGCTCTGTGTTCATTACTATACCAGTTCCGTACTGAGCTCTGTGTTCATTACTATACCAGTCCCGTACTGAGCTCTGTGTTCATTACTATACCAGTCCCGTACTGAGCTCTGTGTTCATTACTATACCAGTCCCGTACTGAGCTCTGTGCTCATTACTATACCAGTCCCGTACTGAGCTCTGTGCTCATTACTATACCAGTCCCGTACTGAGCTCTGTGCTCATTACTATACCAGTCCCGTACTGAGCTCTGTGCTCATTACTATACCAGTCCCGTACTGAGCTCTGTGTTCATTACTATACCAGTCCCGTACTGAGCTCGGTGCTCATTACTATACCAGTCCCGTACTGAGCTCTGTGCTCATTACTATACCAGTCCCGTACTGAGCTCTGTGCTCATTACTATACCAGTCCCGTACTGAGCTCTGTGCTCATTACTATACCAGTCCCGTACTGAGCTCTGTGTTCATTACTATACCAGTCCTGTACTGAGCTCTGTGCTCATTACTATACCAGTCCCGTACTGAGCTCTGTGTTCATTACTATACCAGTCCCGTACTGAGCTCTGTGTTCATTACTATACCAGTCCCGTACTGAGCTCTGTGCTCATTACTATACCAGTCCCGTACTGAGCTCTGTGTTCATTACTATACCAGTCCCGTACTGAGCTCTGTGCTCATTACTATACCAGTCCCGTACTGAGCTCTGTGCTCATCATTTTGATGGCAAGAACCTGGAATGATGAAGGCGCACTGCTGTCCGTGTGCTTGCTGACGTGAAATAATGGTTTATTTGTGTGTCCAAGTGATGGCAGGCTGCTCCTCTAGCGTCAAACTACTGTGTGACAGCGGGGCCTCTGTAAACGCAAGTGATTTTGTGAGTATTGTTGTCCAATTCATTCACACCTATGCTGCTCTACATTTATCCTTAACGGACTACTGTAGTAATGAGATAATCATCACAGCCGTGAATCACTAGCTCTGTTCTCTGTGTGTGTGTGTGTGTGTGTGTGTGTACTGCAGGATGGGCGGACTCCTCTGGTGCTGGCTACCCAGATGTGCCATCCACACATCTGCCGGCTGCTGTTGGAGCGAGGGGCCGACATCGCCATCCGTGACAAACAAAACAAGTAAGCTGGTCCACCCAGGGTCCACAAAGCATCACAGCTAGCTACTAAATGACATGTATTCAAATCTTCACTTGTTATTCACTTGCAGTGTGTATTGATGGGGTTCACTTACAGTGTGTATTGATGGGGTTCACTTACAGTGTGTATTGATGGGGTTCACTTACAGTGTGTATTGATGGGGTTCACTTACAGTGTGTATTGATGGGGTTCACTTACAGTGTGTATTGATGGGGTTCACTTACAGTGTATTGATGGGGTTCAGTTACAGTGTATTGATGGGGTTCAGTTACAGTGTGTATTGATGGGGTTCACTTACAGTGTTTATTGATGGGGTTCAGTTACAGTGTTTATTGATGGGGTTCAGTTACAGTGTATTGATGGGGTTCACTTACAGTGTATTGATGGGGTTCACTTACAGTGTATTGATGGGGTTCACTTACAGTGTTTATTGATGGGGTTCACTTACAGTGTTTATTGATGGGGTTCACTTACAGTGTTTATTGATGGGGTTCACTTACAGTGTTTATTGATGGGGTTCACTTACAGTGTTTATTGATGGGGTTCACTTACAGTGTATTGATGGGGTTCACTTACAGTGTATTGATGGGGTTCACTTACAGTGTGTATTGATGGGGTTCACTTACAGTGTGTATTGATGGGGTTCACTTACAGTGTGTATTGATGGGGTTCACTTACAGTGTGTATTGATGGGGTTCACTTACAGTGTGTATTGATGGGGTTCACTTACAGTGTGTATTGATGGGGTTCAGTTACAGTGTGTATTGATGGGGTTCAGTTACAGTGTGTATTGATGGGGTTCAGTTACAGTGTATTGATGGGGTTCAGTTACAGTGTGTATTGATTGGGTTCAGTTACAGTGTATTGATGGGGTTCAGTTACAGTGTATTGATGGGGTTCAGTTACAGTGTATTGATGGGGTTCAGTTACAGTGTATTGATGGGGTTCAGTTACAGTGTGTATTGATGGGGTTCAGTCAGTGTGTATTGATGGGGTTCACTTACAGTGTGTATTGATGGGGTTCAGTCAGTGTGTATTGATGGGGTTCACTTACAGTGTGTATTGATGGGGTTCAGTTACAGTGTGTATTGATGGGGTTCAGTTACAGTGTATTGATGGGGTTCAGTTACAGTGTGTATTGATGGGGTTCAGTTACAGTGTGTATTGATGGGGTTCAGTTACAGTGTATTGATGGGGTTCAGTTACAGTGTATTGATGGGGTTCAGTTACAGTGTGTATTGATTGGGTTCAGTTACAGTGTATTGATGGGGTTCAGTTACAGTGTGTATTGATGGGGTTCAGTTACAGTGTATTGATGGGGTTCACTTAGTGTTTATTGATGGGGTTCAGTTACAGTGTATTGATGGGGTTCACTTACAGTGTGTATTGATGGGGTTCAGTTACAGTGTATTGATGGGGTTCACTTACAGTGTGTATTGATGGGGTTCACTTACAGTGTATTGATGGGGTTCACTTACAGTGTGTATTGATGGGGTTCACTTACAGTGTGTATTGATGGGGTTCAGTTACAGTGTGTATTGATGGGGTTCAGTTACAGTGTGTATTGATGGGGTTCAGTTACAGTGTATTGATGGGGTTCAGTTACAGTGTGTATTGATGGGGTTCACTTACAGTGTGTATTGATGGGGTTCACTTACAGTGTGTATTGATGGGGTTCACTTACAGTGTGTATTGATGGGGTTCAGTTACAGTGTTTATTGATGGGGTTCAGTTACAGTGTGTATTGATGGGGTTCACTTACAGTGTGTATTGATGGGGTTCACTTACAGTGTGTATTGATGGGGTTCACTTACAGTGTGTATTGATGGGGTTCACTTACAGTGTGTATTGATGGGGTTCACTTACAGTGTGTATTGATGGGGTTCACTTACAGTGTGTATTGATGGGGTTCACTTACAGTGTGTATTGATGGGGTTCAGTTACAGTGTATTGATGGGGTTCAGTTACAGTGTGTATTGATTGGGTTCAGTTACAGTGTATTGATGGGGTTCAGTTACAGTGTGTATTGATGGGGTTCAGTTACAGTGTATTGATGGGGTTCACTTAGTGTTTATTGATGGGGTTCAGTTACAGTGTATTGATGGGGTTCACTTACAGTGTGTATTGATGGGGTTCAGTTACAGTGTATTGATGGGGTTCACTTACAGTGTGTATTGATGGGGTTCACTTACAGTGTATTGATGGGGTTCACTTACAGTGTATTGATGGGGTTCAGTTACAGTGTGTATTGATGGGGTTCAGTTACAGTGTGTATTGATGGGGTTCAGTTACAGTGTATTGATGGGGTTCAGTTACAGTGTGTATTGATGGGGTTCAGTTACAGTGTGTATTGATGGGGTTCAGTTACAGTGTTTATTGATGGGGTTCAGTTACAGTGTGTGTTGATGGGGTTCAGTTACAGTGTGTATTGATGGGGTTCAGTTACAGTGTGTATTGATGGGGTTCAGTTACAGTGTGTATTGATGGGGTTCACTTACAGTGTGTATTGATGGGGTTCACTTACAGTGTGTGTTGATGGGGTTCAGTTACAGTGTGTGTTGATGGGGTTCAGTTACAGTGTGTGTTGATGGGGTTCAGTTACAGTGTGTGTTGATGGGGTTCAGTTACAGTGTGTATTGATGGGGTTCAGTTACAGTGTGTATTGATGGGGTTCAGTTACAGTGTGTGTTGATGGGGTTCAGTTACAGTGTGTATTGATGGGGTTCACTTGCAGTGTGTATTGATGGGGTTCACTTACAGTGTGTATTGATGTGTCAGTGATGCATCTGTCTGGCCTCTATAGACTTTGCTTTGTAGCCTACTCTTCAATACATTTCATTATGGAGGAAATTCAATTATTCATATATCTGTGTGTGTGTGTTTCCAGGACCGCTCTGACCCTGGGCTGTGAGTATGGCTGTAAGGACGCGGTGGAGGTCCTTCTGAAGAGCGGTGCCGACGTGACGGCCGTGGACAGCTTTGGCCACGACTGTTTCCACTACGCCCGCCTCAGCAAGAACCAGGAGCTGGTCAGCCTTTTCAAGACCTACCTCGACAACGTCACCAAAGGTCAGAGCACGGCTGTGTCCCGATTTGACCTATGCCCTAGGTACTCCTGTAGATGTGTTTTTCACCCTGTGTGAGGGCTGCCCTGTGGACAAAAGGCCACATTTCATTTTCCTGTTTAAACCTTCAGCGATGTTCAAAACTGTGAAACAAGTTTCATCGACTTCAAATACTATAATCATCGTCCATGTCTGGCAGGGAGAGGGAGGTTTTGATGTTTTTCTGTGTCTTTCAAATGAGAACTCGATGTTTTCTTAGCCTCAGTAGGGGGGAGACAGGAGCAGCTAGCCCAGAATGAAGAGGTTCTGAGATGTTTCTATCTGCAGTGTAAGCTGTAACTCTGCCGGTGCCTCAGAAATACAGAAACCACAGGAGACTGCTGAAAACACACATTCAACCAGAAGATCAAAATGAGAGCAAGGAAAAAGTAAAAAATAACATGTCTATTGAAAACACTGGGTTAAAAAGTCACGCTGCAGAGAAAGTAAAGTTATTAACAGAATGAAATGGACTGGGGGAAATTTGCAGCAAAGGTGAAAAAAAGGATTGTGCTTTTAAGGAAGGTAACCTGAGTTCAAGTGTGTCAGCTTTCTTCTTTCAGAGGGAATTTAAGGTTGTTCATTCAGCGCGGCATGTGGCTTTGCAGAGTGTTTTAATGTGGGTTTTTATCAAGGCTATGTGAAATAGAGTACATAAAATGTCCCCAACAGATCCCCTTCATGTGAACTTTGTGTATAGAGCCATGCATTTATCAAAGTTCCTAGGCCGTCATTGAAAATAAGAATTTGTTCTTAACTGACTTGCCTAGTTAAATAAAGGTAAAATTAAAAAAGGCCCACTCAACTAGAACCCTAGGTAAAGGGCCCACTCAACTAGAACCCTAGGTAAAGGGGCCCCACTCAACTAGAACCCTAGGTAAAGGGCCCACTCAACTAGAACCCTAGGTAAAGGGCCCACTCAACTAGAACCCTAGGTAAAGGGGTCCACTCAACTAGAACCCTAGGTAAAGGGGCCCACTCAACTAGAACCCTAGGTAAAGGGCCAACTCAACTAGAACCCTAGGTAAAGGGGCCCACTCAACTAGAACCCTAGGTAAAGGGGCCCCACTCAACTAGAACCCTAGGTAAAGGGGCCCACTCAACTAGAACCCTAGGTAAAGGGCCCACTCAACTAGAACCCTAGGTAAAGGGGCCCACTCCACTAGAACCCTAGGTAAATTGCATCTAATCAAATTCTACTCTTTAGCACTTTAGTCTACATTTGTCAGAAACTAGAATTGCCTTTTCTCCTAGTATCTGGTGCACCATCAGTCATTTACCCTACTTAACAATTATCTTGTTGTGGCAAATTGATGTCCTTGGTTTGTGGGAGGCGGCTTTAGATGGCTTCATGGGATTTCTCCCACACCTGTTGTTTGTTTTCACACTCAGTGCTCATTTGAGATTGGTTTCTCATCAAGCCTTTAATCATCATTACTGTGGCGTAGTTGCTTTTTTTTGTTGGATAAAATGTTTGTGCCCGTGTGAAAGTACTGTCCTTGTATCACTTCATTTCAACTTCTCTCTTCAGTCTCCTGAAGACTTGGTGATGACAAAACACATTGTATAGATTTAAATCATCAACGACATGAGTGACGGGCTGCTCTGACGTGTGTAAACGGACCCTTTAATTGTTTCTCATTGTATCCACAGCAAAAGAAGCTGCCAAAATGGAGCAGAAAAAGCGACAGGTAACATCGCATTGCTCACTTTAATTGCCAACCTTCATACTGATTTCAGATCAGATTTAAAACAACACACATCCCCACAGACAATATCTCCTAGATCCTAGGGCAATGCCTCTCCTGCTATGTTGCCCTCTGAGCTGTTGATTAGACTGTAGTTGTTATTGTTGAGCTGTATAGTAATCACTTGACATTTCTACTGTTATTTCCTCTGGGTGAATCCATTGTTGAAAAGGTGAGCCGGCTCATAGGCTTACCAAAGGTTTGACGTGAGCCCCATCAAGCAAATAGGATGGGTTTTTATTATCGATTCTGTTATCGCTTCCTCGTCAAGGCACTTCCTGGGTCATGTGTTCTGTATACATGGAGCGATAGACGGTATCTGTGAGGTCTGAACAAGCCGATCCCAACAATACCGCATAAGTTCAGTTTCTGCTCTATTGAATCTGACCACATTCACCACTCATTGATTTAATATTGAATCTGACCACATTCACCACTCATTGATTTAATATTGAATCTGACCACATTCGCCACTCATTGATTTAATATTGAATCTGACCACATTCGCCACTCATTGATTTAATATTGAATCTGACCACATTCACCACTCATTGATTTAATATTGAATCTGACCACATTCACCACTCATTGATTTAATATTGAATCTGACCACATTCACCACTCATTGATTTAATATTGAATCTGACCACATTCACCACTCATTGATTTAATATTGAATCTGATCACATTCGCCACTCATTGATTTAATATTGAATCTGACCACATTCACCACTCATTGATTTAATATTGAATCTGATCACATTCGCCACTCATTGATTTAATATTGAATCTGACCACATTCACCACTCATTGATTTAATATTGAATCTGATCACATTCGCCACTCATTGATTTAATATTGAATCTGATCACACTCATTGATTTAATCTTGAATAGAGACGGTCACAAGTGTTTTTACAAAATCACTGTTGTGTTGAAGCTGTTTGCTTAATGGTGTATTACCATGCGGTAAACAGTGAGTTGTCATGTTTTACACTGTTTCCTGTGGAGGCCAAGTGACTCACACTCCGACATTCAGTTGGACATTACTGCCACCTAGTGACGAGATGGATAATCGTAGTTCATTCATTAATGTCACTGCCACCAGAGAAACTGTATATAAGGAAATCTCTTACCCTGCTACCACTAGCCATCAGCCCCCCCCCCCCCGGTCGATCATGGCTAAATGATAACCTGTGTCTCCACAGCACTCAGTGGAGATGACTGAACAGGCCGAAGCCAACGTGAGGGTGAGTACAATTGTTTTTTTTCTGCATACGTTCAATATTGAATTTGATAGGCCAGCTACATTGAGTTTGACCTCGTAGTCCTTTGTGATGGACAGGGATGTAATTACCCGGTCTGAATGTATGAGGACATTAAGCAAGATGTACCCAGCAGTATATAGGGGAATATATAGGCTGGCCTGAGCATCAGCGTGACATGATTCTACAATGTCCAGGATAATTGAAGGTACTAGTGAATGTATATTTACTGTTGGATCTAATTAAACAGATCTATAGATGTTTTCAACTCAGCGGTTACTGTCTGCCCTGAGATTGGAATGTTGGGGGTTTGATCCCAGGTCAAGTCATACCAAAGACTCTAAAAAGGGACCTGATGCCGCTGTGCTTGGCACTCAGCAATAAGAAGATGGATTGGGGGTAAAGGCGTCCGTATGCTTCCCAACTGAAACAATTCGGGAAGAGTTTGTACATATTTTATATTTTGTGCCGTTTTTTTTGTTAGTTTTGGACTCCGGTGAGGGTTTTTTCGGGTGTTCGGGCACACAATGTTTTCTAGAGGCAAGCCAAGTTCGGAGCCAAGGTCTACACCCCTTCGTCGGTGATTGGTCAACAGTAGGGGTTCTTCAATGAGAGACGATTCGTTTTCATGCCCAATTTTTCATTGAGAAATATTGCACCAAACATCTTAGTTAGATGTTACATTTCCACGACTATGAGCTTCTCTGCAAAAACGTCAAAATGAATTTCTTCAGGTATCTTCAGGTAGTGTATTCTGGCTACGGCATCTCAAAATGAACAAACAGTACGATTGCTGCGTTTTTCTCATTTTTAAAGCGAATGTCTTTTAAGGGAGTATGCAAGCAACTCTCGTTGGGTTGGGGTTGCCGAGTTCAGCTAGGAGCCAGCCGAACAGAGGGATGCTGACGCGTTAAGGCCCTGTGACAGACTAGCATCCTGCCCAGGGGGTGTACATGTACTTCAAGCTGACTCATGCGACAGAAACATTTGATAGGATCCTGCCCTATGGGCTGCTCTGGCTTGGAGAAGGGTTACTTAGAGATTTGTGTGATTTGACTTGTAAATGGATTGTGACTTCTAATGTTTGTCAGGACCTGGAGAGACAGAACGAGAGCCAGCAGGAGACTCTGAGGAAGTTTCACCTGGAGCAGAGGACTCTGATGGACAAGGTCAAACTACTGCAGCAGCAGCTCAGCCAGGTACACACACACACACACACACACACACACACACACACACACACACACACACAAAGGTGTGTAGACAACTTCTTGACTAACACGGAAAGTCACTGAGAGGGGAATCAAACACAGTTTGTGCTTCAAGAGAAACATAAGAACTTGGACGGTGACAGGCACTATATATGGTAATGAGTTATTTGTCAAACCCTCTGATACTTAACTTGTAATCCTCTATATCCTGTGCAGGAAAAACATACAGTGGAATGCATCCATAAAGAGGTAAGGACAGCCACATAACTCAATTGTTTGGGGTGGGAAGACAAAATGAAACATTTTACCTATAGATTAGAGAGTTGAATTAGCATGCCTGTTTGTGTTTGTGAGAATGTGGAAAGATTTGATTGGATACCAGGCCATAGCTGTATTCATCTGAAAGTTACTGTCCTCAAATGCAACTAAAGTTGCTAGGCTGTTGATCTGCTCTAAAGCTCCACGTTGTGTTTGTGCTGAATTAGAGGGAACAGCTGAAGCTCTTACTGAGTGCCAAGGACAGGGAGGAGGGGGCTCGGGCCCCAGAGACTGTCAAGGTTCAGCTCAGGAGCCACATGGTGAGGGACCACAGCCAAATGCCAACCCTGCTACACAGCATATGAAATCATCATGGGGTTTTACATAATAATAATACTAAGAGCTCTTGCTTAGGTTGTCTAAGGTTGTGCTTGAATGTGAACATACTGTATGTTCTATGTGTTTTCAGGGGGACTACTCTGGCCAGTCTGTTATCAAAGGTGAGTGAGCTCTCTTTAAATGTGAGATATCGGAGAATAAGAGATCCAATCAGAGGATCTGAATTGAAAAAAGACCTCTTCTGAATCATCTCCGTATTTGTTCTGGCAGGAAAAGACAATGTCCTCGTCAAACAATCTCACAGCCTGGATTCAGCGCAGGTAAACCTGACTTCTTCGCTTTTTTTCTAGAGCATTATGGACCGCAATGACAAGGAAACTGTCATGAAGTATGAAAAACACGCAGACCATATCTGCTGTGTATTCTAGTCCAGTCAGCAACCATGAGCTTATCAACTCTCTGACAGCCAAATAAACGGCGGAATTCTCATTTCGTCCTGTCAGCTGTTTGCCCCCCCCCAGCAAATGAGAGATTTATTCTCTTAAACCACTGCAGGTATTTTTTTGATTTTGGGCTCAACTTTTAAATTGATATTTTTTTATCCTATTGTAGCCTTCACATCTTCTCAGTATTCTCGTGTCGCTATAGTGGAACTGACTAAGTCAGCTCTCATTGCAAAACCAATATTGGACTGACACTGCTGTGAGTGAGAAATAGGTGTGCGAAGTGTATGTAAATTGCACAATCATTCCACACACATTAAACTTTTGTTCCTGCTGTAGGTGCTGCAGTCGTCCGGTCTGTCACACTCACTGTCCCGTCCCCTGGAGCTTGCGGGACGTCCTAGCGTGGGCTGGGACCCAGTCGAGGAGGTGGAGGCCCTGCGGCGCGAGCTGGAGACGGTGAGGAGGCGGCAGCAGACTGCCGAGGAAGAGGCTCTTCGCCTGCAGGCGGCACTGGCCCGCAAAAGCCAGGAGTGCCAAGAGCTGGTCCAGAGCCGGGAGACCATCCAACGGCAGGCAGACCGGCAGGTCCAGGAGCTGGAGGAGGCACTGGGGGACGTCCAGAAGAGGATGCTGGACTCTGAAGCCAAGGTCAAGCAGCTCCAGGCCCACGTGGTGGCGGTCAAGGAGCACCTAGGAGGCCAGGCGGCCGACGAGCTCCGTGCCCAGCTCCACGATGTCAAGGCCAAGTACGAGGGCGCCTCGGCCGAGGTGGGGCGCGTGCGTAACCACCTGAAGCAGAGTGAGAAGGCCCTGGAAGAGTACAAGAGCAGCGAGGGCCAGCTGGCGGTGGAGGCAGAGCGGCTGGGCCTGGAGCTGACCGCCTTGCGGGAGGAGCGGGATGAGCTGGCAGAGGCTGTGCTGGACATGGAGGCCCTCATTAAGGAGACCCGGGCACGGCAGGGAGAGAAGGTTGTGCCGGCAGAGAAGTTCGACAACATGAAGAACCTGCTGAGCAATGCGGTGGATGAGAAGGAGCGTCAGCTGGCAGAGCTGCGGGAGGACTATGACCGTGTGCTGGAGGAGGTGGCTGAGCTACACAGGGAAATGGACAGCCAGCAAACCCAGGCCGGGACAGGGGCGGTCCCCCTGCAGGAGCATGAGAGGATGAGGACGACCCTGGAGGAACAGAGTTCCTCCATGAAGAGGAGGCTGGCGGACATAACTGCCAAGAGCCAGGCACTGATCCGCCAGGTAGAGGAGAGCGAGGAGGAGCGGGAAATGCTCCAGGAGCAGCTGGAGGAGCTCAACAGCAGGGTGGAGGCCAACTTCATCCCCCTCAAGGCCCATGAAGAGGCCAAGAGCGCCCTGGAGAGAGCTGTGGAGGAGCTAGAGGAGAGGCTGGTGGAGGCCGCAGAAAGGAACGGCCAGGCCGAGGTGCAGATCCAGAGGCTACAAACGGAGAGGGTCACCCTGTGTGAGAGCGTCACCAGCCTACAGAGCGCTACCGTGCCCTCTGAGAAGTTCCGGAGCGAAGTGGGTGCCCTGAATGCTCGCAACGCTGAACTGGTGAAGGAACTGGAAGTGCTCCAGAAGAGGTTTGAAGAGAGAGAGAAGGAGCTGGCCCAGGTCACTGCCAAGAACCAGTCTCTGAAACAGAGCCTAAATGGAGAGTACGTGTCCAGAGAGAAACATGAGCAAGTGAATTCGGAGCTGAGTGCTGCTTTGGAGAAGGCCAAGGCTGAGCTCTCCAAAGTGGAGAAGGAGAGCAAAGAAAGTGAGGAAGAGTTGCAGAAGGTGAAAGAGGGTAGTGCAGAGTTGAAAGAGAAGCTGGAGAATGTTCAGGTGATGATAGAAAATGACTATGTGTGCCTTATAGACCATGAAGCTGTAAGGGTTAAGTTGAGCAATGCTGTTGTTGAGGCGGAGCATCGTGCCAAAGAGGCGTTGGCAAGCTACCAGTCTGCCCAAGATGGGACAGTAAAGCTTCACCAAGAAATGGAGGCGCAGAAGAAAGAACTAGACACCATCCAGGAAGCTATCCAGGCCAAGTTTGTTCCGTTGACTGCCATAGAGGAGAGGGAGAACTCCTACAACACCAAGCTGAAAGACTTGACAGGAAAGCTCTCGGAGATGCAAGAGAAGTACAACCAGGAGAAGTTGGAGGGGGAACGTCACAAGCAGGAGAAAGAGAAACTGAAAGTGCAGATGGAGTCTGTGCAGCAGAGAATGGAGACAGGCTTTGTCGCCAGTGAAAAGCACAAGGAGGTGGAAGATGAGTACAGGGGTAAAATGGAGGAGCTGGCGCTGAGGTTGGTAGACCTGGAGCAGCAGTACAAAGATGTGACTGTGCAGAGGGCCGAGCTGGAGGAGCAGAACGCCCTGTGTAACACTGACATCCAGAGCCTGCAGCAGCGCCTGGAATCCGAGTCGGCCCGGCTGGAACACTATGAGGCCGAGCACCAAGCCCTGAGGGGCACCATCCACCAAGCCCAGGACGAGTGCCAGAAAGCCAGGGAGGCCCAGCGTGGGGAGGCCCAGAGAGCCTGCGCCTTGGAGAAGGAGCTCCAGGGATGCTCCGGGGACCAGGCCGTCCTCCTGCAGCAGCATGCTCAGGCCAAGGAGGCCCTGGAGGGGCAGGTGGCCCAGCTACTCGCTTCCCTTCGCCAGGAGCAGGAGACCAGCGCCCAGAGGGCCCAGAACGTGGCAGCCCTGCAGTCAGAGCTGCTCCGGGCCACCCAGGCCCTGGACGAACTCGGAGGAAGAGAGGACCAGTTGAGCCAGCTGAAGGCCGAGAAGCAGCGTCTGCAGGAAGAGACGGCGGCGTTGGGGGAGAGGCTATCTGGGCTGGCGGAGCAGTGCGAGGTGCTCCACCATGAGGTGGCCCAGGCCAGGGAGGACGAGTGCAGGGCCAGAGAGGACAAGTCCAGGGCCAGGGTGGAAACTGAGACCCTGCAGGAGAAGAGCAACACCATGGATAAGGAGATCCGGGAGCTGAAGGAGAGGTACGAGGAGTCGCTCAGCACCATCGGGGAGTTTCAGAGGAGGATCCAGATGTCGGCGGAGCAGACCGAGGTCAAAGACAAAAAGGTAGGAGAAATATTCTGCATTGAATTGTCGGCCATTTTTAATATGAATAAAATCAACATAAATGTGCAGTTCCAGCCAAAAGTTGACACACCGACTCATTCAAGGGCTTTTCTTTATTTCTACCATTTTCTACATTGAAAAAAAGCGGTCATCAAGGTAAAGGGTGGCTACTTTGAAGAATCTCAAATACATTTAGATTTGTTTAACACTTTTTTGGTTACTACATGATTCCATAAGTGATATTTCATAGTTTTGATGTCTTCACTATTATTCTACACTGTAGAAAATAGTAAAAAAAGAAGAACTCTGGAATGAGTTGGTGTCTCAACTTTTGACTGGTACTATAGATGGTAAAAGTACGGTAGTATTTACATTTGGTAAGATCTCAGTTTCTAGTTCTGTTAAGAAGTTTGGCAGTTTTTCTGGCAATACTTTGGTCCGTTGATATGAGGTTTTCTAAATATGTAGATGGTTATGTATGTTCTGGTGCTAACAGCTTTGTGTGTTTCAGATCAGCGAGCTGCTGACGGACGTGGAGAGACTGAAACAGGCCCTCAATGGTCTGTCCCAGCTGGCGTACGCTGGCAACGCTGCACCCAATAAGAGACAGATGCAGCACATAGACACACTCCAGGCCCAGATCAAGAGCCTGCAGCAGCAGCTGGCTGTGAGTGTGTGTATATATATATGCATGCATACACACACACACACTGCAGATGTAGTGGATGGCAGCCAGTTGTAGCTAACCTAGCATTTCTGTGACATTGCCCCTATTTGACAGTCTAAAAGAATACATACACACAGAACATACCTGTAGATTTTAAAACTTGTCAGCGATGACACAAAGTAAATGACTTATTTCTGTTGTGGTCCCTTACATTGTGTGAAGCTGTAACAATTGACTTGCCTACATAGTGTACATACTTGATTGTATTGACATGTTATACTCGTGACAGACGATGACCTATAACATGGTGTCATGTCAATACGCTGCACTAACACCATAATCAGTCACTCAGTACTCTCTGGCTCCCAAACATAATGAGCCTCGTTAGTAGGAACGAAAGCATTTTTTCAGTCCAGCGTTAGTTACCGATAATGGGGATGTTATTATCTTCGTTAATTACCTTGATGACATAGAGGTTTGGTCCAGACATGATTGATCCTCCTCCCACAGTGAGTTAGTGGAAATGAACCGTTTCCCTGTGGATATATCAGTACATCAGAAAGAACATCTATGTCAGTGTTCTTACAGTGCAAACCAAAGACTATTTGTCTGTCGTATTATTACAGTAACACTCTCGCTGTGTGGGTATTACAGCCGATTTACCGCTGAGCTGGAAACGATGCGAGACTCAACAAAACATTAGTCTATCGTATAATTACAGTAACACTCTTCGCTGTGTGGGTATTACAGCCGATTTACCGCTTAGCTGGAAACGATGTGAGACTCAACAAAACATTAGTCTATCGTATAATTACAGTAACACTCTCGCTGTGTGGGTATTACAGCCGATTTACCGCTGAGCTGGAAACGATGCGAGACTCAACAAAACATTAGTCTATCGTATTATTACAGTAACACTCTTCGCTGTGTGGGTATTACAGCCGATTTACCGCTGAGCTGGAAACGATGCGAGACTCAACAAAACATTAGTCTATCGTATTATTACAGTAACACTCTCGCTGTGTGGGTATTACAGCCGATTTACCGCTGAGCTGGAAACGATGCGAGACTCAACAAAACATTAGTCTATCGTATAATTACAGTAACACTCTTCGCTGTGTGGGTATTACAGCCGATTTACCGCTTAGCTGGAAACGATGTGAGACTCAACAAAACAGTCTGTCGTATAATTACAGTAACACTCTTCGCTGTGTGGGTATTACAGCCAATTTACCGCTTAGCTGGAAACGATGCGAGACTCAACAAAACATTAGTCTATCGTATAATTACAGTAACACTCTCGCTGTGTGGGTATTACAGCCGATTTACCGCTGAGCTGGAAACGATGCGAGACTCAACAAAACATTAGTCTATCGTATTATTACAGTAACACTCTCGCTGTGTGGGTATTACAGCCGATTTACCGCTTAGCTGGAAACGATGCGAGACTCAACAAAACATTAGTCTATCGTATAATTACAGTAACACTCTTCGCTGTGTGGGTATTACAGCCGATTTACCGCTGAGCTGGAAACGATGTGAGACTCCACAAAACATTAGTCTATCGTATAATTACAGTAACACTCTTCGCTGTGTGGGTATTACAGCCGATTTACCGCTGAGCTAGAAACGATGCGAGACTCA
Organism: Oncorhynchus kisutch; assembly: GCF_002021735.2. NCBI lineage: Eukaryota > Metazoa > Chordata > Actinopteri > Salmoniformes > Salmonidae > Oncorhynchus > Oncorhynchus kisutch. The sequence goes on along the minus strand of NW_022261980.1, from coordinate 9,006,161 downwards.
ACAAAACATTAGTCTATTGTATAATTACAGTAACACTCTCGCTGTGTGGGTATTACAGCCGATTTACCGCTGAGCTAGAAACTATGTGAGACTCAACAAAACATTTGTCTGTGCACCTGATTTTCAAGGACGACCTCTGCCTTCCTCTCTGTCAGCTCACTCGGAGCCTTTGAAATGATGGAGGCAGAGAATGAACTGGTGTACTTTTTTTAAAAGTTGGGTCTAGCGGCTAGCCAGAACCCAGATGAAAAGAAAATGAGGTCCATATTAGAATCCTGAGAACGTCATTACTCATGCTCTGATGTGAACCCACGGTCGGGGCCACGTTTTCATTTGGAGTTCGCTCTCTTGGCTCTTTCATTCGATGTTGGCAGTCTTCAGGAATATATGGATGCCATCTATTTTGCTGTGAAAGACGGGCGTATTTCAGAGGTGCATGGTAAGGTGGAGCCAGGCAGGCGGAGTCCCTTTGTAATGTCTGCCAGGTCAGCCCATAGTGGGCCTGTACTCATCAAGTCTCTTGTTCTCTCTCTCTCTCTCTCTCTCTCTCTCTCTCTCTCTCTCTCTCTACCTCTCTCTCTCTCTCTCTCTCTCTCTCTCGCTCTCTCTCTCTCGCTCTCTCTCTCTCGCTCTCTCTCTAACCCTCTCTCTCTCTCTACCCCTCGCTCTCTCTCTACCCCTCTCTCTCTCTTTCTACCCCTCTCTCTCTCTCTCTCTACCTCTTTCTCTCTCTCTCTCTCTCGCTCTCTCTCTCGCTCTCTCTACCCCTCTCTCTCTCTCTTTCTACCCCTCTCTCTCTCTCTACCCCTCTCTCTCTCTCTACCCCTCTCTCTCTCTTTCTACCCCTCTCCCTCCTCTCTCCTCTCTCTCCCCCTCTCTCTTCACAGGATGCTGAGAGTCAACACAGAGAGGTGGTTTCAATTTATAGAACTCATCTCCTCAGTGCAGCACAGGTCAGTGTGTGTTTCTTTTAGTTAGTGCTTGTTTTCTAGGTAAAGTAAAATATAAACCTCCAGCCTCCCTGGCATCTCTTGCATTTTTGTTGCCCAGCAAATTCCTGAAGACATAATATATCTGAAAATATATGTGATTGTTGATACGATAGTGTCCTAAATGTCAGAGGCTGACGACACCAGTAGACTGGCCCATAGCCCACACTGCTGACGACACCAGTAAGACTGGCCCATAGCCCACACTGCTGACTACACCAGTAAGACTGGCCCATAGCCCACACTGCTGACTACACCAGTAAGACTGTCCCATAGCCCACACTGCTGATGACACCAGTAGACTGGCCCATAGCCCACACTGCTGACTACACCAGTAGACTGGCCCATAGCCCACACTGCTGACGACACCAGTAGACTGGCCCATAGCCCACACTGCTGACTACACCAGTAAGACTGGCCCATAGCCCACACTGCTGACTACACCAGTAAGACTGGCCCATAGCCCACACTGCTGACGACACCAGTAAGACTGGCCCATAGCCCACACTGCTGACTACACCAGTAAGACTGGCCCATAGCCCACACTGCTGACGACACCAGTAAGACTGGCCCATAGCCCACACTGCTGACTACACCAGTAGACTGGCCCATAGCCCACACTGCTGACGACACCAGTAGACTGGCCCATAGCCCACACTGCTGACTACACCAGTAGACTGGCCCATAGCCCACACTGCTGACGACACCAGTAGACTGGCCCATAGCCCACACTGCTGACTACACCAGTAAGACTGGCCCATAGCCCACACTGCTGACTACACCAGTAAGACTGGCCCATAGCCCACACTGCTGACGACACCAGTAAGACTGGCCCATAGCCCACACTGCTGACTACACCAGTAAGACTGGCCCATAGCCCACACTGCTGACGACACCAGTAAGACTGGCCCATAGCCCACACTGCTGACGACACCAGTAAGACTGGCCCATAGCCCACACTGCTGACGACACCAGTAAGACTGGCCCATAGCCCACACTGCTGACGACACCAGTAAGACTGGCCCATAGCCCACACTGCTGACTACACCAGTAAGACTGGCCCATAGCCCACACTGCTGACGACACCAGTAGACTGACCCATAGCCCACACTGCTGACATAACTGTGAAATAGGGGACCAGTGGATGATCTCAAACCGTTGTTGTTTCTCCCAGGGCCACATGGATGAGGACGTCCAAGCCGCCCTGCTGCAGATCATCCGCATGAGACAGGAGTTTGTCTGCTAAAAGTCCATTCAGCAACAACAAAACACAACCCGCTGACTCAAATCCACCGTTCACACAGCCCCAGCTACAGAGCACCCCCCCGCTGTGGCCCCTGTGGGCGCCTGGCGTGTGAGAGTGTGTGTTGGGATTGTGTGTGTCTGTGTGGGAAGAGATCCATGTTAGTAGTCAAACATAATCCTCCCTATATGTCTCGATTGGTTTGTGTGTTTCAACAGAACTAAGACCAAGTGTTGTGGATGGACATAGATATACAGTAGATATACGGTAGATAGAGAGGGTAAGGGTAGATGATGGGTTGTACCTTAGCTAGGTGGATAAACCTCAACATAGGTGATGACTCAGTGGGATACTGTAGCTGCTGACCAATAGAATGTACTAATGTCCTTTGAAAACATGAGCATGATGAACTGCCTAGGCCTTTCTCTTCCTGACTACTCTGTTAAGGCTCCATGAAACAGGATATTCAATGCCTAGCTGGCAAGTCTCTGAAAGGAAGCTCTTCTTAGATGGAATGTATGTAAATCTCCTCTAGGACTGTATGGGTTTATCATGATGTTGGGTCTTGTGTGGTGGGGTGATTGGCCTCTGCTTAGATTATCCTCCTGACGTCGCAGCAGTGAAACTGAAAACACAAGCAGCAAAGTCCGCTGTTAACTCACATTCCCCCGTGGCGATCGACTCCCTCCCGTCTTTCGTCTTCATCTTTTGAGGTTCTACGGTGAATTCTAGAACCATGCCCTGGTCATTTCAAACAGGAACCCCCTGAAGTTACCTACTCATTCAGTTTGGGAGCAGGACTCCTCCATTTTGGGGCATTGGCCACAGCGACTGTTTCCCTAAAGGTCCAAACTTTATCTTGATTCTTTTCACTGAATCGTAAACTCCTCAAGCAGTCTCTTTAAGCCATTGACCCCACACAAACAACGTGAATGTGGGGCTCTGCACATTCTGGATTTGACTCGAGGAGTGTTTGCAAACAACACTGTAGCCCAATCTTAAGACGAACCCCTGCCATGAACCTTAACCCCTACCATGAACCTTAACCCCTACCATGAACCTTAACCCCTACCATTATGGTGGTCACCGATCAGAAGGAACAGGATAGGTTTAAGACAGTGACTCTATCAGGGCAGCCTACATGTTGATGACTTGGAGCAATCTGCATATTGCTTACGCCTATCCAGTCCCCCTTCAGATCGGCAAAAACACACCAGAGAGTTAGAGGCTGGGAGTTTTGGACAGGGGTTCTGGAAAAGGGCCTTGGCTGTGTCCTAGTGTTTGCGGTGAAGCGTCTCCTGTTGCTGGAGCGAGAGTGCCCTCTAGTGGGGAGACTTGGCAGGCCAAGTTGACTGATGTATTCATTTGACTAGTGTTTTTTTGTTGTTGTCTTGTCGTGGTTCATTTTAGTGGTCTCAGAGTGGAGCAAGTCTCTTGTGCCTTTAAACTGATATCTTTTTCATGGCTTTGTACTACTTTGATTAATAAACAACGTTGGTGTAACAATGAAATTCAGCAGGTCTGGAGTAGAAATACAGGACACCCTTTAGGGGAACAGTTAGGATGTCATTCTGTAGGGATACTACGAATCCCTCTATTTATATGGATTGAGAAGTCTAAGGTTGCGTCTGAAATGGCACGTTATTCACTATATAGTGCACTGCTTTTGACCAGGAGGTCTAAAGTAGTCCACTGTGTAGTAGGGAATAGGGTTCCGTTTGGAACACACATGTTGCTAAGCGTAACAATATGAAGAAGCTCAGTGATGCTTTTGTCTTTTGTCTAACATGCTTTGCAAAGCATATAGAAATGTATATTAATCCATTTCATACTAAATCCTCTATCTACTACTGCTGTAACACAATGATCTAAAATGTGATTTCTGAAATGTCATTTTGAAATAAACATAAAACAGATTAATTTAAAATTAGGTTCTTTTTAAAAAAAAAATTATTGGAGGATCATGAAATACATCTGTCTCCAATAACAGAATTTACAAGTTGAATAGTTATTTTAAATCTCAACCAATATGTTGAAATTGGTTGTTTTTCTTTTTTCTTCTTGCAAGGATGTCTTTTTGTTTGTGAATTAGTGTTAAAAACATAAATAAAAGTGCCTAACTTAGAGAGATGTCTCGTTGATTTCCTTCCTGCACACAATATGAAGACACAATACGATGCTTCAATATACCTGGTGCACAGTACGGTTTGGGTCGGTCCTATAGTGGGAATCAGCCAGCACAGTACGGGTTTGGGTCGGTCCTATAGTGGGAATCAGCCAGCACAGTACGGTTTGGGTCGGCCCTATAGTGGGAATCAGTCAGCACAGTACGGGTTGGGTCGGTCCTATAGTGGGAATCAGTCAGCACAGTACGGTTTGGGTCGGTCCTATAGTGGGAATCAGCCAGCACAGTACGGTTTGGGTCGGTCCTATAGTGGGAATCAGTCAGCACAGTACGGTTTGGGTCGGTCCTATAGTGGGAATCAGCCAGCACAGTACGGGTTGGGTCGGTCCTATAGTGGGAATCAGCCAGCACAGTACGGTTTGGGTCGGTCCTATAGTGGGAATCAGTCAGCACAGTACGGTTTGGGTCGGCCCTATAGTGGGAATCAGCCAGCACAGTACGGTTTGGGTCGGTCCTATAGTGGGAATCAGCCAGCACAGTACGGTTTGGGTCGGTCCTATAGTGGGAATCAGCCAGCACAGTACGGTTTGGGTCGGTCCTATAGTGGGAATCAGCCAGCACAGTACGGGTTTGGGTCGGTCCTATAGTGGGAATCAGTCAGCACAGTACGGTTTGGGTCGGTCCTATAGTGGGAATCAGTCAGCACAGTACGGTTTGGGTCGGTCCTATAGTGGGAATCAGCCAGCACAGTACGGTTTGGGTCGGTCCTATAGTGGGAATCAGTCAGCACAGTACGGTTTGGGTCGGCCCTATAGTGGGAATCAGCCAGCACAGTACGGTTTGGGTCGGTCCTATAGTGGGAATCAGTCAGCACAGTACGGTTTGGGTCGGTCCTATAGTGGGAATCAGCCAGCACAGTACGGGTTTGGGTCGGTCCTATAGTGGGAATCAGCCAGCACAGTACGGTTTGGGTCGGTCCTATAGTGGGAATCAGCCAGCACAGTACGGTTTGGGTCGGCCCTATAGTGGGAATCAGCCAGCCAGCACAGTACGGTTTGGGTCGGTCCTATAGTGGGAATCAGCCAGCACAGTACGGTTTGGGTCGGTCCTATAGTGGGAATCAGTCAGCACAGTACGGTTTGGGTCGGCCCTATAGTGGGAATCAGTCAGCACAGTACGGTTTGGGTCGGCCCTATAGTGGGAATCAGTCAGCACAGTACGGTTTGGGTTGGCCCTATAGTGGGAATCAGTCAGCACAGTACGGTTTGGCTCGGCCCTATAGTGGGAATCAGTCAGCACAGTACGGTTTGGGTCGGTCCTATAGTGGGAATCAGCCAGCACAGTACGGTTTGGCTCGGTCCTATAGTGGGAATCAGTCAGCACAGTACGGTTTGGCTCGGCCCTATAGTGGGAATCAGCCAGCACAGTACGGTTTGGCTCGGCCCTATAGTGGGAATCAGTCAGCACAGTACGGTTTGGCTCGGCCCTATAGTGGGAATCAGCCAGCACAGTACGGTTTGGCTCGGTCCTATAGTGGGAATCAGCCAGCACAGTACGGTTTGGCTCGGTCCTATAGTACAACCATGTACAGTGCATTCGGAAAGTATTCAGACCCCTTGACTTTTCCCACATTTTGTTATGTTACAGCCTTATTCTAAAATGGATTAAATATGTTTTTTTCCCTCATCAATCCACACAAAATACCCCATGATGACAAAGCAAAAACAGGTTTTTAGAATAGTTTGTAAATGTATTAAAAATAAAACGTATCACATTTACGCAAGTAATCAGACCCTTTTCTCAGTGTTGAAGCACCTTTGGCAGCGATTTCAGCCTAGAGTCTTCTTGAGTATGATCCTACAAGCTTGGGACCCCTGTATTTGGGGAGTTTCTCCTATTCTTCTCTATAGATCCTCTCAAGCTCTGTCAGGTTGGATGGGGAGCATCGCTGCACAGCTATTTTCAGGTCCCTCCAGAGATGTTTGATCAGTTTCAAGTCCGGGCTCTGGCTGGGCCACTCAAGGACATTCAGAGACTTGTCCCGAAGCCACACCTGCGTTGTCTTGGCTGTGTGCTTAGGGTCGTTGTCCTGTTGGAAGGTGAACCTTCGCCCCAGTCTGAGGCCCTGAGAGCTCTGGAGCAGGTTTTCATCAAGGATCTCTACTTTTCTCCATTAATCTTTCCCTCCATCCTGACTAGTCTCTCTGTCTCTGCTGCTGAAAAACCTCCCCACAGCATGATGCTGTCACCACCATGCTTCACCGTAGGGATAATGCCAGGTTTCCTCCAGATGTGACACTTGGCATTCAGGCCAAGGAGTTCAATCTTGGTTTCATCAGACCTGAGAATCTTGTTTCTCATGGTCTGAGAGTCCTTTGGCAAACTCCAAGCGGGCTGTTATGTGCCTTTTACTGAGGATTGGCTTCCATCTGGCCACTCTACCATAAAGGCCTGATTGATGAAGTGCTGCAGAGATAGTTGTCCTTCTGGAAGTTTCTCCCATCTCCACAGAGGGTCTCTGGACCTCTGTCAGAGTGACCATCTGATTCTTGGTCACCTCCCTCCCCTTCTCCCCCAATTGCTCAGATACAATCCTGTCTCGGAGCTCTATGGACGATTCCTTCGACCTCATAGCTTGGTTTTTGCTCTGACATGCACTGTAAACCGTGGGACCTTATAATAGACAGGTGTGTGCCTTTCCAAATCATGTCCAATCAATTTTATTTACCACAGGTGTGGACTCGAATCAAGTTGTAGAAACATAAAGGATGATCAATGGAAACAGGATGCACCTGAGCTCAGTTTAATTATAATAAATGAACATACATTTCTATAAATCTGTTTTTTGCTTTGTCATTATGGGGTATTGTGTGTAGATTGATTGAAATCATTTTAGAATAAGGCCTAAACATAACAAAAATGCTTTATTGACATGACGTAACAATGTACATATTGCAGAAGCTTTACTTGGATATTTACAAAATGAAAATAATAAGAATCCAAATTGTCAACGGGACAACAGTAACAACAATAACCAAGGGTCTAAATAACCAGACAATGAACAATAACAATAAGCCTACAGTAGAAGACATGTGCAGGTTGATTGGTTTGTCAGACACTGTCCCTCAACTTATGGCAGGCAGCAATGTAGTGCGCTGCCAACCCACAGCTCTCTGCATCCTCCCCCTCCCTCTGTGTCTTCCCCCGGGCAGCCTATTCTCATCAGAGAGGTCTTAAAAACCTTCAATAAGGGTTTCAAAATTGGGGAAATGACACTAATTGTTTTTGGTTTTTGAAATTTTGTCAGGAAATGCAGCTCCGTCTCAGGTTCTGCTGTTGTGTAGTGGTTGCACAGCCTTTCCTCTACAGGGAGCCAGGTTTTCCTGTGTCTACCCTTCTCAATGGCAAGGCTGTGCTCACTGAGCCTGTACTGTCAAGGTTTTTCTAAGGTCTTGATCAGTAACCATGGTCAAATAGTTAGCCACTTGTGTACTGTCGATTTAGGGCCATTTTGCTTGTTTCCCAATAAGCAATGTAGTTTTGTTTTGACTGTGTTGTAATTTGGTTTATTCTGATTGATTGGATGTTCTGGTCCTGAGGCTTCAGTGTGTTAGTAGAACAGGTTTGTGAACTCAGCCCCAGGAACAGCTGGATGAGGGAACTATTTTCTTTGCTCAGCTCTTGGCATTGGCTGGATGAGGGGACTCTTTTCTTTGCTCAGCTCCTTGGCATTGCAGGGCAATGCCAAGAGCTGAGCAAAGAAAATAGTCCCCTCATCTAGCTGGTCCTGGCGCTGAGTTCACCACCCTGTTGAGATGGGGTCAGTTTCCAAAACTTAATTGCTCTTTTTTGAGATTTTATTATTTGTGGATATTGGCCGAATTCTGCCCTGCATGCGTTGTTTGTAGTTTTCCTCTGAAGAATCATACAAAACTCTGCATGCAGGGTTTCAATAGGGTGTTTGTCCCATTTGGTGAAATCTTGTTTTGCAAGTGGACCCCACACCTCGCTGCCATGAAGTGCAATTGGTTCAATTACACATTCAATTAGTTTTAGCCAAAGGTATTTCAATTTGAATTAATTTTTTCATGGCTTAGAATGCCCTGCGTGCTTTCTCTCTCAGTTCATTCACTGCCTCATTAAGGTGTCCAGTTGAGCTTATTTTTAAACCTAAGTAATTGTAGTGTGTGCAGTACAGTATATATTTTGTACCAATTGAGAACTTTGGTCTAATTCTCTGAGATCTGGATCTTCTCTGGAAAATAATTATTTTAGTCTTTTTGGGGTTTACTGCCAGGGCCCAGGTCTGGCAGTACTGCACTAGCAAGTCCAGGTTCTGCTGTAGGCCATGTGCTGTGGGTGACAGCAAGCATAGGTCAACTGCGAAGAGCAGCCATTTAACCTGAATTGTGGAGACACCAGGAGTTGAGGATTTTTCTATATATTTTTTTCTCTCATTCTCTCTCTCTCTCTCATCCCCTCTCTCTCTCTCTCTCATCCCCTCTCATACTCTCTCTCTCTCATCCCCTCACTCTCAACCTCCCTCTTTCTCATCCTCCCTCTTTTTCTCTTTCTCATACTCCCTCTCTCTCTCTCATACTCTCTCTCCCTCATCCTCTCTCTACTCTCATCCTCCCTCTTTCTCTCTCAATCTCTCTCTCCTCTCTCTCTCTTGCTCTCTCTCTCATTCTCTCCTCTCTCTCCTCTCATTCTTGCTCTCTCTTTCTCCTCTTCCCTCTCTGAGTGGGAGCAGTACAGTTCATGTGGTTTCACTTTAAACACAATCAACCCTGGAATGAGAGAGAGCCTCATACAGCTCTCTCTTTTATCTTGTAGCTCTTAGACTGATTGATTCTCTTCTTTACCACGTTGAGTTTTTCTTCAAAGTGAAGAGATACAGTACATCTCACAAGAGAATAACCTTCCTATTTTGAAACAGGTTCTCTGGGTTGCAGGTCTCGGTTCTCTGGGATCCTAATTGAAGCCTTGGGTTGGTCCAGTACAATATGGATGACTTGGTTTAGAAGTTGTATGTCTGAATATAGTCAGATCTAACGGCTCCAGTATAAAATGGCCTGATGTTTACATTAGTCTTCCAGCAGTATAATACACACTGTAGAATGTCTTCCAAATTAGAGAAGCCTTTTGATTAAAACCTTATACATCTTTACCCTGCCACACACACACGCACCTTATAACCGATACAAGACTTGAGGCTTGATTGCTGTAAGAGCCAAGGCAGACTGGTTTCACATGGCAGACCCCTCTCCCCCTGTGGTTTTAAGACTCTTTTATTTGTGGTCTGCTCTGAATAAGCTGTTCTCAGCAATTATGGCAAATACAATTCAATCTGTTTGGAGATTTCCCTTTAATCTCATTTCCAGGGTCCTAACCAGAACCAGCTGCCCCCCCCACCCTCTCCTTTCCCCCTCTAAACATTCATCATCCCAGTAAAGATCACAGTGCTGTGATGTCGTTTAACCCCCCCTTCTTACCCTTCTCCTCCCCTCCTGTCCCTTGTTCAAACTGAACCCTTATAAAGGGGGGTGGATACACCCCCTCTACTGGGCTTTCCTGTGGTTTGTTACCTCACGCAGTAGTTACCACCCCACTAACTGTCCCGCCATGATTCAGAGCAGAGCACTTTATTACACACTGACCGTGGCTGTAAGGGCCATCCACATGTCATACAAATAGTTTCCCTTGCTTTTGGCTGCGTTCCCTCTTCACTGGTCTCTCGCTCGCTCTCACCCAACCTCCACCTCTCTCTACATCAATCTACCTTTCACGCCATCTCCCACCCTCCTTATTCCTCTGTCACTCCCCCTCTTCCTCTCTCCTAACCCCTGTGGTCAGGTCAGAGGTGGCTGCGGCCATCTCTGTTTCCTCTCTGGGATTGCTGACCACATCTCTGTCAGTAATAGGCCATTAGCCTGTCAGTCTGCAGTGCTGCAGTGGGGGCCACTGTACACACACCCAGGGCCCCCCCCCCCCTTCTCATTGATCCCCTGAGGGGCCCCTGCACTCTTCTCCTCCCAGCCCCCCCCCCCCTTCTCATTGATCCCCTGAGGGGCCCCTGCACTCTTCTCCTCCCAGGCCCCCCCCCCCCCCTTCTCATTGATCCCCTGAGGGGCCCCTGCACTCTTCTCCTCCCAGGCCCCCCCCCCTTCTCATTGATCCCCTGAGGGGCCCCTGCACTCTTCTCCTCCCAGGGCCCCCCCCCCTTCTCATTGATCCCCTGAGGGGCCCCTGCACTCTTCTCCTCCCAGGCCCCCCCCCCTTCTCATTGATCCCCTGAGGGGCCCCTGCACTCTTCTCCTCCCAGCCCCCCCCCCCCTTCTCATTGATCCCCTGAGGGGCCCCTGCACTCTTCTCCTCCCAGGCCTCAGTCCTTGGCCAAGCCCTCTGTTTTTGCAGAGTTCCAAAGCACTTTGTTGCCTCAATAATGTTCATTTATGGGATAATATTGCTCTGGAGGGACACGTGGTGCTGATTTGACTTGGACAGCATTTCGCCATGGCCCTCGTTCCTCGTTCCCACTCTCTCCCTTTTCTCTTCTCTTCATTCTTTGGTTCTTTCTCTTCCTGCGGTACGAGTCTCTGATCCTGTGTTGACCCGGGATTTACACACCAGGGAGTTGTACGAGAGAGGGGACTGGAGGCCTCTCATTTCACAGGATTTACACCAGGGCTGGTTGGGGGGGGGGGGGGGGGGGGGGGCTAGGGATGTGTGGGGGGGCTAGGGATGTGTGTGTGGGGGATGGATGAGGGGGCTAGGGATGTGGGGGGGGGGGGGGGGGGATGGATGGGGGGGCTAGGGATGTGTGTGTGGGGGATGGATGAGGGGGCTAGGGATGTGGGGGGGGGGGGGGGGGGATGGATGGGGGGGCTAGGGATGTGGGGGGGGGGGAATGATGGAGGGGTCTAGGGATGTGTGGGGGGGGTAGGGATGTGGGGGGGGGGGGGAATGATGGAGGGGTCTAGGGATGTGTGGGGGGGGTAGGGATGTGGGGGGGGGGGGAATGATGGAGGGGTCTAGGGATGTGTGGGGGGGTAGGTATGCTGGGGGAGGGATGGATGGGATCAGAGGAGTCCCAGTCCCAAACCTCGGCAGGAGGATCCTTTATCTTTTTTTACGTGACAAAACTAAAGGAGGCTGGTGTCCAGAATAATGTGCTGGGTCCAGTCCATGTCCCAGAATAATGTGCTGTGTCCAGTCCATGTCCCAGAATAATGTGCTGTGTCGAGTCCATGTCCCAGAATAATGTGCTGGGTCCAGTCCATGTCCCAGAATAATGTGCTGTGTCCAGTCCATGTCCCAGAATAATGTGCTGGGTCCAGTCCATGTCCCAGAATAATGTGCTGGGTCCAGTCCATGTCCCAGAATAATGTGCTGGGTCCAGTCCATGTCCCAGAATAATGTGCTGTGTCGAGTCCATGTCCCCAGAATAATGTGCTGTGTCGAGTCCATGTCCCAGAATAATGTGCTGTGTCCAGTCCATGTCCCAGAATAATGTGCTGTGTCCAGTCCATGTCCCAGAATAATGTGCTGTGTCCAGTCCATGTCCCAGAATAATGTGCTGGGTCCAGTCCATGTCCCAGAATAATGTGCTGGGTCCAGTCCATGTCCAGAATAATGTGCTGTGTCCAGTCCATGTCCCAGAATAATGTGCTGGGTCGAGTCCATGTCCCAGAATAATGTGCTGTGTCCAGTCCATGTCCCAGAATAATGTGCTGTGTCCAGTCCATGTCCCAGAATAATGTGCTGGGTCCAGTCCATGTCCCAGAATAATGTGCTGTGTCCAGTCCATGTCCCAGAATAATGTGCTGTGTCCAGTCCATGTCCCAGAATAATGTGCTGTGTCCAGTCCATGTCCCAGAATAATGTGCTGTGTCCAGTCCATGTCCCAGAATAATGTGCTGGGTCCAGTCCATGTCCCAGAATAATGTGCTGTGTCCAGTCCATGTCCCAGAATAATGTGCTGTGTCCAGTCCATGTCCCAGAATAATGTGCTGTGTCCAGTCCATGTCCCAGAATAATGTGCTGTGTCCAGTCCATGTCCCAGAATAATGTGCTGTGTCCAGTCCATGTCCCAGAATAATGTGCTGTGTCCAGTCCATGTCCCAGAATAATGTGCTGGGTCCAGTCCATGTCCCAGAATAATGTGCTGGGTCCAGTCCATGTCCCAGAATAATGTGCTGGGTCCAGTCCATGTCCCAGAATAATGTGCTGGGTCCAGTCCATGTCCCAGAATAATGTGCTGTGTCGAGTCCATGTCCCAGAATAATGTGCTGTGTCGAGTCCATGTCCCAGAATAATGTGCTGTGTCCAGTCCATGTCCCAGAATAATGTGCTGGGTCCAGTCCATGTCCCAGAATAATGTGCTGGGTCCAGTCCATGTCCCAGAATAATGTGCTGGGTCCAGTCCATGTCCCAGAATAATGTGCTGTGTCGAGTCCATGTCCCAGAATAATGTGCTGTGTCGAGTCCATGTCCCAGAATAATGTGCTGGGTCCAGTCCATGTCCCAGAATAATGTGCTGTGTCGAGTCCATGTCCCAGAATAATGTGCTGGGTCCAGTCCATGTCCCAGAATAATGTGCTGGGTCCAGTCCATGTCCCAGAATAATGTGCTGGGTCCAGTCCATATCCCAGAATAATGTGCTGGTGTCCAGTCCATGTCCCAGAATAATGTGCTGGGTCCAGTCCATGTCCCAGAATAATGTGCTGTGTCGAGTCCATGTCCCAGAATAATGTGCTGTGTCCAGTCCATGTCCCAGAATAATGTGCTGGGTCCAGTCCATGTCCCAGAATAATGTGCTGGGTCCAGTCCATGTCCCAGAATAATGTGCTGTGTCCAGTCCATGTCCCAGAATAATGTGCTGGGTCCAGTCCATGTCCCAGAATAATGTGCTGTGTCCAGTCCATGTCCCAGAATAATGTGCTGGGTCCAGTCCATGTCCCAGAATAATGTGCTGTGTCCAGTCCATGGCCCAGAATAATGTGCTGTGTCGAGTCCATGTCCCAGAATAATGTGCTGGGTCCAGTCCATGTCCCAGAATAATGTGCTGGGTCCAGTCCATGTCCCAGAATAATGTGCTGGGTCCAGTCCATGTCCCAGAATAATGTGCTGGGTCCAGTCCATGTCCCAGAATAATGTGCTGTGTCCAGTCCATGTCCCAGAATAATGTGCTGTGTCGAGTCCATGTCCCAGAATAATGTGCTGTGTCGAGTCCATGTCCCAGAATAATGTGCTGGGTCGAGTCCATGTCCCAGAATAATGTGCTGGGTCCAGTCCATGTCCCAGAATAATGTGCTGGGTCCAGTCCATGTCCCAGAATAATGTGCTGGGTCCAGTCCATGTCCCAGAATAATGTGCTGGGTCCAGTCCATGTCCCAGAATAATGTGCTGGGTCCAGTCCATGTCCCAGAATAATGTGCTGTGTCCAGTCCATGTCCCAGAATAATGTGCTGTGTCGAGTCCATGTCCCAGAATAATGTGCTGTGTCGAGTCCATGTCCCAGAATAATGTGCTGGGTCGAGTCCATGTCCCAGAATAATGTGCTGGGTCGAGTCCATGTCCCAGAATAATGTGCTGGGTCGAGTCCATGTCCCAGAATAATGTGCTGGGTCGAGTCCATGTCCCAGAATAATGTGCTGGGTCCAGTCCATGTCCCAGAATAATGTGCTGGGTCGAGTCCATGTCCCAGAATAATGTGCTGGGTCCAGTCCATGTCCCAGAATAATGTGCTGTGTCCAGTCCATGTCCCAGAATAATGTGCTGGGTCCAGTCCATGTCCCAGAATAATGTGCTGTGTCCAGTCCATGTCCCAGAATAATGTGCTGGGTCGAGTCCATGTCCCAGAATAATGTGCTGTGTCCAGTCCATGTCCCAGAATAATGTGCTGTGTCCAGTCCATGTCCCAGAATAATGTGCTGTGTCCAGTCCATGTCCCAGAATAATGTGCTGTGTCGAGTCCATGTCCCAGAATAATGTGCTGTGTCGAGTCCATGTCCCAGAATAATGTGCTGTGTCCAGTCCATGTCCCAGAATAATGTGCTGTGTCCAGTCCATGTCCCAGAATAATGTGCTGTGTCGAGTCCATGTCCCAGAATAATGTGCTGTGTCCAGTCCATGTCCCAGAATAATGTGCTGTGTCGAGTCCATGTCCCAGAATAATGTGCTGTGTCCAGTCCATGTCCCAGAATAATGTGCTGGGTCCAGTCCATGTCCCAGAATAATGTGCTGTGTCGAGTCCATGTCCCAGAATAATGTGCTGGGTCCAGTCCATGTCCCAGAATAATGTGCTGGGTCGAGTCCATGTCCCAGAATAATGTGCTGGGTCCAGTCCATGTCCCAGAATAATGTGCTGGGTCGAGTCCATGTCCCAGAATAATGTGCTGGGTCCAGTCCATGTCCCAGAATAATGTGCTGGGTCCAGTCCATGTCCCAGAATAATGTGCTGGGTCCAGTCCATGTCCCAGAATAATGTGCTGGGTCGAGTCCATGTCCCAGAATAATGTGCTGGGTCCAGTCCATGTCCCAGAATAATGTGCTGGGTCCAGTCCATGTCCCAGAATAATGTGCTGGGTCCAGTCCATGTCCCAGAATAATGTGCTGGGTCGAGTCCATGTCCCAGAATAATGTGCTGGGTCGAGTCCATGTCCCAGAATAATGTGCTGTGTCCAGTCCATGTCCCAGAATAATGTGCTGTGTCGAGTCCATGTCCCAGAATAATGTGCTGGGTCCAGTCCATGTCCCAGAATAATGTGCTGGGTCCAGTCCATGTCCCAGAATAATGTGCTGGGTCCAGTCCATGTCCCAGAATAATGTGCTGGGTCGAGTCCATGTCCCAGAATAATGTGCTGGGTCGAGTCCATGTCCCAGAATAATGTGCTGGGTCCAGTCCATGTCCCAGAATAATGTGCTGTGTCGAGTCCATGTCCCAGAATAATGTGCTGTGTCGAGTCCATGTCCCAGAATAATGTGCTGGGTCGAGTCCATGTCCCAGAATAATGTGCTGTGTCGAGTCCATGTCCCAGAATAATGTGCTGTGTCGAGTCCATGTCCCAGAATAATGTGCTGGGTCGAGTCCATGTCCCAGAATAATGTGCTGGGTCGAGTCCATGTCCCAGAATAATGTGCTGGGTCCAGTCCATGTCCCAGAATAATGTGCTGTGTCGAGTCCATGTCCCAGAATAATGTGCTGGGTCCAGTCCATGTCCCAGAATAATGTGCTGTGTCCAGTCCATGTCCCAGAATAATGTGCTGTGTCCAGTCCATGTCCCAGAATAATGTGCTGGGTCGAGTCCATGTCCCAGAATAATGTGCTGTGTCCAGTCCATGTCCCAGAATAATGTGCTGGGTCGAGTCCATGTCCCAGAATAATGTGCTGGGTCGAGTCCATGTCCCAGAATAATGTGCTGTGTCCAGTCCATGTCCCAGAATAATGTGCTGTGTCCAGTCCATGTCCCAGAATAATGTGCTGTGTCCAGTCCATGTCCCAGAATAATGTGCTGTGTCCAGTCCATGTCCCAGAATAATGTGCTGTGTCCAGTCCATGTCCCAGAATAATGTGCTGGGTCGAGTCCATGTCCCAGAATAATGTGCTGGGTCGAGTCCATGTCCCAGAATAATGTGCTGTGTCCAGTCCATGTCCCAGAATAATGTGCTGGGTCGAGTCCATGTCCCAGAATAATGTGCTGGGTCGAGTCCATGTCCCAGAATAATGTGCTGTGTCCAGTCCATGTCCCAGAATAATGTGCTGTGTCCAGTCCATGTCCCAGAATAATGTGCTGGGTCCAGTCCATGTCCCAGAATAATGTGGCTGGGTCGAGTCCATGTCCAGAATAATGTGCTGTGTCGAGTCCATGTCCCAGAATAATGTGCTGGGTCCAGTCCATGTCCAGAATAATGTGCTGTGTCCAGTCCATGTCCCAGAATAAGTGCTGTGTCGAGTCCATGTCCCAGAATAATGTGCTGGGTCCAGTCCATGTCCCAGAATAATGTGCTGGGTCCAGTCCATGTCCCCAGAATAATGTGCTGTGTCGAGTCCATGTCCAGAATAATGTGCTGGGGTCCAGTCCATGTCCCAGAATAATGTGCTGGGTCCAGTCCATGTCCCAGAATAATGTGCTGTGTCGAGTCCATGTCCAGAATAATGTGCTGGGTCCAGTCCATGTCCCAGAATAATGTGCTGGGTCCAGTCCATGTCCCAGAATAATGTGCTGGGTCGAGTCCTGTCCCAGAATAATGTGCTGTGTCCAGTCCATGTCCCAGAATAATGTGCTGGGTCCAGTCCATGTCCAGAATAATGTGCTGGGTCCAGTCCATGTCCCAGAATAATGTGCTGGGTCGAGTCCATGTCCCAGAATAATGTGCTGGGTCCAGTCCATGTCCCAGAATAATGTGCTGTGTCGAGTCCATGTCCCAGAATAATGTGCTGGGTCCAGTCCATGTCCCAGAATAATGTGCTGGGTCCAGTCCCATGTCCCAGAATAATGTGCTGTGTCCAGTCCATGTCCCAGAATAATGTGCTGGGGTCCAGTCCATGTCCCAGAATAATGTGCTGGGTCCAGTCCATGTCCCAGAATAATGTGCTGGTCCAGTCCATGTCCCAGAATAATGTGCTGGGTCCAGTCCATGTCCCAGAATAATGTGCTGGGTCGAGTCCATGTCCCAGAATAATGTGCTGTGTCCAGTCCATGTCCCAGAATAATGTGCTGTGTCGAGTCCATGTCCCAGAATAATGTGCTGTGTCCAGTCCATGTCCCAGAATAATGTGCTGTGTCCAGTCCATGTCCCAGAATAATGTGGCTGTGTCGAGTCCATGTCCCAGAATATGTGCTGGGTCCAGTCCATGTCCCAGAATAATGTGCTGGGTCGAGTCCATGTCCCAGAATAATGTGCTGGGTCGCAGTCCATGTCCCAGAATAATGTGCTGGGTCCAGTCCATGTCCCAGAATAATGTGCTGGGTCCAGTCCATGTCCCAGAATAATGTGCTGGGTCCAGTCCATGTCCCAGAATAATGTGCTGGGGTCGAGTCCATGTCCCAGAATAATGTGCTGTGTCCAGTCCATGTCCCAGAATAATGTGCTGTGTCGAGTCCATGTCCCAGAATAATGTGGCTGTGTCCAGTCCATGTCCCAGAATAATGTGCTGTGTCCAGTCCATGTCCCAGAATAATGTGCTGTGTCCGAGTCCATGTCCCAGAATAATGTGCTGGGTCCAGTCCATGTCCCAGAATAATGTGCTGGGTCGAGTCCATGTCCCAGAATAATGTTGCTGTGTCCAGTCCATGTCCCAGAATAATGTGCTGTGTCGAGTCCATGTCCCAGAATAAATGTGCTGTGTCCAGTCCATGTCCAGAATAATGTGCTGTGTCCAGTCCATGTCCCCAGAATAATGTGCTGGGTCGAGTCCATGTCCCAGAATAATGTGCTGTGTCGAGTCCATGTCCCAGAATAATGTGCTGTGTCGAGTCCATGTCCCAGAATAATGTGCTGGGTCGAGTCCATGTCCCAGAATAATGTGCTGTGTCGAGTCCATGTCCCAGAATAATGTGCTGGGTCGAGTCCATGTCCCAGAATAATGTGCTGGGTCCAGTCCATGTCCCAGAATAATGTGGCTGGGTCGAGTCCATGTCCCAGAATAATGTGCTGGGTCGAGTCCATGTCCCAGAATAATGTGCTGGGTCGAGTCCATGTCCCAGAATAATGTGCTGGGTCGAGTCCATGTCCCAGAATAATGTGCTGTGTCGAGTCCATGTCCCAGAATAATGTGCTGGGTCGAGTCCATGTCCCAGAATAATGTGCTGTGTCGAGTCCATGTCCCAGAATAATGTGCTGTGTCGAGTCCATATCCCAGAATAATGTGCTGTGTCGAGTCCATGTCCCAGAATATGTGCTGTGTCGAGTCCATGTCCCAGAATAATGTGCTGGGTCGAGTCCATGTCCCAGAATAATGTGCTGGGTCGAGTCCATGTCCCAGAATAATGTGCTGGGGTCGAGTCCATGTCCCAGAATAATGTGCTGGGTCGAGTCCATGTCCCAGAATAATGTGCTGGGTCGAGTCATGTCCCAGAATAATGTGCTGTGTCGAGTCCATGTCCCAGAATAATGTGCTGGGTCGAGTCCATGTCCCAGAATAATGTGCTGGGTCGAGTCCATGTCCCAGAATAATGTGCTGGTCGAGTCCATGTCCCAGAATATGTGCTGGGTCGAGTCCATGTCCCAGAATAATGTGCTGGGTCGAGTCCATGTCCCAGAATAATGTGCTGTGTCGAGTCCATGTCCCAGAATAATGTGCTGTGTCGAGTCCATGTCCCAGAATAATGTGCTGTGTCGAGTCCATGTCCCAGAATAATGTGCTGTGTCGAGTCCATGTCCCAGAATAATGTGCTGGGTCGAGTCCATGGTCCCAGAATAATGTGCTGGGTCGAGTCCATGTCCCAGAATAATGTGCTGGGGTCGAGTCCATGTCCCAGAATAATGTGCTGGGTCGAGTCCATGTCCCAGAATAATGTGCTGGGTCGAGTCCATGTCCCAGAATAATGTGCTGGTCGAGTCCATGTCCCAGAATAATGTGCTGGGTCGAGTCCATGTCCAGAATAATGTGCTGTGTCGAGTCCATGTCCAGAATAATGTGCTGTGTCGAGTCCATGTCCCAGAATAATGTGCTGTGTCGAGTCCATGTCCCAGAATATGTGCTGTGTCGAGTCCATGTCCCAGAATAATGTGCTGTGTCGAGTCCATGTCCCAGAATAATGTGCTGTGTCGAGTCCATGTCCCAGAATAATGTGCTGTGTCGAGTCCATGTCCCAGAATAATGTGCTGTGTCGAGTCCATGTCCCAGAATAATGTGCTGTGTCGAGTCCATGTCCCAGAATAATGTGCTGGGTCGAGTCCATGTCCCAGAATAATGTGCTTGTCGAGTCCATATCCCAGAATAATGTGCTGTGGGTCGAGTTCCATGTCCCAGAATAATGTGCTGTGTCGAGTCCATGTCCCAGAATAATGTGCTGGGTCGAGTCCATGTCCCAGAATAATGTGCTGGGTCGAGTCCATGTCCCAGAATAATGTGCTGGGTCGAGTCCATGTCCCAGAATAATGTGCTGGGTCGAGTCCATGTCCCAGAATATGTGCTGGGTCGAGTCCATGTCCCAGAATAATGTGCTGTGTCGAGTCCATGTCCCAGAATAATGTTGCTGGGTCGAGTCCATGTCCAGAATAATGTGCTGGGTCGAGTCCATGTCCCAGAATAAATGTGCTGGGTCGAGTCCATGTCCCAGAATAAATGTGCTGGGTCGAGTCCATGTCCCAGAATAAATGTGCTGTGTCGAGTCCATGTCCCAGAATAATGTGCTGTGTCGAGTCCATGTCCCAGAATAATGTGCTGTGTCGAGTCCATGTCCCAGAATAATGTGCTGTGTCGAGTCCATGTCCCAGAATAATGTGCTGTGTCGAGTCCATGTCCCAGAATAATGTGCTGGGTCGAGTCCATGTCCCAGAATAATGTGCTGGGTCGAGTCCATGTCCCAGAATAATGTGCTGGGTCGAGTCCATGTCCCAGAATAATGTGCTGGGTCGAGTCCATGTCCCAGAATAATGTGCTGGGTCGAGTCCATGTCCCAGAATAATGTGCTGGGTCGAGTCCATGTCCCAGAATAATGTGCTGGGTCGAGTCCATGTCCCAGAATAATGTGCTGTGTCGAGTCCATGTCCCAGAATAATGTGCTGTGTCGAGTCCATGTCCCAGAATAATGTGCTGTGTCGAGTCCATGTCCCAGAATAATGTGCTGTGTCGAGTCCATGTCCCAGAATAATGTGCTGTGTCGAGTCCATGTCCCAGAATAATGTGCTGTGTCGAGTCCATGTCCCAGAATAATGTGCTGTGTCGAGTCCATGTCCCAGAATAATGTGCTGGGTCGAGTCCATGTCCCAGAATAATGTGCTGGGTCCAGTCCATGTCCCAGAATAATGTGCTGGGTCGAGTCCATGTCCCAGAATAATGTGCTGGGTCGAGTCCATGTCCCAGAATAATGTGCTGGTCCAGTCCATGTCCCAGAATAATGTGCTGTGTCGAGTCCATGTCCCAGAATAATGTGCTGTGTCGAGTCCATGTCCCAGAATAATGTGCTGGGTCGAGTCCATGTCCCAGAATAATGTGCTGTGTCGAGTCCATGTCCCAGAATAATGTGCTGTGTCGAGTCCATGTCCCAGAATAATGTGCTGGGTCGAGTCCATGTCCCAGAATAATGTGCTGGGTCGAGTCCATGTCCCAGAATAATGTGCTGGGTCCAGTCCATGTCCCAGAATAATGTGCTGTGTCGAGTCCATGTCCCAGAATAATGTGCTGGGTCGAGTCCATGTCCCAGAATAATGTGCTGTGTCGAGTCCATGTCCCAGAATAATGTGCTGTGTCGAGTCCATGTCCCAGAATAATGTGCTGGGTCGAGTCCATGTCCCAGAATAATGTGCTGTGTCCAGTCCATGTCCCAGAATAATGTGCTGGGTCGAGTCCATGTCCCAGAATAATGTGCTGGGTCGAGTCCATGTCCCAGAATAATGTGCTGTGTCCAGTCCATGTCCCAGAATAATGTGCTGTGTCCAGTCCATGTCCCAGAATAATGTGCTGTGTCCAGTCCATGTCCCAGAATAATGTGCTGTGTCCAGTCCATGTCCCAGAATAATGTGCTGTGTCCAGTCCATGTCCCAGAATAATGTGCTGGGTCGAGTCCATGTCCCAGAATAATGTGCTGGGTCGAGTCCATGTCCCAGAATAATGTGCTGTGTCGAGTCCATGTCCCAGAATAATGTGCTGGTCGAGTCCATGTCCCAGAATAATGTGCTGGGTCGAGTCCATGTCCCAGAATAATGTGCTGTGTCGAGTCCATGTCCCAGAATAATGTGCTGTGTCGAGTCCATGTCCCAGAATAATGTGCTGGGTCGAGTCCATGTCCCAGAATAATGTGCTGGGTCGAGTCCATGTCCCAGAATAATGTGCTGTGTCGAGTCCATGTCCCAGAATAATGTGCTGGGTCGAGTCCATGTCCCAGAATAATGTGCTGTGTCGAGTCCATGTCCCAGAATAATGTGCTGTGTCGAGTCCATGTCCCAGAATAATGTGCTGGGTCGAGTCCATGTCCCAGAATAATGTGCTGGGTCGAGTCCATGTCCCAGAATAATGTGCTGTGTCGAGTCCATGTCCCAGAATAATGTGCTGGGTCGAGTCCATGTCCCAGAATAATGTGCTGGGTCGAGTCCATGTCCCAGAATAATGTGCTGTGTCGAGTCCATGTCCCAGAATAATGTGCTGGGTCGAGTCCATGTCCCAGAATAATGTGCTGGGTCGAGTCCATGTCCCAGAATAATGTGCTGGGTCGAGTCCATGTCCCAGAATAATGTGCTGGGTCGAGTCCATGTCCCAGAATAATGTGCTGTGTCGAGTCCATGTCCCAGAATAATGTGCTGGGTCGAGTCCATGTCCCAGAATAATGTGCTGGGTCGAGTCCATGTCCCAGAATAATGTGCTGGGTCGAGTCCATGTCCCAGAATAATGTGCTGGGTCGAGTCCATGTCCCAGAATAATGTGCTGTGTCGAGTCCATGTCCCAGAATAATGTGCTGTGTCGAGTCCATGTCCCAGAATAATGTGCTGTGTCGAGTCCATGTCCCAGAATAATGTGCTGTGTCGAGTCCATGTCCCAGAATAATGTGCTGTGTCGAGTCCATGTCCCAGAATAATGTGCTGGGTCGAGTCCATGTCCCAGAATAATGTGCTGGGTCGAGTCCATGTCCCAGAATAATGTGCTGGGTCGAGTCCATGTCCCAGAATAATGTGCTGTGTCGAGTCCATGTCCCAGAATAATGTGCTGGGTCGAGTCCATGTCCCAGAATAATGTGCTGTGTCGAGTCCATGTCCCAGAATAATGTGCTGGGTCGAGTCCATGTCCCAGAATAATGTGCTGTGTCGAGTCCATGTCCCAGAATAATGTGCTGTGTCGAGTCCATGTCCCAGAATAATGTGCTGTGTCGAGTCCATGTCCCAGAATAATGTGCTGTGTCGAGTCCATGTCCCAGAATAATGTGCTGTGTCGAGTCCATGTCCCAGAATAATGTGCTGTGTCGAGTCCATGTCCCAGAATAATGTGCTGTGTCGAGTCCATGTCCCAGAATAATGTGCTGTGTCGAGTCCATGTCCCAGAATAATGTGCTGTGTCGAGTCCATGTCCCAGAATAATGTGCTGGGTCGAGTCCATGTCCCAGAATAATGTGCTGTGTCGAGTCCATGTCCCAGAATAATGTGCTGTGTCGAGTCCATGTCCCAGAATAATGTGCTGTGTCGAGTCCATGTCCCAGAATAATGTGCTGTGTCGAGTCCATGTCCCAGAATAATGTGCTGGGTCGAGTCCATGTCCCAGAATAAAGTCCATGTCCCAGAATAATGTGCTGGGTCGAGTCCATGTCCCAGAATAATGTGCTGGGTCGAGTCCATGTCCCAGAATAATGTGCTGGGTCGAGTCCATGTCCCAGAATAATGTGCTGGTCGAGTCCATGTCCCAGAATAATGTGCTGGGTCGAGTCCATGTCCCAGAATAATGTGCTGGGTCGAGTCCATGTCCCAGAATAATGTGCTGGGTCGAGTCCATGTCCCAGAATAATGTGCTGGGTCGAGTCCATGTCCCAGAATAATGTGCTGTGTCGAGTCCATGTCCCAGAATAATGTGCTGTGTCGAGTCCATGTCCCAGAATAATGTGCTGTGTCGAGTCCATGTCCCAGAATAATGTGCTGTGTCGAGTCCATGTCCCAGAATAATGTGCTGTGTCGAGTCCATGTCCCAGAATAATGTGCTGGGTCGAGTCCATGTCCCAGAATAATGTGCTGGGTCGAGTCCATGTCCCAGAATAATGTGCTGGGTCGAGTCCATGTCCCAGAATAATGTGCTGGGTCGAGTCCATGTCCCAGAATAATGTGCTGGGTCGAGTCCATGTCCCAGAATAATGTGCTGGGTCGAGTCCATGTCCCAGAATAATGTGCTGTGTCGAGTCCATGTCCCAGAATAATGTGCTGTGTCGAGTCCATGTCCCAGAATAATGTGCTGTGTCGAGTCCATGTCCCAGAATAATGTGCTGTGTCGAGTCCATGTCCCAGAATAATGTGCTGTGTCGAGTCCATGTCCCAGAATAATGTGCTGTGTCGAGTCCATGTCCCAGAATAATGTGCTGTGTCGAGTCCATGTCCCAGAATAATGTGCTGTGTCGAGTCCATGTCCCAGAATAATGTGCTGGGTCGAGTCCATGTCCCAGAATAATGTGCTGGGTCGAGTCCATGTCCCAGAATAATGTGCTGGGTCGAGTCCATGTCCCAGAATAATGTGCTGTGTCGAGTCCATGTCCCAGAATAATGTGCTGTGTCGAGTCCATGTCCCAGAATAATGTGCTGTGTCGAGTCCATGTCCCAGAATAATGTGCTGTGTCGAGTCCATGTCCCAGAATAATGTGCTGTGTCGAGTCCATGTCCCAGAATAATGTGCTGTGTCGAGTCCATGTCCCAGAATAATGTGCTGTGTCGAGTCCATGTCCCAGAATAATGTGCTGGGTCGAGTCCATGTCCCAGAATAATGTGCTGGGTCGAGTCCATGTCCCAGAATAATGTGCTGGGTCGAGTCCATGTCCCAGAATAATGTGCTGTGTCGAGTCCATGTCCCAGAATAATGTGCTGGGTCGAGTCCATGTCCCAGAATAATGTGCTGTGTCGAGTCCATGTCCCAGAATAATGTGCTGTGTCGAGTCCATGTCCCAGAATAATGTGCTGGGTCGAGTCCATGTCCCAGAATAATGTGCTGTGTCCAGTCCATGTCCCAGAATAATGTGCTGGGTCGAGTCCATGTCCCAGAATAATGTGCTGGGTCGAGTCCATGTCCCAGAATAATGTGCTGTGTCCAGTCCATGTCCCAGAATAATGTGCTGTGTCGAGTCCATGTCCCAGAATAATGTGCTGTGTCGAGTCCATGTCCCAGAATAATGTGCTGTGTCGAGTCCATGTCCCAGAATAATGTGCTGTGTCGAGTCCATGTCCCAGAATAATGTGCTGGGTCGAGTCCATGTCCCAGAATAATGTGCTGTCGAGTCCATGTCCCAGAATAATGTGCTGTGTCGAGTCCATGTCCCAGAATAATGTGCTGGGTCGAGTCCATGTCCCAGAATAATGTGCTGGTCGAGTCCATGTCCCAGAATAATGTGCTGTGTCGAGTCCATGTCCCAGAATAATGTGCTGTGTCGAGTCCATGTCCCAGAATAATGTGCTGGGTCGAGTCCATGTCCCAGAATAATGTGCTGGGTCGAGTCCATGTCCCAGAATAATGTGCTGTGTCGAGTCCATGTCCCAGAATAATGTGCTGGGTCGAGTCCATGTCCCAGAATAATGTGCTGTGTCGAGTCCATGTCCCAGAATAATGTGCTGTGTCGAGTCCATGTCCCAGAATAATGTGCTGGGTCGAGTCCATGTCCCAGAATAATGTGCTGGGTCGAGTCCATGTCCCAGAATAATGTGCTGTGTCGAGTCCATGTCCCAGAATAATGTGCTGGGTCGAGTCCATGTCCCAGAATAATGTGCTGGGTCGAGTCCATGTCCCAGAATAATGTGCTGTGTCGAGTCCATGTCCCAGAATAATGTGCTGGGTCGAGTCCATGTCCCAGAATAATGTGCTGGGTCGAGTCCATGTCCCAGAATAATGTGCTGGGTCGAGTCCATGTCCCAGAATAATGTGCTGTGTCGAGTCCATGTCCCAGAATAATGTGCTGGGTCGAGTCCATGTCCCAGAATAATGTGCTGGGTCGAGTCCATGTCCCAGAATAATGTGCTGGGTCGAGTCCATGTCCCAGAATAATGTGCTGGGTCCAGTCCATGTCCCAGAATAATGTGCTGGGTCGAGTCCATGTCCCAGAATAATGTGCTGGGTCGAGTCCATGTCCCAGAATAATGTGCTGGGTCCAGTCCATGTCCCAGAATAATGTGCTGTGTCCAGTCCATGTCCCAGAATAATGTGCTGGGTCGAGTCCATGTCCCAGAATAATGTGCTGGGTCCAGTCCATGTCCCAGAATAATGTGCTGGGTCCAGTCCATGTCCCAGAATAATGTGCTGGGTCGAGTCCATGTCCCAGAATAATGTGCTGGGTCGAGTCCATGTCCCAGAATAATGTGCTGTGTCGAGTCCATGTCCCAGAATAATGTGCTGGGTCGAGTCCATGTCCCAGAATAATGTGCTGTGTCGAGTCCATGTCCCAGAATAATGTGCTGGGTCGAGTCCATGTCCCAGAATAATGTGCTGTGTCGAGTCCATGTCCCAGAATAATGTGCTGTGTCGAGTCCATGTCCCAGAATAATGTGCTGGGTCGAGTCCATGTCCCAGAATAATGTGCTGTGTCGAGTCCATGTCCCAGAATAATGTGCTGGGTCGAGTCCATGTCCCAGAATAATGTGCTGGGTCGAGTCCATGTCCCAGAATAATGTGCTGGGTCGAGTCCATGTCCCAGAATAATGTGCTGTGTCGAGTCCATGTCCCAGAATAATGTGCTGTGTCGAGTCCATGTCCCAGAATAATGTGCTGTGTCGAGTCCATGTCCCAGAATAATGTGCTGTGTCGAGTCCATGTCCCAGAATAATGTGCTGTGTCGAGTCCATGTCCCAGAATAATGTGCTGGGTCGAGTCCATGTCCCAGAATAATGTGCTGTGTCGAGTCCATGTCCCAGAATAATGTGCTGGGTCGAGTCCATGTCCCAGAATAATGTGCTGGGTCGAGTCCATGTCCCAGAATAATGTGCTGTGTCGAGTCCATGTCCCAGAATAATGTGCTGTGTCGAGTCCATGTCCCAGAATAATGTGCTGGGTCGAGTCCATGTCCCAGAATAATGTGCTGGGTCGAGTCCATGTCCCAGAATAATGTGCTGTGTCGAGTCCATGTCCCAGAATAATGTGCTGTGTCGAGTCCATGTCCCAGAATAATGTGCTGTGTCGAGTCCATGTCCCAGAATAATGTGCTGTGTCGAGTCCATGTCCCAGAATAATGTGCTGTGTCGAGTCCATGTCCCAGAATAATGTGCTGTGTCGAGTCCATGTCCCAGAATAATGTGCTGTGTCGAGTCCATGTCCCAGAATAATGTGCTGGGTCGAGTCCATGTCCCAGAATAATGTGCTGGGTCGAGTCCATGTCCCAGAATAATGTGCTGTGTCGAGTCCATGTCCCAGAATAATGTGCTGGGTCGAGTCCATGTCCCAGAATAATGTGCTGGTCGAGTCCATGTCCCAGAATAATGTGCTGTGTCGAGTCCATGTCCCAGAATAATGTGCTGTGTCGAGTCCATGTCCCAGAATAATGTGCTGGGTCGAGTCCATGTCCCAGAATAATGTGCTGTGTCGAGTCCATGTCCCAGAATAATGTGCTGTGTCGAGTCCATGTCCCAGAATAATGTGCTGGTCGAGTCCATGTCCCAGAATAATGTGCTGTGTCGAGTCCATGTCCCAGAATAATGTGCTGGGTCGAGTCCATGTCCCAGAATAATGTGCTGGGTCGAGTCCATGTCCCAGAATAATGTGCTGTGTCGAGTCCATGTCCCAGAATAATGTGCTGTGTCGAGTCCATGTCCCAGAATAATGTGCTGTGTCGAGTCCATGTCCCAGAATAATGTGCTGTGTCGAGTCCATGTCCCAGAATAATGTGCTGGGTCGAGTCCATGTCCCAGAATAATGTGCTGGTCGAGTCCATGTCCCAGAATAATGTGCTGTGTCGAGTCCATGTCCCAGAATAATGTGCTGTGTCGAGTCCATGTCCCAGAATAATGTGCTGTGTCGAGTCCATGTCCCAGAATAATGTGCTGTGTCCAGTCCATGTCCCAGAATAATGTGCTGTGTCGAGTCCATGTCCCAGAATAATGTGCTGGGTCCAGTCCATGTCCCAGAATAATGTGCTGGGTCGAGTCCATGTCCCAGAATAATGTGCTGGGTCCAGTCCATGTCCCAGAATAATGTGCTGGGTCCAGTCCATGTCCCAGAATAATGTGCTGGGTCGAGTCCATGTCCCAGAATAATGTGCTGGGTCCAGTCCATGTCCCAGAATAATGTGCTGGGTCGAGTCCATGTCCCAGAATAATGTGCTGTGTCGAGTCCATGTCCCAGAATAATGTGCTGTGTCGAGTCCATGTCCCAGAATAATGTGCTGTGTCGAGTCCATGTCCCAGAATAATGTGCTGTGTCGAGTCCATGTCCCAGAATAATGTGCTGTGTCGAGTCCATGTCCCAGAATAATGTGCTGGGTCGAGTCCATGTCCCAGAATAATGTGCTGGGTCGAGTCCATGTCCCAGAATAATGTGCTGTGTCGAGTCCATGTCCCAGAATAATGTGCTGTGTCGAGTCCATGTCCCAGAATAATGTGCTGTGTCCAGTCCATGTCCCAGAATAATGTGCTGTGTCGAGTCCATGTCCCAGAATAATGTGCTGGGTCGAGTCCATGTCCCAGAATAATGTGCTGGGTCGAGTCCATGTCCCAGAATAATGTGCTGTGTCGAGTCCATGTCCCAGAATAATGTGCTGTGTCGAGTCCATGTCCCAGAATAATGTGCTGGGTCGAGTCCATGTCCCAGAATAATGTGCTGTGTCGAGTCCATGTCCCAGAATAATGTGCTGTGTCGAGTCCATGTCCCAGAATAATGTGCTGTGTCGAGTCCATGTCCCAGAATAATGTGCTGGGTCGAGTCCATGTCCCAGAATAATGTGCTGGGTCGAGTCCATGTCCCAGAATAATGTGCTGTGTCGAGTCCATGTCCCAGAATAATGTGCTGTGTCGAGTCCATGTCCCAGAATAATGTGCTGGGTCGAGTCCATGTCCCAGAATAATGTGCTGTGTCGAGTCCATGTCCCAGAATAATGTGCTGGGTCGAGTCCATGTCCCAGAATAATGTGCTGGGTCGAGTCCATGTCCCAGAATAATGTGCTGGGTCGAGTCCATGTCCCAGAATAATGTGCTGGGTCGAGTCCATGTCCCAGAATAATGTGCTGTGTCGAGTCCATGTCCCAGAATAATGTGCTGGGTCGAGTCCATGTCCCAGAATAATGTGCTGTGTCGAGTCCATGTCCCAGAATAATGTGCTGGGTCGAGTCCATGTCCCAGAATAATGTGCTGGTCGAGTCCATGTCCCAGAATAATGTGCTGTGTCGAGTCCATGTCCCAGAATAATGTGCTGTGTCGAGTCCATGTCCCAGAATAATGTGCTGTGTCGAGTCCATGTCCCAGAATAATGTGCTGGGTCGAGTCCATGTCCCAGAATAATGTGCTGGGTCGAGTCCATGTCCCAGAATAATGTGCTGGTCGAGTCCATGTCCCAGAATAATGTGCTGGTCGAGTCCATGTCCCAGAATAATGTGCTGGGTCGAGTCCATGTCCCAGAATAATGTGCTGTGTCGAGTCCATGTCCCAGAATAATGTGCTGGGTCGAGTCCATGTCCCAGAATAATGTGCTGGGTCGAGTCCATGTCCCAGAATAATGTGCTGGGTCGAGTCCATGTCCCAGAATAATGTGCTGGGTCGAGTCCATGTCCCAGAATAATGTGCTGTGTCGAGTCCATGTCCCAGAATAATGTGCTGTGTCGAGTCCATGTCCCAGAATAATGTGCTGTGTCGAGTCCATGTCCCAGAATAATGTGCTGTGTCGAGTCCATGTCCCAGAATAATGTGCTGTGTCGAGTCCATGTCCCAGAATAATGTGCTGTGTCGAGTCCATGTCCCAGAATAATGTGCTGGTCGAGTCCATGTCCCAGAATAATGTGCTGGGTCGAGTCCATGTCCCAGAATAATGTGCTGTGTCGAGTCCATGTCCCAGAATAATGTGCTGGGTCGAGTCCATGTCCCAGAATAATGTGCTGGTCGAGTCCATGTCCCAGAATAATGTGCTGGGTCGAGTCCATGTCCCAGAATAATGTGCTGTGTCGAGTCCATGTCCCAGAATAATGTGCTGTGTCGAGTCCATGTCCCAGAATAATGTGCTGTGTCGAGTCCATGTCCCAGAATAATGTGCTGTGTCGAGTCCATGTCCCAGAATAATGTGCTGTGTCGAGTCCATGTCCCAGAATAATGTGCTGTGTCGAGTCCATGTCCCAGAATAATGTGCTGTGTCGAGTCCATGTCCCAGAATAATGTGCTGTGTCGAGTCCATGTCCCAGAATAATGTGCTGTGTCGAGTCCATGTCCCAGAATAATGTGCTGTGTCGAGTCCATGTCCCAGAATAATGTGCTGTGTCGAGTCCATGTCCCAGAATAATGTGCTGTGTCGAGTCCATGTCCCAGAATAATGTGCTGGGTCGAGTCCATGTCCCAGAATAATGTGCTGGGTCGAGTCCATGTCCCAGAATAATGTGCTGGGTCGAGTCCATGTCCCAGAATAATGTGCTGGGTCGAGTCCATGTCCCAGAATAATGTGCTGGGTCGAGTCCATGTCCCAGAATAATGTGCTGGGTCGAGTCCATGTCCCAGAATAATGTGCTGTGTCGAGTCCATGTCCCAGAATAATGTGCTGTGTCGAGTCAATGTCCCAGAATAATGTGCTGTGTCGAGTCCATGTCCCAGAATAATGTGCTGTGTCGAGTCCATGTCCCAGAATAATGTGCTGGGTCGAGTCATGTCCCAGAATAATGTGCTGTGTCGAGTCCATGTCCCAGAATAATGTGCTGGGTCGAGTCCATGTCCCAGAATAATGTGCTGTGTCGAGTCCATGTCCCAGAATAATGTGCTGTGTCGAGTCCATGTCCCAGAATAATGTGCTGGGTCGAGTCCATGTCCCAGAATAATGTGCTGGGTCGAGTCCATGTCCCAGAATAATGTGCTGTGTCGAGTCCATGTCCCAGAATAATGTGCTGTGTCGAGTCCATGTCCCAGAATAATGTGCTGTGTCGAGTCCATGTCCCAGAATAATGTGCCTGTGTCGAGTCCATGTCCCAGAATAATGTGCTGGGTCGAGTCCATGTCCCAGAATAATGTGCTGTGTCGAGTCCATGTCCCAGAATAATGTGCTGGGTCGAGTCCATGTCCCAGAATAATGTGCTGTGTCGAGTCCATGTCCCAGAATAATGTGCTGTGTCGAGTCATGTCCCAGAATAATGTGCTGGTCGAGTCCATGTCCCAATAATGTGCTGTGGCGAGTCCATGTCCCAGAATAATGTGCTGTGTCGAGTCCATGTCCCAGAATAATGTGCCTGTGTCGAGTCCATGTCCCAGAATAATGTGCTGTGTCGAGTCCATGTCCCAGAATAATGTGCTGTGGTCGAGTCCATGTCCCAGAATAATGTGCTGTGTCGAGTCCATGTCCCAGAATAATGTGCTGTGTCGAGTCCATGTCCAGAATAATGTGCTGTGTCGAGTCCATGTCCAGAATAATGTGCTGTGTCGAGTCCATGTCCCAGAATAATGTGCTGTGTCGAGTCCATGTCCCAGAATAATGTGCTGTGTCGAGTCCATGTCCCAGAATAATGTGCTGTGTCGAGTCCATGTCCCAGAATAATGTTGCTGTTGTGTCGAGTCCCATGTCCCAGAATAATGTGCTGTGTCGAGTCCATGTCCCAAGAATAATGTGCTATGTGTCGAGTCCATGTCCCAGAATAATGTGCTGTGTCGAGTCCATGTCCCAGAATAATGTGCTGTGTCGAGTCCATGTCCCAGAATAATGTGCTGTGTCGAGTCCATGTCCCAGAATAATGTGCTGTGTCGAGTCCATGTCCCAGAATAATGTGCTGTGTCGAGTCCATGTCCAGAATAATGTGCTGTGTCGAGTCCATGTCCCAGAATAATTGCGTGTCGAGTCCATGTCCAGAATAATGTGCTGTGTCGAGTCCATGTCCCAGAATAATGTGCTGTGTCGAGTCCATGTCCCAGAATAATGTGCTGTGTCGAGTCCATGTCCCAGAATAATGTGCTGTGTCGAGTCCATGTCCAGAATAATGTGCTGTGTCGAGTCCATGTCCCAGAATAATGTGCTGTGTCGAGTCCATGTCCCAGAATAATGTGCTGTGTCGAGTCCATGTCCCAGAATAATGTGCTGTGTCGAGTCCATGTCCCAGAATAATGTGCTGTGTCAACAGGGGTGTGGATAGACATGTTGCCAATACATACTTACGAACATCCAGACTTTTAAAGTGGAGTCCATTTACAAAGGCAGAAACGTACACACACTGATCAGAAACTGGCCCCCCTACTACCCCCCCTTTTGGTTTGCATTAACCCCCTTGTGTAATTACCATCGTCATCTTTCCTTGAAACGCAATGAGGACACAGAATACGGCCGTACACTAAACAGTTTCATCTGAGCTCAATCTTTATATTTTTCCCTCATTAGCTCTTGGTTAACCGCTAGCTAATGCTTAGTGTGTCCTCTCCTCTTTTCCCCCTCGTAACCTTACCCAGAACCAGATGCCTCCTCCCTTCCCTCCCCGCCACTCTTCTAACCAATGATTTAATAATCCCGCCTCTCAAACAGAAAAACCCTTTTCATCTCTGCTCGGGCCTTGACACTGTGGCCGTGTATGTAGTTTAACAGGGATAAGACTGTGGCCTGGCTGGCTGACTGACTGGTTGGCTGTATGGCTGGCTGGTTGGCCAGTTGGGCTGGTGTTTGGAAACATGGGAGTGAGGTTAAGAGTAGCACTGGGCTTTCTTCCCAGTTCTTAAAGACATGGGGCTGTACGCCTGGGGGGGAGGGAGTCCGTCACCATAGACTTGTTAGCATGGTTAGAATAGGAGTCCGTCACCATAGGCTTGTTAGCATGGTTAGAATAGGAGTCCGTTAGCATGGTTAGAATATTAGTCCATCACCATAGGCTTGTTAGCGTGGTTAG
The DNA here is from genome assembly GCF_002021735.2 of Oncorhynchus kisutch. Classification (NCBI taxonomy): domain Eukaryota; kingdom Metazoa; phylum Chordata; class Actinopteri; order Salmoniformes; family Salmonidae; genus Oncorhynchus; species Oncorhynchus kisutch. The sequence continues at coordinate 8,973,923 of NW_022261980.1, read as the reverse complement.
AATAGGAGTCCATCACCATAGGCTTGTTAGCATGGTTAGAATAGGAGTCCGTCACCATAGGCTTGTTAGCATGGTTAGAATAGGAGTCCATCACCATAGGCTTGTTAGCATGGTTAGAATAGGAGTCCGTCACCATAGGCTTGTTAGCGTGGTTAGAATAGGAGTCCGTCACCATAGGCTTGTTAGCGTGGTTAGAATAGGAGTCCGTCACCATAGGCTTGTTAGCATGGTTAGAATGGTTAGAATAGGAGTCTGTCACCATAGGCTTGTTAGCATGGTTAGAATGGTTAGAATAGGAGTCCGTCACCATAGGCTTGTTAGCATGGTTAGAATGGTTAGAATAGGAGTCCATCACCATAGGCTTGTTAGCGTGGTTAGAATAGGAGTCCGTCACCATAGGCTTGTTAGCATGGTTAGAATGGTTAGAATAGGAGTCTGTCACCATAGGCTTGTTAGCATGGTTAGAATAGGAGTCCATCACCATAGGCTTGTTAGCATGGTTAGAATAGGAGTCTGTCACCATAGGCTTGTTAGCATGGTTAGAATAGGAGTCCGTCACCATAGGTTTGTTAGCATGGTTAGAATAGGAGTCTGTCACCATAGGCTTGTTAGCATGGTTAGAATAGGAGTCCATCACCATAGGCTTGTTAGCGTGGTTAGAATAGGAGTCCGTCACCATAGGTTTGTTAGCATGGTTAGAATGGTTAGAATAGGAGTCTGTCACCATAGGCTTGTTAGAATAGGAGTCCGTCACCATAGGTTTGTTAGCGTGGTTAGAATAGGAGTCCGTCACCATAGGCTTGTTAGCGTGGTTAGAATAGGAGTCCGTCACCATAGGTTTGTTAGCATGGTTAGAATAGGAGTCCGTTAGAATAGGAGTCCATCACTATAGGCTTGTTAGCGTGGTTAGAATAGGAGTCCGTCACCATAGGTTTGTTAGCATGGTTAGAATAGGAGTCCGTTAGAATAGGAGTCCATCACCATAGGCTTGTTAGCATGGTTAGAATAGGAGTCCATCACCATAGGCTTGTTAGCGTGGTTAGAATAGGAGTCCGTTAGAATAGGAGTCCATCACCATAGGCTTGTTAGCATGGTTAGAATAGGAGTCCATCACCATAGGCTTGTTAGCGTGGTTAGAATAGGAGTCCATCACCATAGGCTTGTTAGCAATGTTAGAATAGGAGTCCATCACCATAGGTTTGTTAGCAATGTTAGAATAGGAGTCCATCACCATAGGCTTGTTAGCGTGGTTAGAATAGGAGTCCATCACCATAGGCTTGTTAGCATGGTTAGAATAGGAGTCCATCACCATAGGCTTGTTAGCGTGGTTAGAATAGGAGTCCATCACCATAGGCTTGTTAGCATGGTTAGAATAGGAGTCCGTCACCATAGGCTTGTTAGCATGGTTAGAATAGGAGTCCGTCACCATAGGCTTGTTAGCATGGTTAGAATAGGAGTCCGTCACCATAGGCTTGTTAGCATGGTTAGAATAGGCTGCGGACGTTTTCAATATGGGAACTGGATGAACAGTTTGTAGTTTAGTAGACCGTGGCGTGTCAAGTTGGTGCTGGCTTGGCTTGGGGTTAGTTGCTCTCCTCTCGACTGTAGTGGTGATGGATGACAGGTTGCGATGTAATAAAATTTTTAGGCTTGGTTGTATATAACCGACATAAGGGATGGAGCAGTCGACACTAATTCAATACACATTCAAATACTCTTGCTGACACGTTTATTTTTGCATGGGCTGCATCACAATCTGCCAATGTCTGCCTTCCCTCTGTCTGCCTTCCCTCTGTCTGCCTTCCCTCTGTCTGCCTTCCCTCTGTCTGCCTTCCCTCTGTCTGCCTTCCCTCTGTCTGCCTTCCCTCTGTCTGCCTTCCCTCTGTCTGCCTTCCCTCTGTCTGCCTTCCCTCTGTCTGCCTTCCTCATCGGTTTGTCAGACCAGGAGACGTCACAAAAATCTGTCGTCTTACGAAAACGTCTGCAGGGCCTGAACTGTTTAGGCTACAAAACCGAACAAAGAAATATAAAACACAACATGTAATAATTTCAAAGACTTTACTGTGTTACAGTTCATGTAAAGAGATCAGTATTTTAAATGAATGAATTGGGCCCTAATCTCTGGATTTCACATGACTGGGAATACAGATATTCATCTGTTGATCAGATAATAAACAATAAAAAAGTGAAGTAAAGGCGTGGATCAGAAAACCACTCAGTATCTGGTGTGACCATTTTCCTCATGTGCGACATCTCCTTCACATAGAGTTGATCAGGCTGTTGATTGTGGCCTGTGGAATGTTGTCCCACTCCTCTTCAATGGCTGTACAAAGTTGCTGGATATTGTCGGGAACTGGAACACACTGTCATACGTCAATCCAGAGCAACCCAAACATGCTCAATGGGTGACATGTGTAGTGATTATGCAGGCTATGGAAGAACTGGGACATTTTCAGCTTCCAGGAATTGTGTACAGATCCTTGCGACAGGGCCGTGCATTATCACGCTGAAACATGAGGTGATGGCAGCAGATGAATGGCAGGACAATGGGCCTCAGCATCTCATCACAGTATATCTGTGCATTCAAAATTGCCATCGATAAAATGTAATTGTGTTCGTTGTCTGTAGCTCATGCCTACCAAATACCATAACCCCACTGCCATCATGGGGAACTCTGTTCAAAATGTTGTCATCAGCAAACAGCTCGCCCACACGACGCCTGCCATCTGCTTGGTACAGTTGAAACCGGGACTCGGCCATTTCTCCAGTGTGCCAGTGGACATCGAAGGTGAGTATTTGCCCACTGAAGTTGGTTATGACGCCGAACTGCAGTCAGATCCTGGTGAGGATGACAAGCAAGCAGATGAACTTCCCTGAGACTGTTTCTGACAGTTAGTGCAGAAATCCTTTGGTTGTGCAAACCCACAGTTTCATCAGCTGTCCAGGTGGCTGGTCTCAGACGATCCCGCACTGCCAAGTTCTCTAAAACGACATTGAAGGCAGCTTATGGTAGAGAAATTAACATTCAATTTTCTGGTGGACATTCCTCATTCTTGCATACCAGCTGCACACAAAACTTGAGACATCTGTGGCATTGTGTTGTGTGAAAAAACAACACATTTTAGTGGTCTTTTGTGCCCAGCACAAGTTGCACCTGTGTAATGATCATGCTTCTTGATATGCCACACCTATCAGTTGGATGGATTATCTTGGCAAAAGATAATTTCTCACTAACAGGGATGGAAACACATTTGTACACAAAATGTTCGAGAAAATTGCTTTTTGTGTGTATGGAACATTTCTGGTATCTTTTATTTCAGGGCATGAAACATGGAACGAATACTACTATGGAAAGCATCAAGACTTGTGTGAAGGTAACCCAGCACCTGTTAAAAACATGTTTTAGTAGTTTTGTGCCCCAAAACTTAAATATGGCTTAAATATGGGTAAAAAACAAACAAATCATAAGCTTCTTTAATATCTCAGAAATACGACAGACGCTCAAAACAGATGCTTGTGTTTGATTTATTGTTGAACTGTTTTGTCGTGTCTGAATATGGTATTCAATGCATTTCTATGCAAGTTCATTACTATTGTTGCTGACACAGGAAAGTTGAACCATATGGTGTGATGATTATGTTCCTCATAAACCCTAATTAGGGTCTAATTAGTCACACACACACAGTTCACATCAGGACAACAAACATTTCAACTCGAGAAATTACATGGCCACTTGACACTTCTCTATAAATGGCACAATGAAATGGCTTGTTTTGTTAAATAACCTATAATAAACGGTGTATTAAAGCGTTTACTACTGTGTTGTTTTCTTGTAGCTTTGCTTCTCCATAACCTCTCTTCTCTCTAACTTGTTTACACTTCGTGTTATTGATGTTTTACCTCAGCATTGAAATTGACATGCTACACAGTTTACCACACAGTACGTCATTTCAGAGTAGGCTAGTCCTCAAGGGACATGTTATGAATTACCTAGTGCGTGTCTGCCTGTTCTTTAGTGATGTCCTCAAATCTACCCCAAGTCTGTCATTTGCATTAACATCCGTCTGTTACTGGGCAGAACAAAGATAAGAGGACTTTCCGCTATATGATGAAATATAACTTCTTTGCTCTCTGTCCACTTCCTGCTAATGATTTCTCTGAGAAGCCATCTGGACATCACGATGGATGTGAACAAAGGTCAAGAGGTCAAACCCATGTACCCGTTCCCCTTTGGAGTAAATTAGAGGGTAGTATGCTTGACTTATCTTCCAGTTGGCGTGAAGCCTAGGTTCCCAGGTACCTTCAGAGCATAGAGTGGTGAGGCGGAGGAGCTCCGTGGAACCTTCATGCCCACAAGTCATTCATCTGTATAGTTGGTGTTTTCCTGTGTCAATTAACTTGTGACATTCCTAGATTACTCATACTAATAAGGTCCGACTTAAACAACAATTACGATAGTCAGTTTAAAAAAAGTTACGGGTACAAGACTGTGTACATATCTGGCAGTGTTGGCAAAAACACTACATATCCCATGGAGCCAAGAGGTGAGCAGCTGCCCGCTGTCACAGTTCCAAGACCAGTCCGAAACCTCCAGCTAACCCAACTCCAATGAGACTGGTTGATCTGAACTTGGATCTGCGTTAAGACAATGGCGACAAAGGATATCATTGCTACTTACGACACGACCAGGGTGGCAAAATATGGAGAACTTTCAATAAATTCCCTGGTTTTCCCGATGTCTCAGTTGGAAGATTCCTTGAATCAGGAAAACCAGAATCCTCCACAGTATTTCAGGAAAACCAGAATCCTCCGCAGTATTTCTGGAAAACCAGAATCCTCCGCAGTATTCTGGAAAACCAGATCCTCCGCAGTATTTCTGGAAAACCAGAATCCTCTGCAGTATTTCTGGAAAACCAGAATCCTCCGCAGTATTTCAGGAAAACCAGAATCCTCCGCAGTATTTCAGGAAAACCAGAATCCTCCGCAGTATTTCTGGAAAACCAGAATCCTCCGCAGTATTTCTGGAAAACCAGAATCCTCCGCAGTATTTCTGGAAAACCAGAATCCTCCGCAGTATTTCTGGAAAACCAGAATCCTCCGCAGTATTTCAGGAAAACCAGAATCCTCCGCAGTATTTCTGGAAAACCAGAATCCTCCGCAGTATTTCTGGAAAACCAGAATCCTCCGCAGTATTTCTGGAAAACCAGAATCCTCCGCAGTATTTCTGGAAAACCAGAATCCTCCACAGTATTTCTGGAAAACCAGAATCCTCCGCAGTATTTCTGGAAAACCAGAATCCTCCGCAGTATTTCTGGAAAACCAGAATCCTCCACAGTATTTCTGGAAAACCAGGGAATTTATTGAATGTTCCTGGAATTTTGCAACCCTAGACATGACATCTCGAATGAGTCATGACTATTTAACAAAACAAATATCTTAGATACATGTTTGTATAACTAGCAAAGGAGTTTAAGTTAAGGGTGCAGTATTTATGAAGTTTGGTAACGAGGATGAAAACTAGTATAGTTTAGCTAGCTAGTTTAGCCAGGGAGAACAGAAAGAAGACAAACATCTCAGGACAGGATATAGCTGGGTGCACGTGCACTAGGCTAATTCAGGACACAGATTGTAGTTTTTCTGCCCTGATATCAGGAGCTGGCGATGAAACGTTTGAATAAACAATTCAGATACTGAAACGAATACATCAGATGACAAATATTTGAGAGCTAATTGATATACATCTGAAATCTGATGGAACTGTAAATAGTAAGACGATGTTTGAGTGAATCCAGAAAATGAACAGTATGTATTTTATATATTTAACTAGGCAAGTCAGTTAAGAACAAATTCTTATTTCAAATGACGGCCTAGGAACAGTGGGTTAACTGATTTTTACCTTGTCAACTCAGGGATTTGATCTAGCAACGTTTCGGTACAACACTCTAACCACTAGGTTACCTGCCGCCCCCACACTGTGTGTGTTTGTGTATGGTGAAATGTCTTCCAGACACGGTAGACTCCTCCTCGTTACCACTCTATAGGGACTGTTGGTCATTAGCATTGGAAAAAACTACAGTTATTATACAAGGCTGTAGTCACACAATCCAATTAAACACATGAAAGCAAACTCTCCTCTTGGGCAGGAAGACATAAACAGGCTGTAAAATGGAGAACTACATCTGTGTTCGTTTCTCTACCTTGAAAGACGGCCACATTTGGTAAGCTTTAACAAACACCTTCAAATAATCAAGAGCACTTTAGGGGGAAAAAAAGCACCACATTAATGCTCTACCCATCTGCTTTCAATGTTGGAAAGGAGTCGTTTTGGGATGATGAAATGCTTTGTATTGCATGTGGCACGTTCTGTTCACATGGGCATGAATGTAACATGTTAGGCTAAGCATTAGGGCTGGGAATGGCCAGGGACCTCACCATAAGATGTTATCACAATACTTAGGTGCCAATACGATATGTATTGCTATTCTCATGATTCTATATGTACTGCAATTCCATACTGTGATTTGATTGTGATTTCGATGTTAAACATATTGCTCTCCATATGTCTGCTGCAGAGGGACAGGGGAGAACCATGACGAGTTTTTGACCAGTCGTGGAAATAAGAGCCGAAAAACAAATTGCCTCCCTATTTAAAAAGCTTGAGAACGAGCTCTAAAGGGAAAATACTGGAGTTTTGGTGCAGGTACAGCCAACTACCTCAAAAATATTGCAATATTGTCGATATACACGATATATAGTGAAATAATATCCAGATACGCCACTTGACTCCCTCCACTAATAAGCATGCACACATACTCCTCTTCTCACCCCCTCGTGCATCGTTAGATGTCGGCCTACCACGCAAGTTGTAACAATGAAGTCCTCTTTCAGTGGAACAGGACTCTTGGATTAACTGATATTTTACCTGATATATGCGTTATCAGAAAGATCTTTGCTGCACACCTTCATGATGTAAAGTAAGTAAGTAGCTTTGTGTGAGCGTTTACTCGTGCCAGACGGAACTCTTGCCACCTTTGATGATGGCAAGGGTTGAAACTCTTTCTGGCAAAGAGCTAATCTTCAATTAACACCATCCCTCCCATCGTTAAACGTACCATATGAAACATCCTCCAATCGAAAATCAAATCAAGAGTCGGCTTTCTATTCCGCAACAAAGCCTCCTTCACTCACGCCGCCAAGCTTACCCTAGTAAAACTGACTATCCTACCGATCCTCGACTTCGGCGATGTCATCTACAAAATGGCTTCCAACACTCTACTCAGCAAACTGGATGCAGTCTATCACAGTGCCATCCGTTTGGTCACTAAAGCACCTTATACCACCCACCACTGCGACTTGTATGCTCTAGTCGGCTGGCCCTCGCTACATATTCGTCGCCAGACCCACTGGCTCCAGGTCATCTACAAGTCTATGCTAGGTAAAGCTCCGCCTTATCTCAGCTCACTGGTCACGATGGCAACACCCATCCGTAGCACGCGCTCCAGCAGGTGTATCTCACTGATCATCCCTAAAGCCAACACCTCATTTGGCCGCCTTTCGTTCCAGTACTCTGCTGCCTGTGACTGGAACGAATTGCAAAAATCGCTGAAGTTGGAGACTTTTATCTCCCTCACCAACTTCAAACATCAGCTATCTGAGCAGCTAACCGATCGCTGCAGCTGTACATAGTCTATTGGTAAATAGCCCACCCTTTTCACCTACCTCATCCCCATACTGTTTTTATTTATTTACTTTTCTGCTCTTCTGCACACCAATATCTCTACCTGTACATGACCATCTGATCATTTATCACTCCAGTGTTAATCTGCAAAATTGTAATTATTTGCCTACCTCCTCATGCCTTTTGCACACATTGTATATAGACCCCCCCTTTGTTTTCTACTGTGTTATTGACTTGTTAATTGTTTACTCCATGTGTAACTCTTTGTTGTATGCTCACACTGCTATGCTTTATCTTGGCCAGGTCGCAGTTGCAAATGAGAACTTGTTCTCAACTAGCCTACCTGGTTAAATAAAGGTGTTCTCAACTAGCCTACCTGGTTAAATAAAGGTGTTCTCAACTAGCCTACCTGGTTAAATAAAGGTGAAAAAAAAAAAATAAAAATCCTCAAATTATTATCAGAAACAATGCATCGCTGCATACACAGTAGGCGGTAACATACTGTATGTTAGCCTCGCTAATGCCCTATAATTAGTGTCTATAACGTGAGCATTAGAACTGTGAGAGATCCTCTAATTTCACCTATTGAGCTTTGTAAATAAATAGCATCCTGCTTTCATCCGGAGCGGGGCCTTTCGATGTATAGAAGGGGCCTCTCGGATGCCTGTGTAGAATCCTAATTAAATTACCTCATTAGTCGAGGCTCAGCGTTAACACCTAATGTTGCCTTAAAACTGTCGAAAATGTCCCCTTTCATCTCTACCTTTTCCAGGCGTTTGCGTCGCTCTGATCTCGGGTCTGTGATTGCACCTTTTTGTGTCTTGAATTTCCATGTAAATTCTCCTCTGATGAGCGCTTTCCCGCTGACTGCCTCCCGCTCCGGGGGAAGAAGTAAATACTAATCCTGTGGGAAATGCTCTGGTGGGAAGTGAGCCCCACTCACCTGATCTAATTGGTTTTGTCTTGATGAACTGCAGACGTGTGCGCGCGTGCGAGAGAGAGCTTCTAAGAGAGAGAGAGTGAGTGTATGTGTGTGTGTGTGTGTGTGTGTTGGGCTAGAGACTCTGGCTTTCATGTCTCCACTTCAGAGGGCTGGTTTAGACCTTTCATACCTTGCTATCTGCCAGACCAAAGGGAAATATTTATAAATCATCTGCACAACAAATATTGGATCTGGCCTCGGGTGTCGGGGTCTGTAGATGGACTCTCTAGTGACTGATGTGGTAATGCACCTCATCCTACAGTGGATTGGATCTTGGAGGTTCTGGTTTTGACTGGCTCTCTCAAGTCTCATTTCCTGAATTGTAGATCGTCAACACATTTAACACATATTATGATTGGCATTTAATGCAAGGATTTAGGATTTAAAATGCATGTTTCCCTATGCTGGAATCAGTTGGATGTATCTCCCTAGTTCAATACCTGCCATTCCTCTCCAGTTTCATTGTCACTATTTCATTTCATCGGGTTGTTTTTCAGATTGTCCTTCCCTTTTATGTTAGGCTGGGACGGCATGGCATCCCTCACTATAGATGTTATACCCTGCGTTCCTCTTCAGCAGTGCAGTAAATGAGTAAAATGCACAGGTCTTAATACCGCTAACCCCGCTGCTTCCTTCCTAGCCACCCAAGGTAATTACCATAGCAGCACACTCCATTACATATTCACCAAGTGATGCCTCATTAGCTTTTGCAATCTAAGTGTTTAAAATATGTGAGTAGTATAGGCCTAAACTCTAGGCAGCTACAGACACAACACTGAATTACTGCCTGGGGCTACACTGTCTAAACTAGTCTGACTTGCCTATTGGAAATGTTAATGGTTATTTGTGTGTGTGTGCGTGTGACCCTGTGAGAGAAGGGAAATGTTTGTGTTTTCTGAACAGTTCCCTCAGCGGGGCTGCAGTTCCACCCCATCCTCCAGAGGGCAGACTTGTATCACCAAAGGCTTGCCAGTCCCTGTACTGTAGCTGGGAAGTTTGGGTTTGACAAGCAACTGCAGTGAAGAAACAGACGGCAAAGTGCTGGTACAACTCCCCACAGAATGGAGAGTGTGTTGTGATGCGGGTGGTGAAAGACTAGGGAAATCTAGTCTAGCAGCGCTGCTGTAGGCCCCAAAAATCTGGCCTTTTACTCATTTTGTCATTGTTACATAACCCACAACACTGATTAATTTTATGAACAATGTTTTCAATTTGGTCCCGATCCGTTTGTGTTGTTCAAGATATCTCTTCCCACTAGCAAGTATTTCTGCTTAGGCTTTTTTGTGCATATTGCCCGAACACAGCCTCACAAGACAATGACACATGAAATGATTAACAGGCCTATCTTCAGATGTCTGC